>NC_058098.1:79664000-79987000 GCF_020171115.1 Neogale vison | reverse complement strand
TTGGACACAAAATAATATGTCCTATAACAGAGTCAACAAATGCTACATGAATCTCAAGATGAGAATCATGACTTCTGCTGCATTGGAGAAGAACCTGGGACATTTTCAGAGTGGAGACATTCAGAGGGGAGTTTTAGAGCTGGGTAGGTAGCATTTCTCTAGGCTGAAGGGCAAACGTGGAGGAAGAAACACATGCAGTATAACTGGAGAACAGTTCATCTGATGGCGAAGTGAAGGAGGCAGTGGGTCTGGAGAGTAGATTGGGTCCTCTAGATTACTCAGGGCCCAGACTGCCCTGCCAAAGAGCTTGGATTTTATTCTGTAGACAGTAAAATCTTACTTTAAGCAGGGGGTTATCACTATCAGGTGTGCATATCAGATATAATTAGGGCAGTAAAAGAGCCAGAGGAAACAGTTACAGAGGTGACACAACAGACCTTCATCCAAAGCACTGAACACAGAAGGAAAGTAAGTTTGCGGGGAAACCGTTTGATTTTATATTGTGGAGTCTACAGACCACCCAGGTGACAGATGTTTGGTGGGCAGTATGACGTGCGGGTGAGAGGTTGGAGCAACAGATCTGGAGAGCAGAAGAGAGCTCCTCAGCTGTCCCTTTGTGTAAGTTACAAGTCTGGATGCCTGGGAAGCAGCGTCCTGGGGCTGCTTTGCATTATCTAGATTACAGCTGGATTACATTTTCAGTTCTACCTGTCACCTTTTTAGAACACTGAAAGATTCCCCAAGGGCAGCTAGATGATGAGGAATCTAGACCTACCTTTTCTGAGATGTACCCTTAGTCTAGAAAAGAAAATGCAAGAAAGATACGGTAAAGGTCTTCAGCTGTTGGCAGGGCTTCTTGGAGACAAACATCTCAGCAGAAGAATGCAACTTGAAGTCAATGGCTCCCTCTCAGTAGGAGTTTGCAGAGGGAGCTGCAGCCTAGGAAACAGTAAGTGAACTGGTCATCTGGGCTCTTGGGCAGTGGGACAGAAGTCAAATGGAAAACAAACAAAACAAACAAGATCATTACATTTGGGTGTGGGGAAGACAGCTACCACCAGAGGGCAGCCACACCTTGAGATGCCCAGCAGGCTGAACAAAGCAGCTAGACCTAAGGTTTTGACATGGGGTTCATGGCTACGAGGGAAATGCTGCACAACATGGTCACCAGGCTTCAACACATGGTGGGGCAGGAGGCTGAGGCAGGATTTGGAGCCTACACATTCCCAAGCTGGCAGGTAATTTGATCCCCTTTACCTGGCCATTGAGAATTAGCTGGTTACTTTCTCTACGTGAGAAACTGCCTTCTTTCCTGTCTCTAATAAGGGAAGCTTCCCACTCCTTCCAGAACAGGGAGCACTTGATGAACTAGATTTAGGAAGTAACTACCTTTGTATCTTAAGAAAAGGTTGTGATCTCAGTTACTGACCACTTACAAGTTTAAGAAAATAGGAGAGAATAAAGGTGGAGGCAGAAAGAATGATGTAGCCTCACCTAACACAGAAATATCTGTGGGTTTTAGCCGCAGCTAGCCTTTCTGCAGTGTGAAGAAAGCTAAGGGGGTTTTCTCTTTCAATCATCCTACAACGATCCTGCAAACTATGCTGCGTTACTTTATTGAACAGATGCGTGAACCTCAGTGCGAGTGTCTACCAAACCCAGGGGGTCACAACCAGAAATAGGAGGGCTGAGATTTGAGCCCAGATATGTTTTGGTCCAAAGGCCCTGTTCTTTATTCTCAAATTTTCTACTTTGCGTTCAAGACATTTCCCAAGAACAGCAGGAAGGAAGGAGGAAGAAGGTGTGAAGATACTTCCAGGAAAGTATTAGGGATGTCCTGATGTCCTCCAGAGCAATGAACTCCCTGCCCCCACCCCGGGCAGGGAGACAATGACACCATGCTCTGACCTTTTAATGGATGGAATTTGTGCCATGCCTAATATTTAGGGGCTGTCATTGTTCATCTTAATCTGTTTGGCAATTAAACCACATACTTTATCAGCCGTTTTGCAGGTGATCTTTAATGAACCTAGTCATCTCCAGGGAGGAGGAGAGGGAGGGGTCTGGAAGTCAGCACTAAGGAATATGCTATGGAGGAAAAAATAGATTAAATCCTGCTCTTGGTTTGCCAGAGGAAGGAAGATGGAGCGGAAGCCATGCTCCGCCCTAGACGGGTTTGAAAATCCATGACCCAATTTGAGACGGAAACAGAAAATGTGTGTCCCTTTTGAGGACTTGAGAGGTTGAACTGCACCGGAGTCAGAAGATGACACTGGAACTCTTTATTTTTCAATAATATTATAAAGTATATCATAATAATTATGTATATTATAATAATTATAATATTTTATAATATAATAATGATTATTCCAAAATAACAGGCACCGTCTCAAAGTTAAACACAAAGAACATATGCTTTCTTTCCACAATATTGAACTAATGGTAAAGGCGTGATGCCCTTGCCTGAAAGCAACAATTTTAAGCAGCAATAATAACAGCAAAATAAGCGTTTTTTGAGATTCTCCTTTCCCACCCTGCTGGGTGCCCCTGCTCAGTGCTGTTTCAGTACATCGAGCACACCAGCATATGCAGCTCTTCACTCCGGATAAATGTTTTGGAAGCTGGCGTTGCTAAGCTATGGCTAATTTCAAATGCAAAAATACACTTCTCCTGGAAAAATATGCTTGCTACAACCTTCATGCCACCTTCAACTATTTGTGTAACTCCTAAGTGGAATATGTTTGGTTTATGCAAAGCTGAGGAAAAGGAAAATGGAACAAATAACCAAAAACACATTGCTTTTTCTTTTCTCTGTGAACAATACCGCATTTATTCATAAGAGATGCTGAGCAAGGTCATCACATTTAGCGGACACTAGGTTTTTTGAGTTGGTGATATACTGATCATCATTTCCATCACAGAATCTGAATTTTTTGCAAAGCAAGAATTTATATATTCCTTATTTAAGCTCCATGTGCATGGCTATACTTTACTTATACTTCTATTATTTCTTTCCTAATTTTGTGAATTAGTTTGCATATCACAATTATGTATGGAGAGTCTTTCCTATGTCAGTCCCGGGGTGGCCAACAGAAAGTTTGCCCTTGGACTCTCAAGCTTGAACAATAGCGCAGTTTCACTGTTCACACTTAGAAGTTTGTGATATCTTCCTTGGATGCTTTCTTTTGACTCGTTACTAGTTTTCTATTCCTGCTGTAACAAATGTCAATGAAGTTCATGCCTTACAACAACACAAACTTATTATCTTACAATCCTGCAGGTCAGAAGTCTTAAAATCAAGGTGTCAGCAAAAGTGTGTTTCCATCTAGAGGTTCCAGGGGAGAATTTATTATCTTGCATTTTCTTAGTTTTGGGTCCCTCCTCCATCTTCAAAGCCAACAGCCGGTCTTCTTTCTCTCTCTCTTGCTCTCTCTCTCTCACCTCTTCTGTCTTCACATCTTCTCTGACTCTCCTGCCTCCCCCTTATAATTATGATTACAGTGGGCCCATCCAGATAATACAGGATAATCTTTTCATCTCAAGCTCCTTATCAGAGTCACATCTGCAAAGTCCTTGCGAGCATATGCGGGAACATATATACGGATTCTGGGGATTAGGGTGTGGACTTTTAGGTGTACGGGGGGGCATTAATCCACCTACCATGCTCACATAAGTACACTCTTTATGTTAAAGAGTTAAAATTTCTCTGCGTACACTGTTTTGTGTATTCCTGAAGCATCTTCTTAAAAAGGAAGTGTTTTTGAAGCATTTTCCCCAAAATAACATGAACAAATTTACAACTTTTGGGTCTGTGCATGGAATTAAGCATCAATCCTCTGGACACAGAGGCAAATCTTTTAAGTAGTAGTTTATTTCTAGCCGTTGCAGGAGGAGGCTGTTCACGAGTCCAAATTTTCTCAGCACAGACTCCAAAGAGTTTAGTTTCTCTAGTAAAGGTAAAGGCTCTTTGAATTCTACTGGATGGCACTCCAGGGAATATTTTTTTGTGTTGAACACAATTAAAATTGTAATTCTGTTATTGCATATATGCATATTAAAATAGAAAATCAACTTAATATTTTGAATCTTAATGAGTTTTCTCTAAAAGGAAATCATTACTCACAGTTCACGCAGTGTGAAAACCATGAATGTATGCCTTTGGCAGACTGGGACTTAACTGTGACTCTATTTCCATATTGAATACAAATTCATTTAAAATGTATTCATTAGCTCTGGTGACTGGCTGCCTCAGTCAGTGGAGCATGTGACTTTTGATCTTGGAGTTGTGAGTTCAAGCCCACGTTGGGTGTAGAGATTGCTTAAAAATAAAATCTATGAAAAAATGTATTTATTCTCCTATTCTCCCTGCATTCAAGTTTATGAATGAATAAATGACAGTTGAACAATTCTAAGGATATTGGGTCAAGTTCATATGGACTTGTGCCTGCCAGAAGGATCCTTAGAAGCAAGAGAGGTTAATTAATTTATTTCATGTTGTCTAAACTGAGAGAGAAGCCAGAGGGTCTCATTCTGAGCTCAGAATTTTTAAAACTTTTCTTTCCCCAGACTCATGAAGTATTTGCTTTCTGATACTGCTCCCTCTTAAGCAACCTGATGAGGAGGAAGAGAGAAGTGGTGCCCAGTCTTGAGTGAAAAGAAGGAGTGGATAAGAAGGCATGGGGGATTTAGGTCCATGTTTCCTAGACCCAACTGTAACCTGGTTTCATCTGAAGATGGGGACAGTGTAGCATGGACAGCTGAAGTAGGATCTTGTTCTCTTTAGAAGGTATGTTCTGCAAAGTTTTAGATGAGTTGTGAGCTAGTTGGAAGAAACAACACACACACACACACGCATTTAGTTTAAGTTCATATTTTAAGTAACCAATGATACAATATCTTACTGTGAATACAGTGGCCTAGAGTATGAAGGGATGGAGTGAGGCAGAAATTTCCTGAGCCCCAGAGTCTCTGATAGGGACCCATAACTGTTAATACTACTGTCTCTGCCAGAAGGGGGTTCATGTGCTCAAGAAGACTTGGTTTTTGCTACAGTTAAACTTAAATCATCATTGAGGGAGAATATATCTTCCATTTGACTGAAGGTTTTCAAATATCACAACTTCCATGTTCTTAATATGAATTCTGTGACAGGAAAGAGTAAGAGGTTTGTGTTTTCATCAGTTTATAACACATTTCATATTAGCTTATCCTTTTGGACAATATCATGAACTTAAGTTCTTTGACTGACTCATTGTTGTTAATTGGCAATGATCTGTGTTGGTTTTGATGTTCCACTTGTCATAGTTGGACCAATACCAACCACAGCAAGCCAGTTCTTACAGCCATTTTCATACATCTTTAAAAATTAACCTTGCTTTCCAATAACAGCAAACCATTCTAAGATTATCTTGATCTTGAGTTTTCCTGCCCTAAATTTGGCCTCAGCAGCTCTCTAACATGCTCTGATTCTCTTTAGCAAATACTAATTTTAAAGACCAGACTCTGTATAATAGTGTTGCAGATTGTAATGTTTCTTAGGACAACTGAGAACACATCAGGGTGACAACAGAAAAGAGAAGAATTTAAGTCAGAGAAATAGTAAGAATTTCCTATTCTACAAAAATCTTAATTTATCTTAATTTGCTCTTTATCAAGGTTATTACCTTTCTCTAGTATAAGAGCATCCTTATCTAAAATTCAGCCTTGTCTTTTTATACCAGCTTTAATTATAGTTTATAATTATCATTTGATAGCTACAGTTTGATAAACTTATATATTATCATACCAAACTATGTGCATTCAGAATACAGGCTTCCCCCAACTTAAAAAGTTAGAAAAAGTTAGTAAAAAGTTAGAACTTTCAATTTTCTTTTACACACCTGGCTTGAGTATCTCAAAATTGACCTAAAAGGGATGCAGGCCAAAATCACCCAATATTAATCTTACTTGGGCACCAAATCTCTGCAAAAAGAATAGTAAATAAGAATGGGTTTCTTTCTAGGGCTACACCCAAGCAATCAATCAGAATATACAGATACAGGATCCACATAAAATTATGTGTAATTATTGAAGAAGAAGAGGTATAATGCAAACAAAATATTTTCTACTTATATTTAAATTTTGCTCTGAATACTCTATTTTATGTACACTATTATTATCTCTTATCATAAGTTTGTATAATGTTGATTTCTGCTTTTTAAAGAGACATTTAGATAAATATAGTCATTATTTCAATATAGTCCTGGCTTAACTTCCCCAACCTAACTGCAATACCAAAATAAACAAAATAATAACAAAAATTATCAGACATTTTAAACATCTTAACCAAAAATTTTATGTGAAACCACTTCTGCAGAGCTATTTAATTGCTTAGACACACAGGCACACACACACACGCGTGCACACACACAGAAAACAGATATCTCACACCTGCACATTTGGATTGCAACACTCTTCACAGGCATTTTTACACTCAAGCATTTATTGATTTCAAGTTAAGAAGTGGGCTACTTGAGATCTGCTATTTCCCCTAAGGTAGACAGTATTTTCACCAAAATGAAAATGGACCAGCTAAAATTTCCATCTGTTGTGTATGATTATATTAATGTTTGTTGTAATGTTTACATATATTTTTGAATATGTTGCATTTTATATGTTCTACTAATGAACATTAAGGCAGTTTCATGTTTTGCTATTACACACACTGCTATAAGAAACATGCTAATATTTGACTCCTGATGCAAAATACAGAAAATACAGAAGTCCCTCGAGGTTCTATTCTTATAGCTTATATTTATTTTCAAGTTTCCTGGAAAAATCTCAAGTTGCTTTCTAAAGTGGTTATACCAGTTTACAGTCCTATTGGTGATATAGAAAACTACTTCACATCATTGTTGATACCAAGCATAATCAGACTTCAAGTTTTATTTAAACACTGTTTCACTGTAGCTTGTTTTTCATTTCCCTTATCACCAGTGAGCTTGAGTAGCTTTTCAAATGAACTTTTTTTTGCCACTCTTGCTTCCTACTTTGTGAAATGCCTTTTGGCATCTTTTGCCAGTTTGCCTTTGGGTTATCTGTCTTTTCTCTTTCTCTCTCTCTTTTTAAGATTTGATATAGAGAGAGAACAAGCGCGCACAGAGCAGGAGGGGCAGAGGGAGAAGCAGATTCCGGTGCTGAGCAGTGAGCCCAGGGCAAGGCTCCTTCCCAGGACCGTGAGATCATGGCCTGAGCCAAAGGCAGATGCTCAACTGACTGAGCCAACCAAGCGTGCCTGTCTGTTTCTTATTAATTATTCTTAACTGTGGATGTCTCCAGTAGAGACTTCCAGTACTTTGCAAAATATCTAAACTGCTTCAAGTGTTCTAGAATTGCCACCCTATTATCAGACCCTGTCTTTTGTTGTCTTGTCTCCAAAGGCCTCCATCCTCCTTAGGTGAAAAGTCCAGGAGGTCTAGGCCCTCCCTTCCACCTGTCTTGGGGAAGAATTTAGCAGATATCTTTTATCAGGGATTGAAGATTCTTACAAATCCCTAATCTCAACCTAGAATCTCTTCCCTGACTCTCTAGATCCTCTTTCATTTCCAGCAGAGTGGGGAGAACCTTATTCTTGACAAGTACTTGTTTGATTCTCATCCACCTCTCCCTCTTGTTGCCTCTATCAGATTAGCAAGGTTTGTCCCAGGCACTGTGACTCTTCCTAGAGCAGGTTGTGCAGACACGCCTCTAGCTGTTGGTCACTCCCGGCTCTAGTTCTGAGTGTAAAGCTGCTTTCAACTCTGCTCTTCTCCCATATGCCTTGCCCTGCCTATTTCCGGTGAAGTTGTTAAAAATGATGGGCAGTCTCATCCTTCTCAACTCCCCTTTCATTAATACTAACATTTTACTAAATTTGCTGATTTCACATATTCTTACTGATTAACCTAATAGTCATACTCTTCTAATAGAGTCTATTTCCCCTCTGTAAAACTCTAAAATGACCCAAAAGTGAAAGGTGAAGGGACTTCCTCTGATACATAGCCTTGTCGTCAGCCGTTCACATTATGTCACTGACTTCAATCCAATAAATTTTTCTCTTCTCCTAAATAAAACCCAGTTCAAAACATAATAGTTATTTAAGACTTTGGGGATCATTCTTGAAATGATAAAGTTCTCTACGTTTATCCGCTGAGCCAAATACTTTTGGCCAAATTCCTATTCATTTGTTTCAAGCAGAAGTTTAAAAGAGATATGAATACACCATTATCAATGAAAATATTTAAGGAAACTGTGAAATTTCTAGCCACCATCTATATTTTGTACAAACCATTATAAAGCATGGCCAAACTTTTCTTTTAGGGGAATGCTTAAGTCCTCCTTTATTGTAGAGTGTAATTTATAGTTAAAATTTTTTTATTGGAAATTCTCCTGGGCCACTCTTGTAGGAAAGATAAATAGAAACAGATTTTTCCTTAAATTGAAACTACCCATGTGACATCAAAACCTTGACATATATTTAACTTTCCTTGTTTTGTAGTCCCCTCTCCCCTACCCCTTTCTCTAACTTAGCCTTTCTCCAGCAAATTCAGTTAGTACTCTGCACGTACCTTTCTACAGCCATCCAATTTTTGCCTGGAAAATTGCCTCCTGACAGTCTAAGATCTTGAGAGAGTCCTCAGAGCTTCCCTTAATTCCCTTGCATTTCCAGCTCTCTTTTGAGATCCTCAAGTGTCCTCTCTGTCTTAGCTAACCAGAGTAGGAAAAGCTAGGACATAGGAATTTGGGTTGGCCTGCCTTCACCTATCCACTTGGTCAACCTTTCAGAGGTGCAGAAAGAAGGATGAAGCCCTTTGGTATAGCTCTTTCTTTGGAAACTACCCAATGTTTTCCTTCTATGGCTTATTGAGTCTCCACTTGAACATATTTACCTCATGGTTCTCTTCTTCATTTTCCCTGTGCTCACACCCATCACCCCCCACCCAATATCTGAAAATGTCTTCACTTCATTTCACATCTGACAAATATCAAAGGGCTTTCAGTGGTTTAGTTAAAAACAGAAGTAGATCTACAGTATCTTAGAAAGACTTTCCCTTGTCCCTTGATTCCAAAAAAGATTGAAAGGGTGCAAAGCATCCAGTGACAGTGACCCAAGAGTCTTAGTTTTGGAAAAGCAATTCTTCCTTGTTCCTGTTATACTTGAGGCTTACATAAAGTATCTCAAAAGAACACAAACATTCCGTGATATTTAGTTCAAAGACATATTTACAAACATTGGTCTTTCCAGTGTCCTGAGACAAATTAACAGAAATGTAATCTCACCTGGAAAGAAAAAGCAGAGACAGTAACTGTAAATGCCACAATAATTTCTGTGTCTTGTTTTCCAGCTTTTTGGACAGTCTATTTTCTTATAGTTGGTTTCACTAGATATCCTTTCACTTGATTGATTCTGAGACTGAGTTTAGTCTTATAACAATGGCCAACAGGCACTTAACATACACTTCCCTATGTTCCCTTGAAGACTTCAATAGGCATATTATCTCTTAATTGGGTATAGTAGCTCACATTTATTCAATGTTATCTATGTGCCAGGCTAGGGAGCAAGTGCTCCAGAAGTTCTATCTCAGAAAGTAACTTAACCGCCTCTACCCAGGTATGAAATGATAAAGCCAAGACTAAGCCCAGATGAGCTTGGTGCTTGAACCTTAGCTCTTAACCTCTGTTTTCCACTGGATACATATTACCATAAATGATCTACTGTAACTTCCTTAAGAGGAAGTACTTTACCTCATGTAGAATCCTTGCTTTGAATGCTTCATGTCTTGACGCTCTGCTTACAGTAGCACTTGGTATATCATGTTCCACCTCCACTGTGGCTGCCCTTACATTCTCAGCGGACAGCCTCTCTATGTGTCAGAGGGGGGTCCCAGCAGTTACATTGGCCTGGTCATGATTTATATTTATCACTGTTTTAAGATGTGGTCTCATAAGGTTGCTTGATTTTTCACATAATAGAAGCCTCTGAAGTATTTGCTGAATGAAAAATACTTCAGCTTAATCCAAAAAGCAAATAATTTCTGGAAATATAATCACAGTATTTTTTTAGCTTCTCATTACTCTTCAGTTCACCTGTCTGCTTTGCTTCACTGATTACTAAAAGAAGAAGACAGAAAAGGCACCTTTTTTTCTTTGAAATTGAAAGAAATGCAGAAAAACAAAAACAAGATAAATGGAGGCTTACTCAATAGTTGTACGGACCCTTATCCATACAGGGCAGAAGATGTGATTGACAACAGACATATTAGTGAGCTATAGAAACAGGAAATTCACATGCATTCTAGAAAGAAAAAAAAAATGAAATGAGAGAGAGAGAGAAACTAGGAAATAGAAAAGCAGCAACACAGGGAAGAAAAATGATCATGTCAGAAATAGAGAGAGCTAAAATGAACAGTTAATGAAAGAATTTCTAAGGGAAGGACTGAAACATCACACAAGGAAAGATAAATAGCATCAAGGGCTCCTACCCATAGCTGATCAGACTGAGATGCCTGGGTCCTTTTGTTTGGATGTTATGCTGGAGCATAAGACTGGGTACTAACCCTCATTTTAGGCCCCACTAAAGTATATTAGGGTTGGCTTACAGTATCAGGGATGCTTTAAAGCAATACTGTTAGATCTTTCCATTTTTCCCTAAAACTGCATTATAGGCCCTAAAGAATGTTTTTAGACAATATATTTTATATCAAAGACTGACACAGAGGGAAATATAAATAGCAACAAAAAGTGCAAAAGAAAATTTAATTATTTTTCTCTATAAAACTATGGAATTTTCTGCAAATATAACCTTCAAATAAGTAGATACCATAGCCATGTTTTCATTTTCAGAAAAAGATACATGTAATGCATATGCAGATAGAAGCATGCACATGTACACACACACACACACACACACACACACACACACCCATATATCCATACTTCATTGCTATAATTGACCCTAGAGAAAGAAAAAAACGGGGCAGAAAGAGAAGAAAAGAGAAATAGAAAAATGTAAAACAGATGAGAGTGGAACAGATAAATATAGTCTGAAAGACCCATTGTCTTTCTACTAAAAATTTGCCATATTCTGGCTCATTCCCATACCTCTAGTTTTATACCCTCCAAGACACCATCTACACTAATGTTAGCATCATTTTCATACACAAATCTGATTCTACAATTTTCTTGCCTCATTAATTTGAATGACTCCTTATAGTTTCTTGAATTAAGGCAAAATTCCTTAGCTTGACCTTTCTGAAACCCACTTTCCTCTTTTTTCCCCTTTTTTCTTTTTCTCTTTTCTATTTTTTTAACTATCAACACATTCTACCATCTAGCTACAATAGGAGTAGTACATAGCTACTTGCCATTTCTTTCAAGCATGTTATACTTCTGTGCATACTAGTCTCATTTTTTTTTCTTTAACTGAGTTATGCATGAAGGTAAAGAGCAAAATGCTTCACTTATTGAGGCCAAAGTTTTCTGCCTCTTTCCCTGCTCCCACTCCAGAGACAACCCAATTTTATCTTTTTTTTTTTTAAATTTTTAACATATAATGTATTATTTGTTTCAGGAGTACAGGTCTGTGATTCTCATATCTGTTTATTAATTGCTTTGGTGTTGATCTTAGTTTCTTAATAAAATGTTTATATTGTAGCATCTTGATTTTTTTTCTAGCCTTAATTGTTATTAGCTGATCTCTCCCTTTACCTAGGAATTTAGATGTTTTTAGTTTCCCTTTGTTATCCCCACCACACATGGATGCTCTTCCTATCCCCTTGCCAATATTACCATGTAGGAACTTTTATAAGATACTATTCAGTATTTGTATTATTATGGTGGTGTAAATATGATTCACAGGTGAACCAGTACACACACTATAATTGGTTTTCCCTTTGGAACATCTTTTTATTTTACTGGGAGCTAATGATTGTCATGATTTTTATGTACTCATCAGTGGTAAACTCTTTGCTGATTTTCTGAATGTACTCTGAGAACATTTATTTATCTCACATATGCTATCCATTTCATCTTCTTGCATAGGTGCCTCTTCTAACCTGATCTGGTTGCCCTGTGTATTTGAAGCTCAGCTGTCATGCTGGACTTTCCCTTCACACATATTCAAGGAGTCCCTCTACTTCTATCCTATGTTTGATTTCCTGTTTCCTGTTATCCCATCTCTACCTTTTTCTTAGTTTATGTCTTCATCTTGGTGGAGCACATCCTTCCATAATTTCCTATGAATATATACCTGGGAAGTAGTTTTTTGAGACTTTGTATGTTTGAAATTATTTTTCTTAAATCTCATCCTGTTTCATAATGCATGTTTAGAAATTAATAGAACTTGAGGTTGGAAAGAATTTCTCTTCTTAATTTTGGATGAACTTACACAGTTAAACATGCCTGGGAGAAGACACAAAATCAAACTGACTAGTCTCACTTAAAATTCATGGCCATGAACCTCAAATGACCAGAGAATCATACTGTAGTTCCCAAATCCATTTATTCTCCCACTCTCCTGAATGCTTATTTCACACCCCTTCTTTTACCTCCCTTCTCTCTCCAGCTGATGGCCTACTGACAGCTCCTCTGAGAAAACTGAAACAATCAGCAGAAATGGCAATTTCTCACAACTAGGCCTACCTACCTACTGACCCAACTACAGGGCCTTTTTGCCTTGTACCACATATAGACAATAAGCCATCTGTGCTCTGGCCTAAAGACTTTCCTTTCACGTGTGCACTAGATCCAATTTTCTCTACCCTGATCAAGAATATCTTTAAAGAATTTCCCCCATCCTCTACATAAGCAAATTCCCTCTCAATAATTTAGTCTTGTCAGCATAGAAACATGTTATTTCTCTTATTTTGAAAAAAATAGTAATTTTCTCTTGATCCCATTGCTGATTTGAGCTTTACTCTTGTTGCTCTCCTTTAGAGCTAAACTGGAAAGATTCCCTACTTACACCATCTTCTGTTTCTCTCCTCACATCACTATATGATATCCTTTCTAATGAGGCTTTATCCTTTACCCACACGTTAAAGTTCCTTTTTTTAATATAAATTATAATCTTTGTGTTGTTAAATCCACTTGTCAATTCTCAGGTCTCGTCGTTCTCATCTGACTTGACGCATCACTCTTTCTTCCTTGACGGTATGTTTTCTCTTGTTTTCAAAGACACCACATGCTCTTGAATTTCTTCATTAGATCAAATACAGTAGCTTCAATCTCCTTGGTGATTTTTAACATTTTGTTCAACCTCTTAATGTTGAGGTTCATCTTCTTTTCTTTTCTAGTTACACTTTTCCAACTCAGTTAGTGACAACTCTGACTTTTCTGTGGATTTGGCTAAAAGCTTTGGTTTCAATCTTGACCCTTCTCCTTGTGTAATCCATATCAAATATAACCAGGAATCTCATCAGCCATCCTTCAAGATAGACACAAAATGTGAATATTACTCAGCACCTCATTGCCACTACCTGTTCTGAGACACAATCATCTCTAGCCTAAATTGCTAGAAGTCTTCTAATTGGTCTTCTTGATTCTTGCTGTCCTTTGAGTTGTATTATATTCTAAACACAGTGTAGAATTAATAATGAAAGTCAAATCATGTTACTCTTTCACTCAAAATGGTTACCATTTCATTTATCTAAAACCCTGAGCCCTTAGGAGTCTCAACAGGTACCTTTGTACCTGTTACACACTGGCACCCCACTAGCCCCCACTTTAGTCTTGGCACTGGATGTTTTCTATATCTCACATGCTTTCACTGCATCTCCTTCAAAACCTTGTTAAAATGTCACTTTCACAGTGAAGTCGACCATTGCCATCTGACTTCCCGTTGCTCTCAGTCTATCTCCCAATCTTGGCAAGTACCCCTGAATGCCACTCTATAACTCTTTTGTTTTTCTTGTTATAACATTCATCCCTTCTAAGATATAATATAAACATTGTTTTATTAAGGCTATTGTGTGTCTTCTGCCTTTTAGAATATTAGCTCTATGAGCATAGGATTCTTAAGATGTTTATCACAAATGTGTTCCAAACTCATACAATGATGTTTGGTAGATTGAGGGTCACTATGTATTTTTTATTTCTTAGATGATGGTATTGTTCCACTGCCTTCCATTTCTAGTATTGATGCTAAGTCAAAAGCCATTCTGATTCTCAATGGTATAAAACGATGGAGACTGGAGATAGGAGAATGGCTGACCTCAGGATCAAGTAATAAGGGGTGCATTGATTATAGAGCATTTAAAAACAGATATATAAAAACCTACAAGTTAGCCTTTTTAAAAAAATCGGCACTATAGAAAGACAATTCTAAACAACATTGGTTAAAATAATTTCCTTCCTTCCAGGGTGGATCATTTTCATTGCCGTTTCTCCTCACCCTTTGGTACACGCTTGATGGTTCTTGATTAGTTTTATTTCTTGCTTTTTATTTATTTTATTTTTATTTTTCTATTTTTTTATAAACATATAATGTATTTTTATCACCTGGGGTACAGGTCTGTGAATTGCCAGGTTTACACACTTCACAGCACTCACCATAGCACATACCCTCCCCAATGTCCATAAGCCCACCCCCCTCTCCTGACACCCCTCCCCCCAGCAACCCTCAGTTTGTTTTGTGAAATTAAGAGTCACTTATGGTTTGTCTCTCTCCCGATCCCATCTTGTTTCATTTATTTTTCTCCTGCCCCCTTAACCCCCCATGTTGCATCTCTACTTCCTCATGTCAGGGAGATCATATGATAGTTGTCTTTCTCTGATTGACTTATTTCGCCAAGCATGATAGCCTCTAGTTCCATCCACGTCGGCACAAATGGCAAGATTTCATTTCTTTTGATGACTGCATAGTATTCCATTGTGTATATATACCACTTCTTCTTTATCCATTCATCTGTTGATGGATATCTAGGTTCTTTCCATAGTTTGGCTATTATAGACATTGCTGCTATAAACATTCGGGTGCACGTGCCCCTTCGGATCACTACATTGTATCTTTAGGGTAAATACCCAGTAGTACAATAGCTGGGTCATAGGGTAATTCTATTTTCAACTTTTTGAGGAACCTCCATGCTGTTTTCCAGAGTGGTTGCACCAGCTTGCATTCCCACCAAAAGTGTAGGAGGGTTCCCCTTTCTCCGCATCCTCACCAGCATCTGTCATTTCCTGACTTATTAATTTTAGGCATTCTGACTGGTGTGAGATGGTATCTCATTGTGGTTTAGATTTGTATTTCCCTGATGCCAAGTGATGTGGACCACTTTTTCATGTGTCTGTTGGCCATCTGGATGTCTTCTTTGCAGAAATGTCTGTTCATGTTTTCTGCCCATTTCTTGATTGGATTATTTGTTCTTTGGGTGTTGAGTTTGCTAAGTTCTTTATAGATTTTGGACACTAGCCCTTTATCTGATATGCCACTTGCAAATATCTTCTCCCATTCTGTCAGTTGTCTTTTGGTTTTGTTTACTGTTTCTTTGCTGTGCAAAAGCTTTTAATCTTGATGAAATCCCAATAGTTCATTTTTACCCTTGCTTCTGTTGCCTTTAACAATGTTCCTAGGAAGACGTTGCTGAGGCTGAGGTCGAAGAGGTTGCTGCCTGTGTTCTCCTCAAGGATTTTGATGGATTCCTTTCTCACATTGAGGTCCTTCTTACATTTTGAGTCTATTTTCGTGTGTGGTGTAAGGAAATGGTCAAATTTCATTTTTCTGCATGTGGCCATCCAATTTTCCCAACACCATTTATTGAAGAGACTGTCTTTTTTCCATTGGACAGTCTTTCCTGCTTTGTTGAAGATTAGTTGACCATAGAGTTGAGGGTCTATTTCTGGGCTTTCTATTCCGTTCCATTGATCTATGTATGTTTTTGTGCCAGTACCATGCTGTCTTGATGATGACAGCTTTGTAATAGAGCTTGAAGTCCGGAATTGTGATGCCACCAACTTTGGCTTTCTTTTTCAATATTCCTTTGGCTATTCGAGGTCTTTTCTGGTTCCATATAAATTTTAGGATTATTTGTCCATTTCTTTGAAAAAAAATGGGTGGGATTTTGATAGGGATTGCATTAAATGTGTAGATTGCTTTAGGTACCATAGACATTTTCACAATATTTGTTCTTCCAATCCATGAACATGGAACATTTTTCCATTTCTTTGTGTCTTCCTCAATTTCTTTCATGAGTACTTTATAGCTTTCTGAGTATAGATTCGTAGCCTCTTTAGTTAGGTTTATTCCTAGGTATCTTATAGTTTTGGGTGCAATTGAAAATGGGATTGACTCCTTAATTTATCTTTCTTCTGTCTTATTGTTGGTGTAGAGAAATGCAACTGATTTCTGTGCATTGATTTTATGTCCTGACACTTTACTAAATTCCTGTACAAGCAGTTTTGGGGTGGAGTCTTTTGGGTTTTCCACATATAGTATTCATATCATCTGCGAAGAGTGATAGCTTGACTTCTTCTTTGCCGATTTGGATGCCTTTAATTTCCTTTTGTTGTCTGATTGCTGAGGCTAGGACTTCTAGCACTATGTTGAATTGCAGTGGTGATAATGGACATCCCTGTCGTGTTCCTGACCTTAGCAGAAAGGCTTTCAATTTTTCTCCATTGAGAATGATACTTGCGGTGGGTTTTTCATAGATGGCTTTGATAAAATTGAGGTATATGCCTTCTATACCTACACTTTGAAGAGTTGTGATCAGGAAGGGATGCTGTACTTTGTCAAATGCTTTTTCAGCATCTATTGAGAGTATCAAATGGTTCTTGTTCTGTCTTTTATTAATGTATTGTATCACATTGATTGATTTGCGGATGTTGAACCAACCTTGCAGCCCTGGAATAAATCCCACTTGGTCGTGTTGAATAATCCTTTTAATGTACTGTTGAATCCTATTGGCTAGTATTTTGGTGAGAATTTTTGCATCTGTGGTCATCAAGGATATTAGTCTTGGATATAGTTCATCAAGGATATAGTTCTCTTTTTTGATGGGATCCTTGTCTGGTTTAGGGATCAAGGCGATGCTGGCCTCATAAAATGAGTTTGGAAGTTTTCCTTCCATTTCTATTTTTTGGAACAGTTTCAGGAGAATAGGAATTAGTTCTTTAAATGTTTGGTAGAATTCCCCTGGGAAGCCATCTGGCCCTGGGCTTTTGTTATTTTGGAGATTTTTGATGACGTTTCAATCTCCTTACTGGTTATAGGTCTGTTCAGGTTTTCTATTTCTTTCTGGTTCAGTTGTGGTAGTTTATATGTCTCTAGGAATGCATCCATTTCTTCCAGATTGTCAAATTTGTTGGCATAGAGTTGCTCATAGTATGTTCTTATAACTGTTTGTATTTCTTTGGTGTTAGTTGTGATCTCTCCCCTTTCATTCATGATTTTATTTATTTGGGTCCTTTCTCTTTTCTTTTTGATTTTCTGGCCAGGGACTTATCAAAATCATTCATTCTTTCAATGAACCAGCTCCTAGTTTCCTTGATTTGTTCTATTGTTTTTTTGGTTTCTATTTCATTGATTTATGCTCCGATCTTTATGATTTCTCTTCTCCTGCTGGGTTTAGGGTTTCTTTCTTGTTCTTTCTCCAGCTCCTTTAGGTGTAGGGTTAAGTTGTGTATTTGAGACCTTTCTTGTTTCTTGAGAAAGGCTTGTACTGCTATATATTTTCCTCTCAGGACTGCCTTTGTTGTGTCCTATAGATTTTGAACTGTTGTGTTTTCATTATCATTTGTTTCCATGAATTTTTTCAATTCTTCTTTAATTTCCTGGTTGACCCATTCATTCTTTAGAAGGATGCTGTTTAGTCTCCATGTATTTGGGTTCTTTCCAAATTTCCTCTTGTGATTGAGTTCTAGCTTCAGAGCATTGTGGTCTGTAAATATGCAGGGAATGATCCCAATCTTTTGATACCGGTTGAGACCTGATTTAGGACCGAGGATGTGATCTATTCTGGAGAATGTTCCATGTGCACTAGAGAAGAATGTGTATTCTGTTGCTTTGGGATGAAATGTTCTGAATATATCTGTGATGTCCATCTGGTACAGTGTGTCATTTAAGGCCTTTATTTCCCTGTTGATCTTTTGCTTGGATGATCTGTCCATTTCAGTGAGGGGAGTGTTAAAGTCCCCTACTATTATTGTATTATAGTTGATTGTTTCTTTGATTTTGTTATTAATTGGTTTATATAGTTGGCTGCTCCCACGTTAGGGGCATAGATATTAAAATTGTTAGATCTTCTTGTTGGACAGATCCTTTGAGTATGATATAGTATCCTTCCTCATCTCTTATTATAGTCTTTGGCTTAAAATCTTATTGATCTGATATAAGGATTGTCACCTCAGCTTTCTTCTGATGTCCATTAGCATGGTTCATTGTTTTCCACCCCCTCACTTTAAATCTGGAGGTGTCTTCAGGTCTAAAATGAGTTTCCTGTAGGCAACATATTGATGGGTTTTGTTTTTTTATCCATTTTGATAACCTGTGTCTTTTGATTGGGGTATTTAGCCCATTAACATTCAAGGTAACTATTGAGAGATATGAATTTAGTGCCATTGTATTGCCTTTAAGGTGACTATTACTGTATATTGTCTCTGTTCCTTTCTGATCTTCTACTTTTAGGCTCTCTCTTTGCTTAGAGGACCCCTTTCAATATTTCCTGTAGAGCTGGTTTGGTGTTTGCAAATTCTTTCAGTTTTTGTTTGTCCTGGAAGCTTTTAATCTCTCCTTCTATTTTCAATGATAGCCTAGCTGGATATACTATTCTTGGCTGCATTTTTTCTCATTTAGTGCTCTGAATATATCATGCCAGTTCTTTCTGGCCTGCCAGGTCTCTGTGGGTAAATCTGCTGCCAATCTAATATATTTACCATTGTATGTTACAGACTTCTTTTCCCGGGCTGCCTTCAGGATTTTTTCTTTGTCACTAACACTAGTAAATTTTACTATGAGGTGATGGGGTGTGGACCTATTCTTGTTGATTATGAGGGGGTTCTCTGCACCTCCTGGATTTTGATGCTTGTTCCCTTGGCTATATTAGGGAAATTCTCTTATAATTCTCTCCAATATATTTTCTGCTCCCCTCTCTCTTTCTTCTTCTTCTGGAATCCCAATTATTCTAATGTTGTTTCGTTTTATGGTGTCACTTATCTCTCAAATTCTCCCCTCGTGGTCCACTAGCTGTTTGTCCCTCTTTTGCTCAGCTTCTTTATTCTCTGTCATTTGGTCTTCTATATCACTAATTCTTTCTTCTACCTCATTTATCCTAGCAGGGAGAGCCTCCATTTTTGATTGCACATCAAAATAATAGCTTTTTTGATTTCAACTTGGTTAGATTTTAGTTCTTTTATTTCTCCAGAAAGGGCTTTTATATCTCTCGAGAGGGTTTCTCTAATATCTTCCATGCCTTTTTCGAGCCTGGCTAGAACCTTGAGAATCGTCATTCTGAACTCTAGATCTGACATATTACCAATGTCTGTATTGATTAGGTCCCTAGCCTTTGGTACTGTCTCTTGTTCTTTTTTTTGTGGTGAGTTTTTGCGCCATGTCATTTTGTCCAGATAAGAGTATATGAAGGTACAAATAAAATACTGAAATGTGCCAAAGGCCCCAGGAAAATGCACTTTAACCAAGTCAGAAGAGACCCCAAATTGTGGGGGAGGGTAGAAAGGGAATAAAAAGAAGTTCAGAAAAAAGAAAAAAAATTAAAAAAAGAAAACAAATAAAAAATATAAAAAAGAAATATATATATATATATATATATATACATATACATATTAGATAAACTAGTTAAAAACATTAAAGAAGAAAAGGGTAAAAGTTAAATATAATTTGGCAGAAAAAAAATAAAATTAAAAAAAATTAAATTAACTGCAAGACTAAAAAATCATGGGGAGATAGCCATGAGTTCCCATGCTTTGCTTTCTCCTCCACTGGAATTCTTCTGCTCTCCTTGTTAGGTAAACTTTGTCTCAGCTGGATTTCTTGTTGATCTTCTGGGGGAGGGGCCTGTTGTAGTGATTCTCAAGTGTCTTTGCCCAAGGCGGAATTTCACCACCCTTACCAGGGGCCAGGCTAAGTAATCTGCTTGGGCTCACTTTCAGAAGCTTTGGTCCCCTGAACACTTTCCGCTTTCCATAGAGTTCCGGAGGACAGGAATGAAAATGGCGACCTCCCAGTCTCCGGCCCAGAGTAGCAGAGAGTTTGGGGCCCCACTCCTCAGTGAGCCCTCAGAGAGAAGACCCCAATCACTCCCATCTCCCTGGCCTCTGGCCGTGCTCTGAGCTCACCCAGCCTGTGACTGGTTCCAGATAATCCCGAGCTGAGAGCTCACTCTTTGGCTCTGTTTCTCTAGCTGGCTTCCACAGTCTAATACCTGCCAGATCTGCGATACTCAGACACCCCCAATCCTTCTGTGACCCTGCAGGACCTAGGGCCATGCTGGTCCCACGTGGGCTTCACCCCGGTTTAGCCTCTGGAGCTATGTCCCTCAGTGGAGCAGACTTTTAAAAGACCTGATTTTGTGCTCCATTGCTCCGCCGTTTGCCAGGAGCCAGCCCCTCCTCCACAGTTTATCTTCCCGTCGCTTTGGATTCACTTCTCCACCAGCCCTACCTTTCAGAAAGTGGTCAATTTTCTGTTTCTAGAATTGCTGTTCTTCTCTTCGATCTCCCATTGGATTTGTAGGTGTTTGCAATGGTTTGATAAACTATCTAGCTGATCTCCTGCTACCTGAGGTAGTCTCAGCCTGCTACTTCTCCACCATCTTGACTCCTCCTTGCTTTTTATTTTTTGTGGTTTTTTGTTTTTAGCTCTGTATCTTTAAGAACTTTAAAAAAAAATTTTTTTTTTTTATTATGAAACAAGATGAAACCAGAGAGGGAGACAAACCATAAGAGACTCTGAATCTCAGTACTCAAACTGAGGGTTGCTGGAGGGGAGAGTGGGTGGAAGGTGTGGGGTGGCTGGGTGATGGACATTGGGAACGGTGTGTACTATGATGAGTGCTGTGAATTGTGTAAGACTGATAAATCACAAACCTGTACCACTGAAGGAAATAGTACATTATATGTTAATTTAAAAATGTAGGAGAAAAAATTTTTTTATTCATTTCTTTTAGGAGAATGGAAGGGCAAAGAGAGTGTCTTCAAGCAGATTCTCTGCTGAGCACAGAGCCTGACGCTAGTCTTGATCTCACCATCCATGAGATCATGACCTGAGCTGAAACCAAGAGTTGGATGTTTAACCCACTGAACCACTCAGGCTCCCCCTTTTAAGGACTTCTAAAACTTCATCATGATGTGTTTGATCTGAATCTGTTTTCAACAATTAGGCTAGGATGACACTTTACATTTTCAATTTCTTGGCCTTCAAGTTCTGGAGATTTTTTAAAAAATTATCTCCTTGATAATTTCCCTTCCTCCATATTTTCCTATTCTCTCTTTTATGAACTCTTGTTTTTCAAGTATTGGATCTCTTGGTTGGTATCTCTAATTTTTTTTTTATCATTTCCCTTCTATTATTTATTTATTTATTTATTTGTTTATTTCAGTTTTCCTTTTGGCCTATTTTCTGTGAGATTTCTTAACATTTACCTGCCAACCCTGCTATTTTGTTATTATGCCATCATATTTAAAATTATATTTTCAAGAGCTGTTTTCCCCCTTGGTATTATCCTGTTCTAAGTTTGTGGTTGCAGTTAATCTCTCTTCCCTTTGGTGATATTAATGATAAGTTTCAATTTTTAATTTTTAAAAATTAATTTCTTTTTTCCCAAGTCTTCTTTCTGAAGAGGTTCTGTTTTCACAAGGCTGCCTTTATTTTCTTTTTCTATTTCATTTTTTGATCTTCGTATTTCTTCAGAAATCCACTAATCCTTGGCTGGCTATATGTGTTTTAGATGTATGGGGCAAACATTGTGGTTAATAGTTCTGAGCAGTTTATAACTCAAGAAAAATATCCTCTTTTATTTATTTAGGAAACCTCAACACCTCCATCGTGAGGTCATTCCATTTGAGCCATGTTCTCTAAGACTCTGAATCTCCATTTTGGTTAGTTGCCAATATTCTTGTAACAAAGTGAAAAAACAGGGCTGAGAATCTCAGCAACTATTATGCACATGTTTTTTTTTAAAAATTCCTCTGTTTTAAGTACACTACACCCACTCTCAATTTGGTCTGTTCATCTCCCAGCCCAGAAAATCTCCGTCTTATCTATTTCAGCAAATAAAATATCCTTCTTGCAACATTTGGGGAATAGCTTGCAGAGGGGAGAAGAAGATATAAAAATTTGTTCATTAAATAGACTGTCAACAAATCCTCATTTGTGTCAGCCTCTCCATTTTTGTCCTTTGTCCTTCAGGCAGCCCAGCCAGGGAAGAATACCACAAATGAGGTTTGCTTTGCTCTCTCAAGTTTGAGAGAGAAAACTGGGATCTGGGTTGCCACTTCCTCCAGACCAAGACCTTGGCACACTAACAAAAGTGTGCAGCAAGGGCAAGAAAAAATGACTGCATATTCATACCTTTCTGAAGGTGGCTTTTCCTTGATTTTCCATTTGCTTTATTGCTGTAAGCCTTTGATTGTTTCCTGGAGCTTCTGTGCAGTTAATTCAGCCAACTTCTTGTTGTTTCTGTGGTGCAACAAGAACTTGGAGCTTCCTGGTTCACCATTTCGCTGATGTTCTGCAAAGTCAACTCTTTGTCCATTATAATTGTTTCCAAATCTCTTACCAATTTTTTTTAATTTCTTATATCTATTTACTGTAATTATTTTAGTGTCAGAGTCTAACGAGTCATTTAAAAAAATTATTTACCTTTTCAGAGAGGGAGAGAGAGAAAATGTGATGGGAAGGGGCAGAGAGAGAGGGAGAGGGAGAGAGAGAATCTCAAGCAGACTCCCTGTTGAGCACAGAGCCTGACAAAGGGCTTTATTTCACAACCCTGGGATCATGACCTTGGCAGAAATTAAGAGTTGGACCCTTAACTGACTGCACCACCCAGGGGCCCTGAGTCTAATGACTCGTTATGTATGGTTCCAGTAGTCTTTCTCCATTCTTTTTTTTCCTCCTGATCTCTATCAAAACTTGTCTCCCTAAAAAATTGAATTCTAGATTGTATATAAAATGTGTCAGTAGAATTTGAATCCTAGACTGCTATATTTATTCACTGAGGATTTTAACTTTCCTTGCTTTTCTTATGGCAGGCACCTAAACTAGGGACAAATCCAATCAAGGATCAAGATAATAATTAGGGTTTTATGAGGTTTATTCTATTTCCTTGCAGGTAGGGAGAAGAACTTTGGGGGTCCCACTAAAAGCCTTAAATATTTGTGAGTGACCTATTTTTGTTTTTAGCAGCCCTGGAACTGCAGTTTTTGTGTCTGTAGCCCTAAGAGGCCTGAAAGTGCTTAATTTCTCACCCTTTTCAGCAGCCATTGTGATAATTTGTGAAACAAAAAACCCAAAACACACAGGGCCTATCTCTCCAGGTTTCCTGTCTCTGGGATCATGTCCCTGAAAATTATATTTGATATCTTCAGAAACACATTTTTACTTTATTTTATTTGTAAAAAAGTTGTCTATCTTTTCTAGTTTTTTTCAGTGGGAAGATTGGACCTTCATAGCAGATAAGAAGCTAATCTATGACTGTCTGAAGCAGGACCCTTGATTTTTGAAAGCTTTGGAAATTTGGATTAGAAAGGTCATTTAGCTAGTCACAAGAATCTCCAGAATATACAGAATTCCTAAAGTCCTAGATTGTTTTGAAAATTTTAAAATAAGTCACTTATATTTTTATAATGAAATCCTATCCATAAGGATTCTAAAATATGACTAATGGAAAAATCTCCATAACAGAGCCAGTTGAGTCACAGAATAATTATTAATATTGAGCTTTTTCACTCTAAAAATTATCCCAGTATGGCTTAAAAAATATGTGGTCATCTTATAAATAAATAAACAGATTTCACTTAATAACTTTATACTGCCTGAAATGGAAATATTTAATTATGAGTATACAGATATATTTTGAAATAAGTGTTTTTAATTTATGGGTAGCAAATACATCACTTCTTTTTGCTAATGATGGAGTGTGTATCTGTTCATCTTTCAATGTTTTTGCTAGCTACCTTCAATCACAAGGAAAACTAGTAAGTGTAAGTTTTCACAGCCATTTTAAACAAGATATAAATAACATTATGTACTTAAAATAAGTAAGTGAAATGTTCAGTTGTGTTATGTCATGTGTGTGTGTGTGTGTGTGTGTGTACAACCAAGATGTTGGGGTAAAGTGTCACAGGTAATTATGTTATAATATGATTTTACTGTATCGGGGGCATAGATTTATCTTGTATTACATTTTATTAGAATTCAATCATTTCTTAAAATAGAACAAAAAGCATATGTGGGCAAATTCTATGAAGACCTGTGTAAAGAAAGATGGATCCATTTCCCAAAGATCATAAATACTTCATAAGCAAAATGGGTCAAGTGATTGGTATTTCTTGCAGGGTAAAATAATTCAGTTCAAGCTTTTTTAATGCACTTGAAAAAAATTTGTATTCTAAGTCAGTGCTTCTCAACCCTGGTTTTACATCAGGAATCTACAAATGTGTGTGTGTGTGTGTGTGTGTGTGTGTATCAGACTCTATAGGTGTGCTACTGAGGCATATGTAGTTTTTAAAGTTTACAGTTTTTGACCAATGTGCATCCCAAGATGGAAGCCTCTGTTGCACGAGTCCATCAGG
The DNA here is from genome assembly GCF_020171115.1 of Neogale vison. NCBI lineage: Eukaryota > Metazoa > Chordata > Mammalia > Carnivora > Mustelidae > Neogale > Neogale vison. Next base: position 79,962,241 of record NC_058098.1, on the reverse strand, counting down.
TTCAACTCCTCTATTGAGGAAAGTGGACACAGGTGAGAAACCATGTTGGGTCAAATGTACCTACTTCTCTGAATACAGAGATTGGTCCAGTAGCTAAGGGAATCATCTAACATCTATATCACTAAAACCAGGTGCCCAAGAGAAGTAGTCTAATTTGAGAACTCCCAAGAAGAGAAATCTCTCTTTAGGAAATATGAAGGTAAACTTAAAAGAACACATACATATATACAAATACACAGAGGCAGAAAGTTGAATCTAGCTCAGTGACCAGAAAAGCAGAATACAACAGGAGAAGCAAAACTTCAAAGAGAGGAGTTGGAAAGCAAGATATATGAGCAGTCTTAGCCATAATTCAGAAAGCATCAAATAGGCACATCTCATTGGACGATGTGATAACCACATCTCCAGATCTGCAGTTGGGTCAGGAAAGTTGCAGTTTTAACAAGGAAAGAAGCAGTTGTTATTCTAGGTCTTTACAAAACCTGTGTGAAGCTGCTTGCCTAGCTTGGTGCATATATATTTTTTATCCTTCTGTATTTTTATGTGACCTTAAATAACCTGGGTATATCTCTATTTTTGCAACTTGCATGACACTAATTAACAGAGTTATGAATGAATATGTCTTTAAAATTAGAAAAAGAGTGTTATGTGGGAAGAGCAAGAGGCAGCAGATGTGAAAATACCAAAAGGAAGCAATATTTAAATGAGATATTTTACATTTTGTACAGAATCTGTCTTAATTTAGCACAGAAAAATTTCATATTGCTTTGTCATAAATCACTGGGTCATAATTTTAATAGACAAAATAGACAATTCTGCCTCAAAAATATGTCCTTAATGTCATTGCTATTTTTCACTTACTCTTTGCCATCCTGGTACAGATTACATAGTCAATTGCAGCCGACTTCTAGCTAATCTTATGCTTCCTCTCTTCCCCCCACAGTCTATTGTCCCTATGGGAATGAGAGTGGTGCTTTGAATTTACTTATCAGATTATATTACTCCCAGATATAATATCTTTTCAGGTGCTTGATGTTCACCTTGGAACAACCTACAAAGTTCTGACCATAGTCTGAAATGTATTCCCTAAACCAGCACCTGTCCTCCTTTATGACCTGAACTCATACAATTCTCCCCTTCTTCTTCACATTCCAGCCTTACTGATTGTTCTTTCTATTTCTTTAAGTAAGCTCTGCACCGAACATGGGTCTTGAACTCATGACCCTGAGACCAAGAGTCACGTGCTCTACCAACTGAGCCAGCCAGGAACCTCTGTTCTTTCTATTTTTAGCATATGCCAACCTGACTACTGCCTTAAAGGCTTTGCTTCAGCTTTTCTATCCTCCTGCATTACTCTTTCTTTACATCATAGCATGGCTAGTTTCTTCTCATCATTCTGTCTCCCTGGAGAAGCCTTCCTGACCATGACAATTAAGGTGCCATCCATCCCTTCTGTCCCATTATTCTTGTTGTGTATTCATAGTGTTTATTACTATTTGAATTTACTGCACTTATTTTGTATGTGTTTATGTATTTTTTCCTCCTCTAGAATATATACTTTAATCAAGTAGGAACCTTGTCTATCTTCTTCATTGATATAATCACTTATCTAGAATTATAACCACATAATTGAAGTTTAACGAAGGTTTCTAAAATGAAAAACATGTCAGATATTAGTTTTCTTATATTTGTGTCTGGAATTCCTATTATAGCTTTGTTGTCTCCCCTGTATTTCTAATTACACTCTCTTTTTTTGTTTATAGAAAACACATTTGCCCTCTTCGTGACTCTAAGTTATTCTAGTATATTGAAAAATGTAATTTATTGTGTGCAAGCTCTTTCTAAAGTTTCTTTCCCACAGAATACTCTGTTTTAAATTGGATATATTGCTTTCTAGGTTGATGTACAGATGTTGACTTGGTACATTTTTTCATTATTGTCCTGGGTTTAAGTCACTGCTTCTTATTTTCCAAACTTTTTTTATTTTGTAGATTACTATTCTTCTTTTAAAAACAGAGTCTCAAACAAATACTATAAAATTTTATTTACTTATTCACATGATTGGGAAGTGTAACTGAAATTGGAAATCAAGTAAACAAGCTATTCATAATAATATTGCCTGTCAGAAAAGTTCTGTGCCACCTTTTTGAAATGCATTTGTATTAGGGAGAACTTTTTCATGATAGCTTTAACTATCTGCTCAATACTTTTACTTCTATTTTCATAAGATTCTTCATTCACTAAATGCAATAGCAGTGTTCTTCATAATTAACAACTTCTTCTTTGGGAAAACACATGTTCTTTGCCCGGACCCCAGAGTCCTACAGGTACTGATTTTTTTTTTTTTTTTTTTTTTTTTTTTTTGCTGAGCTCTTTGAATTTGGCAAAAGTGAACCCAACTCTGAAACTCCAAAATTGCATTTCTATCTAGCTTTTAATCTGTAGTAAATCCCCATGCTCAATGCTTCTATTCCCATCCGTACTTCTTCACCACTGTCAGAATTTTGTGCTTTTGTTGTAATTACTTATTCTGCATCACCGTCTAAAAATCTCCCTCAAAATTTAAGTTCTCTAAGGGCAGGTACTGGGTCAGTTGTACTAACTTCAGCGCTGAACGCAGGCTTCTGGAACATAGTAAATGTACACACAAAATATCTACTAAATGATCGGAAGTGCAATGGATCAGTAGGTAAACTCTAGCGGTTTTTCTATTTTGGTATTTATGACTTTAACCAGTATCTCAGAGACATCTTCCTGGTGAGATATTTAACAGTTTAAAGAAAATGTTAGCTATGGACAAAGTGTAAATTCAAAGATTAGAATTCAGTAATTATTAAAAGCAGCTTTAAGCCCATTACTGCTAAAGCAGAAAATAATTATCTTCTGATGCCTGCAATATCACTAATGTGAAAATGTGGAGAGTGCTAAAGCATACGGAGAAATTCAGAGAAATGTAATTTACGAGTAATCCTGTTACTATTTTATATAAGGACTTGTGTCAGAACCTCTTTAGCTCCAAGAGGATGCATTCGGGGCATGTTCTTCTGCATCAAAGTTCTCCTAACAGGGAGCCCAAACCTCCTGTATAACACATTTTCTGTAGGTAGTATTAGTGGGGATGGTCTTCTCTTCCACTTCCCATTCTTCCATATGGAAGGCTGTTCATAGATAGATTTTTGTAAGCTAGTTTCTGGTCTCCAGTGAGCACTCAGCATAAGAGACATTTTCAAGAGGATCATTTCATCTTTAGCTGTTTAGAGGAGACCCCTAATGAGTTAGCTGACTCAAAGAATTGGGAGAACAAACTTATCTTGCCAGCAAATGGGATCAGATCTGTCCACAATACCAAATTGCCCCACATGCTGCCGCACCTGCTACAGTAAAAGAAGATATAATATAATTGCAGCTGGGAGGAGATGCCCAACCAGGGACTGCAGGCAGAGCTTCAACAGCTGTTGGTAATGGAAATCTGTCATCTTCTATCTGTGCTCAGTGCTTGGAGACAGTTACACAAATGACATTCTCTTAGGCTGTCTCATAGAATTAGCAGAGCTTTCCTTTGGAAATTTTACCAACATGTCTCTATAAGGAGTCATATTGAGGAAGTTCAATAAAACTGCTGTAATGCTAGGAAGCCTCTAAAAAGGAATTGATAGTTTGGGTTTTCAGTAACCAGTTAAGAACTAGTCTGCAATATGGAATCTACTAAGTTGTAATTCAGCTTTTCATATGCTTCTATCAAATTCCCGTCACTAGCTCACAATCAACTTCAAGGTAGGGTGTGTCTGATCCATCTATGTGTCCACCTACAGCATCTGGCCTTTCAAGTAGCGTATGCTCAATAGATACATGTTAATTAGATTTTTGGCATAAATAGAATGTATACTACAACATTCATTTATGTAATTATAACACCCGTTTTTGTTTTTGTTTTTCTTTAAAGCATGCAATCGGATTATCAGTATATCTGATACCAAACTTCATGTAAAATTGATCCCTTCCCATGGTTAGAATGCAATAGTGTTTTTGTAAAGAGGAACCACATGATTTGCTAAATTTGACTATTAAGCTAAAATCAGGAGACGTCATTTTAAGGGATATTTTAAATAAATGCTATGGCCCTGATCCAGCTGCCTGAGAACATAGTTATAATACACTGGTGAAAGAATTTAATTATGCCAAATCTATAATATGTTTCATTTTCCATGAGTTTTAAGATAGAATAAAAAGTCATTAAAACTCAGATAGTGGAACTAGATCTCAGTCATCCCCTCCACCACTGCTGGATAGGATTCTGATCGATTTCTTTGCTGCACTCGTCTCGCTAGTTTATGGTAGGTCTGTCACTACACATCTAGGTTTCTTACCTAATGCTGTTAGCAAATGATCTTTTCTCTAGCAAGAAAATAAATCAAGCATTTATCTGTGATATGATGGGAGACATTTGTATCTGAACTGTCCATCAATAGCAGAAAAATCACATACACCAAGCACATCCTAATTCTCCTGTTAACAGAAAAATAATATAATACATTCCAGACTTTTGAAAAGGCAGGAAACTTGTTCACTCTGAATAAATTAAAGACACCTGAAGTGTAGAAAAGGTTAGTTGCAGAAATGCCTAGATTAGATTTCTCTTTTTCTTTCCTTGATTTGAAATAAATCATCATCCGCAGGGCTTTTTATTTGTTCTGAGATCAAGCATTAACTGGATGCCAACCTTGCAAAAGATCACCACTCCTCAGTTGTCTCATGTCTAGGAAGATTTTAGGGATTCATAACAGCAGCTGCAATGAGAGCTCAACAAGTACTCAATCTTCAAAATAAATGGATTTTCTTTGTTCTTCAGTTCTTCTTGCAAAGTGCTTTTGGTCCTTTGCCCACTGGTTGTCTCTGGCGCTGTGGTACCATCGATGTCTACTCTGTCACTAGACACCTAGGTAGGTAAATGCTCCTGTGCACATGACCTTCTACCTTGGTGTCGAGCATGGCCCTAAATATTTAATTTAAAATATTCAAACAGCCTTTCCTCCTATAGAATGTAAATTCTTTGATATTGGGATTTATTTTATTTATCCTTGTATCTCCAGCATTTCAAATAGTTCCTGGGATGGAATAGGTGCTCAAAAATAATTATTGAATAAATCAATTTATACATGTATGAATGAATGAATAAATGGATGAATAAATGGATGGCTATTAAGTTGGAGTGAAGATAGCTCTAATATTGTGGGTGTTCGAAAAAAGGATGTGACTTAGGAATACAGGTATCTGTTCAGCCAATTAAACTTTTTGTATGTGTTCTCTGCAGCAAGTCTAGGAATACTTAAATTGCCTTTACCCTATCTCAAAAAGATATCAAAAACAGGAGAAAAAGACTTTGTGCTCAGAATTTAAAAAACCCGTTTTTGTGTGTGTGTGTGTTTCTTCAACGATTTTAAGCTTCTGAAGGACAAAGACTTTGATATGTGTGTAGGATGCAATGGGCAAACTGGATAAAATATTCAGCCTTGAGTTGTAGAAAGAAATTTTATGATTTTATAATATTTAAATTTGTGAGTTTCATAGATGACTTTGGAAGTATATTCCAAATTAATTTATTTTGAATTATAGTGTTGGAACTTATATAGTTTAAAAAAGGAACCAAAAATGATGGGAGTAAATTTCTAGGAAACATCTAAATTGTTCAGGTCCTCATTTCATTTATACACAAAATATAACCTTCCAGCAATGAAAGGATTCCAGTGATTGATATCAAACCACCAGACTGACTATTTAGATCCCGTTTATACAATGGCTATTTTGTGACTTGGTTCACCCAGTCTTAACTTCCTACAGGACTTTGTCCTAACCCTGCCTTCTTTGACTAGGTGATATTGAATACTACTTGCCAGGAGAGGTTGCTGAGGTTTTGATTAATTTTCAAATTAAACAATTTTGTTGTTTTAAATATAAAACAACAGTTAAGTCTTCACATTTAGAGACATTTTAAGTAAATTGAACATGCAATTGATTAGATCTATGATCTAAGTACACTTACCATCCCTTGCTTTTCTATTTCTTTTTAATCCTTAACAGATGGTACAGAATTCATTATGGCTCAGCCAGAATTACAGCGAATTTTTCCTTGTCACCAGAACAACATGCTTAATTCCTTAGAGAGTGAGTTAACTTTTGAAGTCTCTTAGAAAAGACCTAACTTTGAAGAAGGTGGTCATCAAAAGATGCACCTAAGCTTTCAACATCTCCTTCTCATTCTGCCAATCTAGAGGCAAGGAATAAATAAATTAAAAGTTCTGTTAGCCAACAGCGATTTACTGAGCATCTATAATGTGCTTGGCACTGTGCTAAGGCATAGATATATTGAAAAAGAAATAACAAGTTTTTCTGTGAGATACAAATATACTAACATATACTTAAAATATAGAGGGTGCCTGGGTGACTCGTTAAGTGACCATCTCTGAACTTCAGCTCAGATCATGACCTCATGGTCCCGGCACTGAGTCCCAAGTGGAGCTCTGTGCTCAGTGGGGAGTCTGCTTGATATTCTCCCTCCCTCCCCCTCTGTCCCTCTCCACTGTTCTCGCTCCCAAATAAACCTTAAAAAAAGAAGAAAATACATTGTACTAAAAGCTACGATAAAAATAAGAACAAGAAGTTTGGAAGAGTGACTAATTCCCCTTGTGGCAGGGTGAAGCCAAAAGAATCCCATCTATTAACTTTTTTCAGTATTATTTGCCAAAAATTGAAGTGTTTTGTTCCAAAATTGCTTAGTTGCTCTCTGTCTCTATTGTGAAAGAGGATAGGATTCCTCTTCATAATAAGTTACTTAATGACTTAAAAATACCATGGTTTATTTTCCCCCTTAAAGAAAAATGTATTTGATCTACACATTAGGTAACTCATTAAGAAAATAAGATGTCTGAAGACATTCCTGCAAAGTGAAGAAAGAGCACAAGATTAAAAATACCAGTGTTGAAAGTGCATTTGATAAAATTCAGCAACAGATTTCTTATCTAAGAAAATAACTGCAACAGAGAAATAGAACCTATTTATCTGTAAGAAAGACTGTTCACCAACAATAGAAGCAAATACTATAACAAAAAAAACTCTAGATTCACTTCAATTAAAATGAGAAATTGGGCCAAGATGTCAGAATCACAATTATTTGACATATATTGGAATGAATTTAAAAAACAAAATAATATCCTTAACTGAAAAACTTACTTAAAAACATTTATTTATTTATTTATTTATTTATTTATTTATTTGATGGAGATCACAAGTAGGCAGAGAAGCAGGCAGGGGTGGGGGGGGGAGCAGGCTCCCCACTGAGCCAAGAGCCTAATGTGGGGCTCAATCCCAGGACCCTGGGACCATGGCCTGAGTTGAAGGCAGAGGCTTTAACCCACTGAGCCACCAGGCACCGCTTATTTTAAAATTTAGGAGAAAAAATAAATACCCAATATTGATGGGATGGAAAAAAGTAACAATGTATTTGAAGAACAGTGTATGTTAGCTTATAATATAAAGTTACATTAAAAAAGCAATATGGTGTTGGTGTAGATTAGCAATAGATATGTTGTTCAGTGGAGTCCAGCCGTGTTCAGAAATGGATGCCAGAATGTGTATGTAAGAACCATTTTGATTTCTTTTTTCAGTGGAGGAATGTGCAGTTTATTTAATAAATAGTAGTAACATTGGGGGGGCATTTCTTGGAAAGAAAACAATTTCAAAAACAAATTCCAGTTTCATTAAATCATGTCTGATACAAAAGCATTTTATAAATTATAAAGACAGGAAGAAATAACCCAGTAGAATGATGGAGGGGGAGGGCATTGAGACAATTTGGGAAAGAGCAAATGACTAACATCCAAATGGAAAGATCATCTAGCCAATTGTCTGAAAAATGCAAACAAATGTTATCATGACATGACACTTTATATCCATCAACAAACATGTTGATGAAAATAAAGAAAAAAGAATACTGTAGCAAATATTCATTGGAGGATGTGGAGAAATATATGTTCTTTCATTTAACTGATAGAATTGCAAATTGTACATTTTTAGGGTGATTTATTCAAATTCAAATTTGAACATATATATAGATTTATTAAAATTCAAAAATATATATATATCTCTTTTAATCTATTAATATCCCTTTGAGAGCCCAATGTCTACTAATATTTAAGGTCATAGGCACAGTGATGATTATTTCAACATTTCCAATGATACTTTCGAATGACAAAAATGTGGCAACAAAGTGGTCATCAAATACAGAAATTCTTGAATACATTATGGTATAGCTACCTGATAGACTATTAAATCAATGATAAAAAGAATGAGTTATCAAAATGGATGAAGGACCTCAATGTGAGAAAAGAATCCATCAAAATCCTTGAGGAGAACACAGGCAGCAACCTCTTCGACCTCAGCCGCAGCAACATCTTCCTAGGAACATCGCCAAAGGCAAGGGAAGCAAAGGCAAAAATGAACTATTGGGATTTCATCAAGATCAAAAGCTTTTGCACAGCAAAGGAAACAGTTCACAAAATCAAAAGACAACTGACAGAATGGGAGAAGATATTTGCAAACAACATATCAGATAAAGGACTAGTGTCCAAAATCTATAAAGAACTTAGCAAACTCAACACCCAAAGAACAAATAATCCAATCAAGAAATGGGCAGAGGACATGAACAGACATTTCTGCAAGGAAGACATCCAGATGGCCAACAGACACATGAAAAAGTGCTCCATATCACTCGGCATCAGGGAAATACAAATCAAAACCACAATGAGCTACAGTTATTACTGGAATGTCAGAACACTCAGAATGGCTAAAATCAACAAGTCAGGAAATGACAGATGCTGGCGAGGTTGCAGAGAAAGGGGAACCCTCCTACACTGTTGGTGGGAATGCTAGCTGGTGCAACCACTCTGGAAAACAGCATGGAGGTTCCTCAAAATGTTGAAAATAGAACTGCCCTATGACCTAGCAATTGCACTACTGGGTATTTACCCTAAAGATACAAATGTAGTGATCTGAAGGGGCACGTGCACCCGAATGTTTATAGCAGCAATGTCCACAATAGCCAAACTATGGAAAGAACCTAGATGTCCATCAACAGATGAATGGATAAAGAAGAAGTGGTATATATACACAATGGAATACTATGCAGCCATCAAAAGAAATGAAATCTTGCCATTTGCGACAACATGGATGGAACTAGAGTGTATCATGCTCAGCGAAATAAGTCAAGCAGAGAAAAACAACTGTCATATGATCTCCCTGATATGAGGAAGTGGTGATGCAACATGGGGGCTTAAGTGTGTAGGAGAAGAATAAATGAAACAAGATGGGATTGGGAGGGAGACAAACCATAAGTGACTCTTAATCTCACAAAACAAACTGAGGGTTGCTGGGGGGAGGGGGGTTGGGAGAAGGGGGGTGGGGTTATGGACATTGGGGAGGGTATGTGCTTTGGTGAGTGCTGTGAAGTGTGTAAACCTGGCGATTCACAGACCTGTACCCCTGGGGATAAAAATAAATGTTTATAAAAAATAAAAAAATTTATAAAAAAAAAAAGAATGAGTTACAGGTATGGTCACTTACTAGAGGAATTTTCTAAAAATATTTATGAGAGTGAAAATCAAGATGCAGAAAAATGCACATAGTGTGATATCATTTCTTATAAACAAAAAATGACAACAAAATGTATATGTATATACATATGTGTATATGGCTGATTATACTGATTATATGTTTTATGTGTATGTGTGAGAGAAATAGTTTCAGAGTATGTCTGTGTGTATATATACATAGATATTATAAGTATATATGCTTTCGGCGGAAAATGGGATATATTGGCTTAGAGATATGGGGTTGAAGTGGATTGGTGAGCTGATGTAGGATGAGGGAAGAAGGGAAAAAGTGTAAACAAGTAGAAAATTATTTTAAAACTATAAAATATACAAGATATGTTATTTTTATGCATTTATAAAAATTGTATATGTATATATGCATAAATATTTTAAAATAAATTCTTAAAATGATTACAGATTAGAAAACAGCTATATCACATTGATTTGCAATTAAGTTCTCTTTGTGAATAGACTTTAAGGAAACAAATATTGGTAGGCAATAAGGACCATGATTTGTATAATCACTAGGGGATATTTCAGTTTGCAAAGTGCCAAGGAATATAGACCTTCCCATTAAATGAAGCTCATATACGAATGAAATGGTCTGTTAAATTGCTATTCCAACGTTTGGCAGTTTATAGGCATGTAGTAAATGATAGTATTTTTTTTAGGAACTTAATCTCTGAGCATGGATTTTAGCATCTGATAAAGTTCGTTCACATCCTCCTAGTTTATTTAGCTCCTTACACCTCTATCAACTAGAGTAAGATATTAGAACTCTTTAAAACTTCCATTTCTGAGCACCTGGGTGGCTCAGTGGGTTAAAGCCTCTGCCTTTGGCTCAGGTTGTGATCTCAGGGTCCTGGGATCAAGCCCTGCATCTCTGCTGAGGAGAGAGCCTGCTTCCCCGTTTCTCTCTGCCTGCCTCTCTGCCTACTTGTGATCTCTCTCTCTGTCAAATAAATAAATAAAATCTTTAAAAAAATACGAACAAACAAACAAAAAAAACCTCTTCCATTTCTGGAATGGAAAAAACTTCCATTTCCTCATGATGCTTAGCCCTTCTATTTGTGAGGATTCAGTAAGATAACAGTTCCTAGTAGAGTGCTTGGTATTAGAATAAGTGTTAATAAATACTCCTATAAATAGAATCTCACAATATTGAGTGCTGGTACAGTGATATAGTGGTGAAAAGCACTTTCCAATATCTGAGGAAATGTATCAAGCCAGAAAAGACTGACAGTGATATATATGAATGAATTTTAGGGTATGGTTTTTGTTGCATTGAAACTAGTGAAAGATAGCAGTGAACCTCTCTTTCAAATGCTCCTCAGTAGAAATTCACTTATCACTAAGGAGAACCTCATTTTAGTTAGGCCTTCAACAGAATCAAGTCTGAAAGGTATTTGCTTTAACAGGATATTACAGTTATTACTGGGATGTCAGAACACTCTGAATTGGAAAAACTCTAGATCTGTAAGTGAATGCAGTAAAAAAAAAAACCTTGTGTATTTTTCCTTTTTTGGGGGCTTTCATTCAATTTCTTTTCATCCAATCCTAACATGAAATATGACACACTGTGATAACATATCTTATTATGAGAGAGAGAGAGAAGGAGACAGAGAAAGAGAGAGAAAGAGATCTGAATATGTTCACTTCCAGTCTTTTTCAGACACCGAGAATGTCTATGTTGTTGGCACTGGTGTCTCAGCTCATTTTCACATGCATTGGCAAATCTCTGTTAATCTCTTATTCTGTACAGTCTGTGTAAATGATGGTTTAAAAGATCTACGTATGACTCTTATATTACCAGTAAACTGTACATTCCTTGAACAGGGAGAGCATAAACAACATGGTGAAAGTTAGTGGACTAGAAGTAAGTAACTTCTGATTTCTCATATCAGAAACTAATTAGCTCTATAGCCTTAAGGACTATTGACTATAGTCAAGACTTTCTGAATATTTTTTCTCATTTCATTCCCACAATTACACTTCAAGAGAGATGTTATAATCCCCAATTTACAAATAAGGAAACTAAGGCTTGCATGAGCTGTTATTTGTTCCAAGTCATGTAATCTCCAAGTGGCAAAGATAGTATTTCTACCTATGACTATCTTAAGGCCACAGCTCTGTCTTTTATTAATAAACTTGCTTTCCTCTCCCATCAACTCAATTACATCTTAATTTAAGAAAAAAAAAGTAGCTTATATGAACACTTAACTCCCTTTTTGACTATAATTCTATTCATCTCCATAGAATTTGGTTATATCAAGTGCTGAGTGCCTCAGAATAAAGGGTTTTATAAAACAAGAGATGAATAAAAGAGAAAATCTTGAACATTTAAAATTTACTACTACATCCTAAAGCAAGTTATTTTTCAGGATGGATATTTCTCTTTTATTTTTGAACAACTGGGCATTGCAACAGAATTAAAATCTCATATAGAAGTTTCATTTTCCTTTTGGCAGAAAGTAATTGTTCTTAGGGGAAGGAGGATATTATAATAACCCTACTTTGGTACATGCTTATCCTAAATGTTTATTCACATGTTAAGTACCCTCTTATATCATGGTCTTAAAAAAGTTAAAAGAAATATAGAAACCAGGAAAAATTAGTGACCAAAAATAGGACTTCTCTAATGAAAAGAACAGGAAAATGTCTATTTTAAGATTGAAGCTAGAGCACACAATTCAGTTTCTAAACTTGATTAGATTTCTTTACACAGCCTGAGAAAAACAAGCCTCAAATTGAGGCAATTATAGAATACAGAATAAAACTATTCCTTAAAAAAAAAAAAATGTCTTTTATGTAAGGAAAGGTCTGAAAGGGCACCATCAATCTGTAAGATACTTGGCTGCCCAAAGTAATCCCAAAAGAAATAGAACTTGAATTGGGATAAGGAAAAAAAAAATTGAAAAATAGCATTATCTTACTAAAATGCCCTGTACAATAAGGGAACATTTTGTAAAAAGGAATCACAGCTGTAATCACAAATTACCTAAGACACTTCATTTCTTTATTCTGTCATATACCTATGAAATAGTTGTAAGAAGTGACCTTTATCCTAATGCTTCAAAGAAAAAAATATTGCCTTATCATTCTTTGTCATTTCTCCTAGTTGTCTATTTCAGCTACAAGTCTACTGATGACTACATGTAAACCCTCACACAATAGAGTGGTATATGTTGTCCCATATTTCTTTGTCAAATCGACATTCAGCACCCCTATCTCTACACAGGAAAATGAAGAACAAACTGAGCAGATTTGGCTAATTGAATTACTCTTCATACTTCCTATACCCATACCTCAATGTTTTATCCCTCCTGTATGCAAGTCCTTTGCCATATACTTTGCAGCCCTGACCCTAAAAGTGGTGAAGTATTTAGTTCCCTACCCATTAATGTTGAGTTTAGCCCTCAGACTCTCTTTTCAATAAAATGAAATACCAGTGTGCCGTCACAGAGCTCAGAGCCTCCAGAGTTCATGTGGGCTTCTGGCTTTGCCATGAGAAAAATATTCATTAGACCTTTGACTCCAGAAGGACAAAGAGAAACATGAGGTACAGAGCTACCCCAGCCAAGCCCAACCTAGATCAGCCAATCCCAGGGAACCCAAGATAAGTGAGAATTAATAACTTCTCTTTTAAGTCACTAACTTTCAAGTAGTTTTTTACACAGTGGTTTTTGCCAGTAGATTAAATGGTGCAGCAGATATATTTGAGATCTGATCTGGGAGATGACCCCACACACATCTACATGTATTCAGCAACTACCGTGTTTTCACGTCAGCAGGGTTTTTACTTGAGGTAAAGATTTTTCAACTCAACTACTTAAGACGTATTGACACTATGAAACCAGATATGAAATAAAGTCAAGTTTTTGTTTACTTTCCTCTAAGTAACAGGAGTGCTTGTTATGTAATAATAAGGTCTGTTGTATACAGTCTATTGTATTCTCTCAAATATCCTGTAAATCCCCTTCTTGACATATATCACATTGGTAATACATTATTAATTTTGTTTAAATTTTTGCTGTCCCATTAAGATGAATAATGGCCACAAAGCATGGTGGCCTTTTGTAGTCACACAATGTTATAAGTAGCTCTTAACATCACCACTTGAGATGAAGAAACTGAGATCCAGGGATGCTAAGTAAATTTCCCAACATCACACAGCTGGGGAGTAGAAACATTCAAGTTCAAATCCAAGCAGCCTGGTTCCAGAACCCTTGCTCTAAGTATGACACAGGCCATTATCCTGCCCCTAACATCTTGCGCAGCACATGACACGTGGACATGGAACAGTTGTTGAACAGTGTGAATGGGCATGCCTGAGCTAAGGTAGCATATGTACTATGGAAAGAGGAAAGCTAATATCACGTTGACACCAATTATTTTATTTCATTAACATTTTTGAGTATAACCAAAGCTGTGACACGTGCTGATGATTTACAAGCTGGCAAAAATTGACAGACACGATCCCTGCTGTGCTGGTGCATATATTCTAATTGCTGGATGTGGAAATAAACAAACAAGAAGTGATAATTATAAAATACGAAAGTGCTGAGAAGGAGGCAAACATGATGAAGAGAGAAAATAATGGGTATATGAGCCAGAAACATTTTATCTTCTTAGTGGTCAGGGAAGGTCTCCACGTAAGAGGATACATTTCATCTGGGAACTGAAAAGTGGACCTGGGACCTTTAATCCAGGAGCAGAGGAGGTGGTCGTTCAGGCAGAACATAGGAGTCCTGAAGCAGGAAAGCCCTACCATCCTTCTTTGTCTACATCACTGCTAAGATCTTTCAATGCTTTGTCTGCATTTACTCTATGCCCTTCTCAATATATTCTCCACATTGTAGCCACAGTGATCTTGTTTGTTTTAAAGAAGACCTGCAAGTTTGGCTCAGGGCTTTTTCCCAAAAAACATCATGTCCTGTTTTGCTTTCTTTGTTATCCTTTGTCCTTCCATCTCTGTGCCCCTCTTATGCCTTGTCATACTTTAAATCTGCACACTTATATGCCTCATTGTCTGCCTGGGTCTCTCTTTTTTAGATAATTCATGCTAAAGAATTAGTATCTCAGCATTTCTTGTTTGTTTTCAGCTATCTAAAATTCCTATTTGAAGATATTCATAGCACTGTTCATTACTCCTCTGTATATTTGCCACAGTTAATAGATTATAGGTAGGTGTGTGTGTGTGTGTGTGTGTGTGTGTGTGAGAATATTGGATAAGTATAAATTAAACCAAGTTAGGAACCATGTCTTTCTGTAATTACCATTATGTCCCCAATGCTGTGAACAATGCTTGATACAAAATAGATGGTTAATACATATTTTTTTAGGGTATTGAGTAAAAGGTGTTCAAGAATTTTAGATAAGGGAGTTACATAATACAATGTATTTGAAAATGATCACTTTCCCAATCTTGAGAATGAATGGGTGAGGGACAAAAGTGAAGGAGGAAACAGTTCACAGGCTGCTGCAGTGGGCTGGGTGAGACAGAATTGTGGGTGGGTATGGAAGTGATGGCAGAGCAGATCTCAAAAAGTGGTTGGATTTCAGATGATTTGTGGGAAAGAGTTTGCAAGTTTTACCAATATTGGCTGAGAAGGATAAAGAAAAAAAATGAATTAAGCATAATTCTTAGGTTTCTGAAAGCAGAGTGATATTTCTGGAGATGAGGAAAATTCATATGGATGGAGCAGTTCTGTAATTGGGGACATTAGGACTGATTTTAGCTATGTTAAGTTTAAGATGTCTTTAATTTATTTATTTTTAAAGATTTTATTTATTTATTTATTTGTCAGAGAGCAAGAGAGCAAAAGAAAGCACAGGTAGGGAGAGTGGCAGGCAGAGGTCAGGGAGCCTGATGCAGGATTTGATCCCATGATGCTGGGATCATGACCTGAGTCGAAGGCAGACACTTAACCAACTGAGCCACCAGGCATCCCTAAGATATCTTTTAAACACTCAGTGGGCAATGTCAAATAGACAGCTGAAATGAATTATCTGGAGGCCAAGCGGAGAGTGTCCAAATGCCAATATACACGTAGGCATCATCAGAATTTCAATTTCATTGAAAGTCATGGGAAAGGCAAAACCGTGTAAGAAGAAAGCGTAGTAAAAAAGGGCTTAAGGCTTATAAGATATTCCTGAAGAATATCTACATTTAGAAAAAAGAAATAAGAGTTTTAGGAAGGACAGAGTAGGAAATATTTCAAACAAAGAATGCTGAAATATCTGGATAACCAATTTGCAAAAAATAAAACAGGAACTTTGAACTCTACCTCTCTTTATATAAAAATTAATTCAAATTGGATCATGGACCAAAAGAAAAAGCTGAAGCTCTAGATGATATGGAATAAAACACAAGAATGTGTTTTGGGTTAGGTAAGTTTGTGTTTTGTTTTTTGTTTTGTTTTGTTTTGTTTTGGCCAGGATCCAAACTATGCTAGACTTAAAAGGAAAAGAAACTGATAAATTAGACTTAAGACTGAGAGTATTTATTCTTCAAAACACATTATTAACAAACTTAATAGACAAAAAACAGACTGGAAGAAAATTTCCACAATTTACATACTTGACAAAGAACTTGCAGAATCTAAAGGCGTTTCTATAATTCAGTAATAAAAAGGCAAATGACCCATCTTAAAGTATTAGCAAAATGCTTGACCAAAAAAAAAAAAAAAACCGAAATGCTTATCTGTAAAAGATCTACCTGGTGTGACTTTTGCCTGTTTCTCTGACCTCATCCTCTCACTCACTACGTCCCAGACACCCTGCACATTTTCCCATTATTTGAACATACTCTTTCCTGCTTCCACAACTTTGTCCTTGATGATCCCTCTGCCTGGAACATTTCCCCCCTTTTTTCTTCACAGCATGTAGTTTCTTTTCATCTCTCAAGTCTCAGTTTTAAAGTAATTGCTCCTGAGAAGACGTACTGACCCTGCCCAGCAAAAGCTTTTCACCCTCTGAACACTATCTACTGCCTAATCCCACTTCATTTGCTTAGAGCACAAATCACCTATCAAAATTCTCTTATCGCATTGTTTCTACGTTATCTCTTTCCTCTGTAGGACTCGAGTTTCAAGAGCAGAGAATATATCTGACTTGTATTTTTCTGGTGTCCTTCGCTCAGAATATGTGTACAATAAATATTTGTTGAATAACTGAATGACAGAGAAAAAACAGGAATAAATGAAATGAAATGAAGATACAATGGTGTGTGTTGGATTCCTAGTTCCTCCAGTTGGACAACTTAGAGCAGATTTCTTTCCTTCCCTGGGAAAAAAACAAACAACAAAACAACAACAACAACAACAACAACAACAAACGGGGTGAAAATACCAATCCAGCATGTCTATGGCGAAGATTTCTTGAAAAGCCTCATGAAATGAGCCCAGAACAGTGACTAGAAATGAAGAGTATCTCAAACACAAAAAAGCTTAGAATTGGAATGAAGGGCTGAGAATCTGGGGCCAGACCACTTGCGTTTTACTTCTGACTCTACTACTTCCTGGCTGTATGAGTTTAGGCGAATTTTTTAAGCTCTTTGTACCTCGGTCTGCCCTACCATAAATATCTGTACTTACCTTATAGAGTCACCCTTGGGATTAGATGTGACCCTGGGGATTAGATGCGTTAGCACATGTGTAAGTCTTGGGGAAATGATTGGCAATGGTAAATGATCTAGAAGTGTTTGTTAAATCTGCATTGGTCTTCCTTGAAGCATTTTTACCTGGAGGGTATCAGCCTGGACTAGTTGTCAACAACTCCTGGCATTATTGGTTCTGATGTTAGCCCACCTATCCCACGCCCTACCTTGCTTAATTAAGTAGATGTGCAGGGTGAATGCAGCCTTGAGATGGTTTTCTCTGAACTCAAACTCCTAAATTTCTGTCCCATCTCCGTCTGGGTAAGCAACTTCCGTGTTCCCCGCCCCTGGGTGCATGCTCCCTTATAACAGAGCCGCTGGGAAGCTCTGCAAAGCCACCTGCAGCCAAATTGGACACAGGAGACCCGTTGGGATCTACACAGGTACCCAAGTGTTTTTTTATGAAAGAATCAGCCTTACATAAAAGTTGAAAGTAGTTTTGCCTTGAAAACTCATGCATCCACTAGCTAGATTCTTCTATTAACATTTCTATACATACCGCATACTCGGTTCATCTAGCCATTCATCCATCATTCATCTTGTTTTACATATATTTCAAAGCAAGCTGCAGACACCGGCACTCTTCACTCCTAAACACTTCGGCATGAATATCATTAACTTCATGTCAGTATCTGATTAGCATTTTTAAATTTTTTTTCTTTTGATGTAAAATTTTCCTACAAAGAAACACAAAAATTATAAATATGCTGTTCAATGAGTTTTGACAGTCGCATACAATTATGTAACTTAAACCCCTATCGATATATAAATTATAACACCACTACAGAAAGTTCCCTAAGGTTTTTCCCAGTCAACCTTTAACTCCATTCCCTAATAACAATCATTGTTCGACACCCATAGGTTAGTTTTCTTGTTCTGGAACTTCAAATTAATGGCATAATTTGGACAAGACTTCTTTTACTCGGCACGAGTTTTGAGTTTCATTCATATTTTTGCATGTGTCCGTAGTTGCTCATTTTTATGGCTGTGTAATATTTCATTATATGAATATACCACAGGTTATTTTTATCTATTCACCAATGGATGGATATACATATTTTTTCCAGTTTTACACCATTACAAATAAAGGGACTTTGAACTTTCTTATACAGTGTATTTATTCATTTATTTATTTGTGGATATATGTTTTTGTTTCTCTGTCTACACCTAGAATTCGAATTGCTAAGTTATAGAGCAGTTATATATTTAACTTTATAAGGAAATATATGACTTTCTCCAAAGTGATTATAACCACATTGTACCAGAATTCCAGTTTTTTTTAACCTCCTCTCCAACATCAGATGTACAACATCTCATTGATTTTGCCCATTCTGTGTCATCTGTCCCAAATGTTCTTTCCTCAGATATCTATGTGGATTGTGCCCTCACATACTTCCAGTCTTTGCCTGGTGACAGATGGTAACTGAACTTGTCATGGTGATCACTTCATAAATGTTGAGTCACTACATTGTACACCCAAAACTAATACAATATGTCGATGATACTTTCATTAAAAAAACAAGTCATTTTGTCAGTGCAGCCTTTCTTTTCCATCATATTTTAAATTGCACTCAGCATCCACCTTACCAACCATCAACAACATCATCTCCCTTATTTCTTTGATTTTTCCAGAGAGTTTATGTACTTGTCAGTTTATCTATTCCCTGTAATGGATTGTGAGTTCCATAAATAGCAGGGAATGTTTGCTGTTTCTTCCATACATGTTTAAAAAGAAAGCGTGTTCTGATACGGTAGGGTGGATTATTCTATAATGTAAAATGTAAATTCCTGGCTCACAGTAGCACTTAATATGTGTTTATTGAATGAGTGAATGTCCGGAAACACTCGTGGAGTGGAAAAACACAGCATTAGACTCCTTGAAAAAGTGTACTTGTAGTCAAAAGTCTTCTAGGGACAAATTTGAAATACTTGAGTTAAACCTGATCACCTGATTGTCAATTAGAATGTGTTATTCCTTTCCTTTGCTTGAACCTAAAAAGGGACAACAGATGTGATAGTAATTCATCATGACCCGTAGTAGATGTTTTGATGCCTAGCAATGAAGGAATATCTTTGTCAAAGCCAACAACTAAAACTTTTAAGAGAAGAAGTAGATAGTTTTCCAAACTAATTTTAACATCTCTTAAAATGTCTGGAAGACTTGCATGGTAAAAATAAAAATCTGTGAAATGTTTGCAGCCCTTACCTCATTATGTATTGTGTATCACTCATACAGAAGAAACACATATGGCAGCTTAATTGTATATTGTTTCTTGAAATTGTTTTAAGATCTTCTTATCTTCCCAGCATCCTCTGCCTTGTTAATGAGGTTCTCATTTGAATATATTGAGGGAAGTTTCAGAATTGGTACAGCTGTTTAGTGAAACACTGTTAAACTTTTACATCTATCTTTTTCCTTTCTGAGTGTTTTCTCTTGGGTATATTATAACTTTGATTCTTTTTCATTAGAATAAGGCCACAAATTCTCAAGGTAGCCTTAATTGGGATATATAATACATATTGTGTTTGCTTTAAAAATGGTTACATTATTGAACACAGAAGTCTTTCTACTTACAAGTGGTTAAGTTCTAAAAGGCAGATTGAGAATACATTTATTTCTAAGTCCACAGAGTGTTCAAGGCAAGGGAAATGGGAAGTTATGCTTGCAGTCCATGAATATACTACTGACAGGAAGTTCATTGTCTCCTTAAAGCTTTAAAAATATAGCTTTTTAAATATTTTAAAAATTCTTTTCTTCCTTGATGATATAACAGCACTGACATTTTAAAATCATTAATGTGATTTTCTTACTTGCCTTTGTGAACTTATAACCTTGGTCCTTTTCTGCTTGAGACATCCATTACTTCTGGAGAAAGTGAAGATTTAGAAAAGAAAGAAACAGAGTTTATTAAGGAAAGAATGTATAGAATAATATTTAAAAATATAAATAGAGGCATTATTGTCCTTGAGTAGATTTTCCAAAATTTTACCTTTTTCCCTCTCCTTTTTAAGATATCCAGGATCATCCAGTCCATGTCATAGTTTGAGGCACAATGCAGGCAAGATACCCATTTGTCTATGATATCAAGACTATTTCTCCCATAGAAAGAAATCATAGCTTAGGAAAATTAAAAGGGAAAGCCAATTTCCATTCCTGAGAATTATGGGAAGATAGAAGGAGAGAGAAGCAGGGGATGACATGGATATCCTTTGCTTATTCTTAGGAAACATCCTAATTTAAAAAAAAAAAAGTGTAAGTCCCATGAGAAGACTAGCATTTCGTGTAATGTGTATAAGAACTAGATAAAATTTCAAGCACAATTTATTATAAGTAGGCCTTCAAGGAAAAAGTTAGACCAAAGATTTAAATATCTCTTAAAGAACAAAAGGAGCCATACTGGGTGTGTGGGCAAGTGGGTGCTTGTGACTAGTCTTTCAATTACTGCAAGGCTTGTGAGCCCATTTCAAGTTTGCATGAGCAAATTCAGTTTTCCAAAATAGATATGATTTGCAGGCTTGGGGGCTACCACATGTCTTGCAGTTAAGATTACATTTTAGAAGATTAAAAAAATGTCTTGCTATTAAACTGCTAAATGGCTTGAAGACACTTTGCCCTTTTCTTTTTGAATGAAGGAATATATAAGGAACTATAATCACAATAAAATGAAATGGAGCATGCTTCACTTCAATTTTAAATAAAGTATTTTCTTTAGCCGTAACCTTTGTTATCCATGCTTCTGGGATCACCGGGTAGTTTATACTGTAAAACTCTGCTGTAACTTTCATAGCAGGAACTTAGATTAGGCTATATTGTCATTGCTTCCGTCCCCTGCCAGCTCTGAGAATGAAGGTTGGAAACAGGGTAATGTTCTTATTTTGGGGAGTAAGATGTGAGGAAGGAGAGTAAAACAGGCTCTGTCTTGTCAAAGAGAGAGCTCCAGAATTCTCCATGGCCATCAGCAAGAACACCGAGGCCACCCCCAGCTGCATCAGACGGATGATCTGCAAGAACAAATATGGATTGGCACATGGTCACATAGGCAGAGCCAGCACCATCCTGTGCAGCCAGAAGCTTGTATTGGTGAAAAGGAAGTCAGCCACTCACCAAGAGATCTTGAGCAACCCCTACCCCCACACCCAAGCAATAAAGATGTCAGCCAACTTTTCTTTAAAAAAAAAAAAAAAAGTGCCACTGAGTCATGCTAAACTGCAGCTAGAACAAAGATGTATTTGGATTATGAAGGACCTTCAGAATACCAGGTCAACTAGCCATACAGGTTTGCCGTAGTGATTTCATTAATTTCCAAATAATGCAATTCTGCATCTTCGTATTTTTGGACTCTACTTATTGTGGTCTGGCAACCTTCTCTTTCCTATCTTACAGAAAAGGACAATAATTAGCTCAGTACTTGTATTAAGAAAGTTTATATTAGGAACAAGATTATTTCCACTTCAATGTCTTTTTAACAAACAGCGTTGTGATCTATAATTTCTTTTAATTAAAAAAAAGAATATTTACATTTTAAAGTTTATGCTATAGATTGTAAAGACTGGAGTGGGAGAGGCGTATCTGACAAATGAGGGTTTTCTTGCCTTCTCGTTTGGAAGTCTGGGAAGTGGTTTCCTTGAAAAGCTGCCCAGGGGCTCTGTTTCATTAAATCAAATGTGTTAGTTCCAAAGAGGAGCTGTGAGGCTCAGCTTTCTCAGCTACTCTTGGTTTCTAAGTGGCAATGATCCCGAAGTAACTGGTATCTTAATGGAGAACTTGCTAAGGGGGCCCATTAAATAGTAAGATGACTCTGGGTTGAAGGTTACAGAAAAATCTCCCTGAGCAAAGCCAAGAGGGGCCATAACAGGAGCACAGAGGAGTCCGGACTACCAAATGAAGGGTTGAGGTCCTGTGGTAGTAAATTTAAGTATTGGTAAGAAAAAGGGAAAGTCTCTGAGTTATACCAGGTGCCCACTTCAAAGAATGTGTCTCAACAGCTGTACAAACTACATCATCCAGCGATTAGAAGACCTACTTTTCTCCCTGAAAAAGTCACGTAATCTCCACCCTTCCCCCTGTGTATGCAGTCACCCGTGGAGGAAGAGAAGCAGAGAAAGGGGGAAGTTATTGAGGAATTAAGAACTGCTCTCCAGAGAGCCTTCCTTCTCCCACTGCCTCTGTATCATGTATCTTGGATTTATTAAGTACATCAAAATTCCTTTATATGCCTTTGTTTTTAATATGGTTTTGAGATCCATGGGGCATCTGGGTGGCTCAGTTGTTTAAGTGTATGACTTCAGCTCAGATCATGATCTCAGGGTCCTGGGATGGAGCCCTATGTTGGGCTCTGCATCAGCGGAGAGTCAGTCTGCTTCTCCCTTTCCTTTGCCCTCCCCCCACTCATGTTATCTCTCTCTCTCCCCCAAATAAATAAAAATAAAATCTCTAAAAAATATATTGTCGTGAGATCCTTGAGGGTAAACACTGTGCCTCGGTATACTTGTTGAAATGCCTGGTGAGGGCTCCTAGGAGGCTCAGTTTTTGAGTGACTGCCTTCAGCTCAGGTCATGATCCTGGAGTCCCAGGATCTTGTACCACATCGGGCTTCCTGCTCAGTAGGGGAGTCGGCCTCTCCCTCTGACCTTCCCCCTCTCAGGCTCGCTTTCTCTCATTTTCTCTTTCTCTCAAATAAATAAATAAAATATTTAAAATAAATAAATAAATAAATAAATAAAATGCCTAGTGAGAAAAGACACATCTAAAGAGGTCAAATTTCACAGGAAAACATGGTAGGAAGAAAAAAAAAGAGGGATGTGCCAAAGGCATCCATAGCTAGACTCAATCTTCTCCCTCTTTCTTTTATCAAAAATTCATAGAAAATTCTAGAACATATAAGCAAGCTAAAATCAATTAAAAATGAAAAATCACATGTAATTCCATTGTTCAAACATGTTTCCTGTTAAATTTTTGTTACCTCTGCCTCCGGCCCTTTCTGTGGAATTGTATGAGGTATGTAATGGTTATCCTCTTGATTTTCAGTTATAGGTATAACCTAAACAATCCTCTTCAGCAATAAACCTGAATATACATCTATTCTTAAAGGCAGAGCATGATTCTTTGCTTTAAAGGTTTTACAGATTATATTAGCCATTTAAGTAAATTTTTATTTTTTATCATTTTAAAAAATAATGTAATGGGAAGCCATGTATATACATAATCGGTTGCACAGTGTTTATGTTTCCTTTTATGAGATTATGCTTCATTATTTTCTAACTCTATTTCATATATTTTCCTACATAAACGCATATTTATTTGTAAAGATTTTCTCCAGACCCTCGTTTGTATTAATTCAGAAATATTCAAACTCTTCAGCGTGTTGTATTCATTTAATAAACAAATTGGAAACTCCTGTTTGGTTGGCACAAATGAAGGTAACAAATATGGCTTTATAGTGTAGTGGAAAGAGTCATAAGAAAAAAGGTAATTAGAAGAATAAATAAATGATTTATATTTGCAATGAGAGTTCTGAGATAGTTAATCCAGTGGATAGCCAGAAAAGGTGTCTTCATGAATGGAAATTTAAGCTGAGACGTGATATATGCAAAGTGTAGGAGGAAGAGCATTAGAAGAAACAATTTGTACAAAGGTCCTAAGGCTACACATTTTTGAAGACCTGAAATATTGGCATAATTAGAGCATAATGAGCAAGGGAAACAATCATACAAGATGAGCTGGGAGAGATAAGGAAGCGTCTTGTAGGCTTTGGTAAGGTCTTCAAGTGCTGGGGTTGCATTATGCAGCTATTAAAATTGTAGTCATCTCTGAAACATATTTCTAATTTGCCTGAGGAATATTTGAAATCACCTCATGTTTATTAAGAAATATGCAGCCATGTCATTTTCCACTGTGAAACAGTTCTAATTAATTAAGATTTAAGACAATAGGGATAATTAGAGGTACACCATTTAAAGAGGCAGTGATTCAGTCAGATTTATGTTTTAAGCACATATTTGGGATTGGATAGAGAAAAGAAATTATTGTGTGAATGTAGTGGAAGCATGCATCTTCTAGATGCTGTTATTTAAGTTCATCTTTATTTTTAACCCTGAGTCTTCTCAGTTCGGATTAGCAGAGTGTGGCTCAACAAGAGCTGGGGTAGAGCCAGGACCTAACTGGGTCCTGTTAGCGGGTAAAGACCCAGGCCTACAGGAAGCTATCACAGGATGTGATTTTACAGAGACAATTCTTTCTGTGCCAGGCTAGATTTTGAGAACTACACAGAAAATTAGAAAACTAATTTTGAAAATTTGAAAATTTTGAAAATCCAAACTGACAGATTCTTACACAAATACCTAGGAGTATTTTGTTTAGGAGTGTTTTTCTGAATTGAATTATAACATACTGCTTTCTTTTATTCTTCCTTCTGTGGCTTTAACCAGTGAATTATATAACTACATACCAAAAATAGAATTGCAGAGCTCTGTATCTATCATAAAACAAACACAACCATGGATTAAAAGTTTATGACAACATTCCCCTTAGAATGTATTACGGATGCTATTTAAGTAATCCCTACTCTATTAGACACTGTGTTTCATGCTTCCTGTGGATTATTAGCTCCATTTGTCATATCAGCTCTGCAAGACAGGAATTGATATTTCCATTTTCTATGTGAGGAAACTGAAGGTGCATCACCTTCTCAAAGTCACAGTACCTTAAGTGGCAGAGGTAAAGTTCAAACTGCATCTGTTTTTTTATACCAAGATAGTACTAACTTTTCTATTACACAATTTTCTTTGAAGGAAATTCCTCTAACATCATGTCTCATCATCAGGGACTCTACTAGCCCATATGGCATCATTGTTATGCAAATTTAAGAGATCACCTCCCATATGTATTCTGTGCAGCCTGGTGCCAAAATACAGGTCTTGGCAAACAGCACACCCTGAACTTCAGTCTTCACTCCCTCTCTCAACCAGGATCCTAGGGATCTGAACATGTACACAATTGCAAGTGAGGACTTCAAACGTGATGAAAGTATATTATATCCATAAGTGATCTAAACTGAAATAAGTCTACTTATATTTGAAAACCAATTAACAAGTTGAACTGGAATAAAACAAAAATAAGTCCTTAGTGTTTTTGGTGAATTTGGTTGTTCTGAATATTAAATTTTATCCCCAGGCACAATTCAGAGTACAGTTTTCTGTTATTTCCTGACAAATTCTATACAACCTTGTTAATTGTGTGCCTTGTATCTGTTTCATAATGGGATTGAAGCTTGCTTTTCCAACTTCCTTTTCTAAATTATTAAATCTAGGTGAATTAAAATGCCCAATTAAGTTTTACTTTATGATAGATATTTATTAACTAAAAAGTTAACTATGCAAAATTGTAGACATTGAAAGAGTAACATAAGCCTTGGGCAACTATAATTACCAGGAATCAAAACACTGGCTTCACTTGTCTATTAAATAAAAAACATCTTTATTTGCCTAGCTCTTTTTGATAGTGGGATATGGAGTGGGTATGAGGAGTCTAGTGCAGGTAGGTGAGGTTAGAATGTCATTTTAAAATGAGATCTGGGTGTGTGACTTCGGAGATTAGTTCAGAAATGTAACACAGTTCCCATCAGTCTTTTTCTCTCATGAGACATCCACCCTTGGAATCCAGATCATTTCCTAAAATAATATTTTCCCTAAATTTTATTTTGCTGATGGAATTTTAATCACCCCTATAATCTACAAGTGAAATTCTTTTGTATATATTCTACCTCCATCTAGATAAGTTTGAAGGATGCTGATGTCTTCTTAAAGAATCAAACACAATCAGCATGATGGCAGATAGCTTCTGTGAAACCATCTTTTAGTATATGAGGTAATGTGAGGTGTGAATACATTTTTCTTTGAAAAATTTAGTTTATAAGTTTAGTTTAAAAATTTAGTGAGTAAGTGATATTCTACAGATAAATAAGTTTTCTTATAGTGCTATACTTTATAACCAAAAAAGAAGACAAAAGTCAAAATCAAAAAAGAGTCAACCGATAGAGAAAAGAAATTATTGTGTTACATAGACATATCACTGATATATACCCCCGACAATCTTCTTATTACTCAATCCATAATTTCTCTTCACTTAATTTTAGTTTATAGTAATTCCTAAAATTTACTCAACCACCCTCTGGATTGGTTATCAGGTTTTGATTGCCTCACACATACTTCTTTGCATAGAAAAATTGTGTTGGGAAGTTCAGCGATCACCTCCCTAAACTTTCTTATTATATAGAGTAAGATCTTTTTGATGAATGTATGATAAAACTACCACTTAAAATGTAAGTAAGTATTTCAGTTTCCATTCCATGTCCCACTCTGCTTTACAATTTTAGTTCTGGTTTATAGTCTAACTGAAGCTTAATTTTGAACCAAGTTAATCTGAAGACTATGTATTTTCTTTAATCCTTCAATGAATATGTTCTTCTTATGTTTATCTTTTAAGGTCATAAAACAATATTCAGTTATTCTAGAGATGCATGAATCTGGTATGCAAAGTGAAAAACCGAGGGGTCCACTTTTATGAAATTTGAACAAAATTCTCAAGTTAAATAAATAGATAATAATTTGAGTTGGATCACTTAGATATTCACTTGCTTTAAAAAGAGAAAAGGGTCATTTGGGAGGCCAATCAGTTAAACATTTTTGGTAATATTTTTTATTTCTTTAAGATTTCTTAAGCTACTGTGGTACTTGATTCTTCCAATAACCCTATGAAAAAACAAGGAGTACATCCCAAAACATAATAATCTGATAAATGATAACTGCTGAAATACTTGGTAAGTAACCGGATCCATTTGGAAAATAAAAGAAAGAAAATCAGATTTCTGCCTTACTATTTTTACTTTATATAGATTTTTCAATTGGATGAAATATTTATTGTCAGATAAAACTATAACTGTACTAGAAGGAGTATAGATGATTACTTGTTTATTTTGTAAAGATTTTATTTATTTGGGAGAGAGAGATTGAAAGAACATGAGTAGGGGTGGGAGAAGCAGGCTCCTAGCTGAGCAGGAAGCCCGACATGGGGCTCCATCACAGGACTCTGGGATCATGACCTCAGCCAAAGGCCAATGCTTAGCCGCCTGACCCACCCAGGTGCCCCACAGATGAATATTTAAACAACATTAAGTGGGGCACATGGATGACACAGTCAGTTAAGCAACAGACTCTTGATTTTGTCTCAGGTTGTAATCTCATGGTTGTGAGATCAGTACCCATGTGGGTTCTATGCTCAGCATAGAATCTACTTGAGATTCTCTCTCCCTTTCTCTCTGCCCCTCTGCCTGTTCTTTCTTTCTCCCTCTCATAGTGAATAAACAAATCTTTTAAAAAATGACATCAGGATAAAATGGCTTTCTGAGCATTAATACAAAAGTTGAAATTGAGGGAGGCTTGGGTGACTCAGTCAGTTAAGCTGCTGCCTTTAGCTCAGGTCGTGATCCCATGGTCCTGGGGTTGAGTTCCACATCCGCCTCCTTGCTCAGCGGGGAGCCTGCTTCTCATTCCAACTCTGCCTGCTTGTGTGCACGTGTGCTTTCTTTCTGATAAATAAATAAAATCTTAAAAAAAAAAAAAAGCTGAGGAGTACCTGGTGGCTCAGTGGGTTAAAGCCTCTGCCTTCAGCTCGTGTCATGATCTCAGGATCCTGGGATCGGGCCCTGCATCGGACTCTCTGCTCAGCGGGAAGTCTGCTTCCCTCTCACTCTCTGCCTGCCTCTCTGCCTACTTGTGGTCTCTGTCTGTCAAATAAATAAATAAAATCTTAAAAAAAAAAGTTGAAATTGCAAGGAAAATGATATTTGATGCAAATACATTAAGAACATTTTATTATAAGTACATCAAATACCAGTAAAAATATTAAGAAATTCCAAATTAGAGATATATTTGTAACATACATTACAGAATCAGTTGGGTTTCTCTGTAAGAAACAGATGATATTCATAGATGGGTGATAGAGGAGATTTTGATAAAATAACTTCTTACGAATATGTGAGCAGAATTAAGAAGACTCCTGAGTAAAGAAACAGTTGATTGGAAGTTATTAACTTCACTAGACCCAAAGATGCAAATAGAGCTAGTAATTATCAGAAACTGTTTAGACCAGTAGCTCTGGGAACAGCTAACAGAAGCTGTGGGCTATGGTATGGATAATTGACTGCCCAGCAGAGATAGAGTTGATTTTGATTCCTTCTGATTTCTCTCTGAGCTTCTGCCTCTTACTGGCCCACACCAATCAGAAGTCAGAGGACAAGGTAACTGAGTTTATGTGGCCCATAGGGATTAGCATTCTGAGGCACAAAGCGGGTGGGAGAGTGAGTTTGTAAGGACAAATGGAGAGTATACCAGTATAGTCTATCATACCTTTGACATATCCACTTTTCCCTTCTAACCAAATGGAAAGCTTTATCTGAACTTGGATAATGTGTCTCAGTTTCATAATACTGTCACCTAAAACTTAAACTATTAACCCTTATCAGTGTTCTCAGTATCAAGTAATGGATGGAGAAAAAGCAATGTAAAGCCCAGCTGATACAGGCCTGCTTCTGTGGATTACAACACGTTAGGCTTGTGTTGATAGTTCTTTCTTCTTTCACATCCTATTCCAATTTTTATTCAATGGCTTTCAGCATCTTACTGAATGAGTTTCATTATTTGAAAGGATCACCCAAATGTTTATCTCCACATAATCTGAGTATTTGGTGATCTTTTGAGTAAAGAACTATTAAGAATCTTCGTGAAATCCTTTGGTTCCAACTACGTACCTTACTGCTTCAACTGGCTTGGAGTAATCTAATCACCTTGTCCCCGTATAGCACCCTCATCTGTCATTTGCTTCAGCAGCACAGCATCAGAGACTCTCATGGATGAGAAATAGCTTTAGCTTCCAAATTACCAAATTCGATTGTGTTTCTTAGTGGAACATTCTTTCTTGGTCATTAAAAACCTAAAATCTACTGAGTTAGCTGCAAGGGTAGGAAGTAGGAAGTAGGTTATTGGGTGAAAAAGTTAGAGGAGCCATTCTCACCCTGCCTCTTTATTCTTGAACACATGCATTCTAACATTGAGAAAGATGACACCACATATTGGCTGCTGTTTTAAGGCATGTAACGTATCTCAAAAGACAGCATTCTAGTCTCACAACGTATTCCCCATGGGTACTATAACAGCGACTTCAGCAGCCGTTAGACTGTTGTATCAAGCTATCTGTGTCTGGGTGATGGGATACACCCTCAAACTTATGAATCTTGCCAGAGGCAGTCGATTGCCATACTATCGTCATTTTATGATATTGGGGTGAGGGGTATCTATTTGTTTGTTTTGTTTTAATCAGAAGCAATGCGGAGTGTCATATGGTGATGAGTAAGTCATTCTGAAAGCCTGGGGTGGCATAGGCAGAGAAGACAATCCTTATCTAGAATATATTTCTCTTCTATAGAAGAAAAACTGCTGCTTCTACCATGAACTTGTCACCACACGGTGGTGGTGTCCTGGTCTCATCAGATGGTGGCTTATTGCGGGCAGGACATTGGCTTCTGCTATTGGCAGGTGGACACTCACCTGCCAGTGCTTTTAGTAATCAGCCTTGGAATAAGAAGTTCATGATATTGGTCCTCTGTGCACATTGGGAGAGCAGTAGAGTGGTTAGGAAAGTGGTATCTAAAGAATGGGAAATTTCTTCCACTTAATTATTGAAAGACTCTCCCACAGTAGATTGATTGGGATTGTGACCTGATGGAGTAATACAAATGTTTATTTCCATGTGATCTGAGTAGGCGTGTGTTTGGATACAAACATCTTCACCCGCAGTCATTTAGGTGTTTTGTCCATCTACCTCTCCTTTCAAATTCCTAGTTCTAAGTCTACTGATGCCATTTTTTTCCTATTCTGAGCTGCCAATTATTAGGCACTGCCCATAAATTGATATAGTTTGTGCCTCAGGATTTCTCCCCTATGTGATGTGGATAAGCAGATGTATCAACTGACCTTATTCTAAATACTGGGAGAATTTCATCAAGAATAGCCCTGGGAATGACTGTAATTCTGTAAATCTGCTTCTCACTGGCACCATTGCACCAACAGATTCATCTAAGAACAGATCCATACTACTTCATCTGTTAACTAATTACAGAGAACTTTCCACAGGGCTCTAAAGGTTGGTGGAGGTAGAGGCAGCAAAGCAGTAGGAACAGAAACCTTGGGAGTCTCAGCCATCTCCTCATGCAGCTTCCTAGGGTCTTCCAGAATTGTTCAAGCTTCTATATACTATTTTTATTTTTCAGTGTAAGGCTGCTCTGCCTACCAATTTCTATAATCTGAGGAATCGTATAAAGCTCAAGTCATAGTAGGCATTGTGGGTCACTTAAACATTTGCTGTTTCATGGTCCGTGTTAAGTGTCTACCAGGGCCCAGTTGCTTTTCAAATAGAGGAAATGTTTTTAAGCATAGGAAGGCATGACCTCATGCCAAAACTTGTGCTGTGATTTTCATAGCGTAGTTTCCCATGGATCTATATAACACCTGAGTTTGTCGAAGACACTTTGAATACCATTTTGTCATTTAATTATAATGCCTGAAGATATAATGTAATGATATATATGTTTAATACCTTGCATCTGAGCTTGGGAAATGCTGCTGAGTATTTTATACTCTGAATCTTATTCAAAATGGGTAGCCAGGTAAATGGGCCAAAGCATCACACTCAAATGTGGCAAATACTGCCCAAAAAGGCCCAACAAGCATCATGTCTCTTCTTACTTGTAGGTTGTGCTAAACCACATAATTATCAAATTGAATAAAAGATGGCAATGGACTGTAAATACTGCTTATCTTTGAAGTATGCCTCTATTTTTCTTGGACTTTGCATGAAAACAGAACATAAATATCCATGTATCTATATTTGTATCATCGATATCTGTGTTTATATTTATCTATGTATTCATATGTATATACTTATAGCACTTGACCCTTGGACAACATGGATTTGAACTCTGTAGGTCCATTTACACGTGGATTTTTGTTTTTAAAGATTTTATTTGAGAGAGAGAGTGCGAGAGCAGGGGCAGGAGGAATAGAGGGAGAGGGAGAAGCAGATTCCCCACTGAACAGGCTGCCTGATGCAGGGCTCCCCATCCAAGGACCCAAGGATCATGGCCTAAGCCAAAATGCTGGAATATCATTTTGCAATTTTCTATGACTTTAATTAGTACAGAAAATAAAAAGGGAAATGGAAACTTGCCATTTAATAAGTAGAATTTTTATTAGTCAACAATTTAAAAAGAAGACTACTTTGCAAGAATAATTAAAAAATGAAAAAAAAATAATAAAATGACCCTATTACTATTCATATGTGCCCCAAATAAACAAACATTTAAAACTAAAAGGGATGTGGTAAGAACCCAAAATGGAATATAAATACTAACAAATGAACCTAGCTGTATTACAAATGAAGCTAACTGTATTATAAATGAGTAACACATCTAAACTAAACGGAGTGGGGAAATCAAGAACTGATATAAGTACCCGTGGAAAACAGTATCATGACTGGATAATGTCAGGCTAGAGATAAAAAATGAATTCTAGTCCTTAAAATGTTTTTCATGGGGGTATGATTAGCAATTCTGAAACTACTTTATGTGTATGTTAACACTGAGCAAATTAGAAAATATAGTGTGAACACAATGAAAGCCAGATTTCTCATTTGAGGGAAATTACAAATAAGGAAAGGAAGAAGACTAGAAGGAGCCAGGTGGTGTCAGATTTGAATTGGCGGCATCTATATAAACTCGTGGTTTTTGATGGATAAATAGAAAAATATCTGTGGGCTATACATACACTTAAGCTCATATGGGGTTAGTACACAAACATTTATTTCTTAGTTTTATCTGTGGACATGACCTAGAAGCCATGACATCCCGCTAACAATGAGCACACCGAGCTCCCAGATCTTTGTTTTTAAACACCATTCTCCTATAAAAGAACTAGAGCTCCTTAAAGGAATGCTTGATTCCAGAACTATGGCAAGAAAATATGAGTAGTCTGAAACTTCTGGCCCCTGAGAGTAAGAAAATTAAAAAAGGAAGGAAGGAAGGAAGAGAGGGTGAAGAAAGGAAGAGGGAAAAAAAACAACCTGAATCCTAGTGGTCAAAGTTGGAACAACGTTTCAATAGAATAAATAATGAGAGCATTGGAATATAACTCGTTGAATAAAATAAATGCTCATGGAAACTTACTGATACAAATAATCAGATTAATGAAGAAATGGAGGAGACATCACAGGTCTTCTTTTCAGTAAAATTCTAAAGAATATGTATGGGGAGGAATAAGAGAAATAAAGGATATTCATAAGTCAGTCAATATAGCAATAATTGTTGCAGAGAAGATCACCTGATGTATACTAAAATTAGGGAAAATTAGGAGAAAATTTTGATGAGGAAAAGGTTTGCATAGTCTCAAAAGTGTCCTCCAAGACACTGACAAACTTCTAAAGGAAAGAGTGACTTTCCTGTGGGGAAATCCAGCAGACACCATCTTAACCAAGTGATCAAGATAAATATCACCAGGAATAACACATATCAACATCATGAACTCCTTCTCAGGACATTTTTTTTTTTTTTTTTTTGGTGGTACTTTCAACAAGAAGGCATAATCTCAATCTAAACACGAGGAAACATCCAGTCCCCAGTTCAGGGTCATCCTACAAAATTATTGATCAATATTCTTCAAATGTGTCATCTTCATGAAAGGCAACAAAAGACTGAGGTACTGCCCTAGATTGTTTAACAGGTACAAATAACTGGATGTAATGAAGAACACTGGGTAGAATCTTGTAAAAGAAAAAGAGCATGGAAATTTGGTAAAATTTAAATAAGATTTGTGGTTTAATTAGTCTTATACTGGTGTTACTTTTCTGTTCTTAATAATTTTATTATGGTTATGCAAGGTAGTAACATTAGAGGAAGAATGAGAGGTATAAGGAAACTCTTTGTACTATTCTTGAACACTTATGTAAGTCTAAAATTAGATTAAAAAGATTTTGAATCAATTTTTAAAAGGAACTTTGAAGTAGAAACTTGGGGCCCATGATGTCTTCAACTTCCTCATTTTGTACATTATAGGCTCCAGAATATTAAAGGACTTACCTACAGTACAGAGCTTGGGAAAAGCCAAGATGAGAACTTAAAGCATTGCCAAGTTTTCGGTATTATTTTCCCGTGGTCCATTGTATAAAAATAGGAGCTTCATTCCTCAGAAGTTGGAAACTGTTGGGCATCCTGTCTGAAATAGACCTTCTCTAGGAAGTTTCAGCTTCCTCAGTGTTTACATAATGTGGAGATGAATGTCAAAATTCTTTTACATATCTTTTTTCGTATTGTCAGTATGCATTACATTGAACAAATTACATTGAATAAATACACAGGGACAAATATGCTCTATCTTAGAGAGCCCTGCTTGTCTATACTGAAGATTAATAAAGCTGCCAGATGTTACTAATTTAAGGGGAAAAAATCAAAATTTGTAAACAAGATATATTTAATTATATTTATTTACATTTTTTAAAGTTCTCAACTTTTGAAATGTGAATATCAAGATGCCTTAATTAATTTGGGAAGAAATGTTTGATTCACAAATTAGTAAGTTATACAGGCTAGAAGCACATTTATTTCAAAAACATTTTTCTTTAATTTCAAGACATCAGTTATAACTTAAAGAATTTGTATTTGTTTTTAGAACAGAGACAAGTATTTAATTAACAAAGTTGTCTCATTTCTTTATTCATTAACTGTCCAGTTTAACATTCAGTCAATAAATGTCATCTTTAGACCTGATAATAATTTTCCCAAATTTCTTTTTTGAAAGGTATTCTTCTCATGTCCATCAAAGTAACAACAACAAAAATATATAAAATGTTAATGATGGAAGCAAAAAAAAAGGGGGAGGGATCACCTCTTACTTAGATTCATGTTATTTATAGATACAAGTCATTGGGCATCTATTTCCCAGCTGAGCACCTTAGAAGCTTGGTAAGCACCAGAACTACTCTTTAGAGTTACTTATGTGGTATGAGGTGAGTTAAGCTGGTCAGAGTTGCCTGTTCCCACATATTTCCA
Source organism: Neogale vison (assembly GCF_020171115.1). Lineage (NCBI taxonomy): Eukaryota > Metazoa > Chordata > Mammalia > Carnivora > Mustelidae > Neogale > Neogale vison. The sequence goes on along the minus strand of NC_058098.1, from coordinate 79,927,787 downwards.
CTGCTAAATTGCCCATAACCTAGGAATCCAGCATTAGTATTTCACAGATAATACATATCTATGATGAGAGGAGAAAAAGTTTATCAGAGAGCCTTGGATCTGGGATTGTAGAATGTTTTACCAATAATTATTTTTGTTTTCTTAGACATATCACTTTATATCTCTTGCTCTTCATTTCCCTCCTGAAAAAGTTTCTTTAATTTTATCATTCTATCGCTAGTAGTAAAGAAGATGCCACTTCAAGTTCATAGAACCACTGTGCCTGGACCTTGCCTGACTCTATCACCATGTTTTCTACCTTCCTTGCTACAAATATAATTCATATACCAAATTTAAAACCATTTTTAAATATTTGTATATATTCTTTTTTTTAATTTAAATTCAATTAATTTGCATATAATGTATCATTAGTTTCAGAGGTAGAGTTCAGTGATTCATCAGTATATATAACACCCAGTGCTCATTCTATCCCATGCCCTCCTTAATGCACACCACATCATTACCTCATCTCCCCACTCCCATCCTCTCCAGCAACCCTCGGTTTGTTTCCTATGGTTAAGAACCTCTTATGGTCTCTTTCCCTCTCTGATTACAACTTGTTTTATTTGTCTCTCCCTTCTCCAATTTTCATGTTTTTTTCTTAAATTCCATATATGCATGCAATCTCTGACTGACTTATTTCACTCAACATAGTATCTTCTAGTTCCATCCAGGTCCTTGCAAATGGCAAGATTTAATTTTTGATGGCAGAGTTATATTCCATAATATATATATTTGTAACTTTGGAGTATATACCTAATAGTACATTGCTGGATTGTAGGGTAGCTCTATTTTTTAACTTTTTTGTGGAAACTCCATACTGTTTTTCAGAGTGGCTGCACCAATTTGCATTCCCACCAACAGTGTAAGAGGGTTCCCTTTCCTCCGCATCCTTGCTAGCATTTGTTGTTTCCTGAGTGGCTAATTTTAACCATTCTGACTGGTGAGAGGTCATGTCACATTGTGGTTTTGACTGTATTTCCCTGATGCCGAGTGATGTGGAGCATTTTTTCATGTGTCTGTTGGCCATCTGGATGTCTTCTTTGGAGAAATGTCTGTTCATGTCTTCTGCCTATTTCTTGATTGGATTATTTGTTCTTTGAATGTTGAGTTTGATAAGTTCTTTATAGATCTTGGGTAATAGCCTTTTATCTGAAATGTCATTTGCAAATATCTTCTCCCATTCCATTGGTTGTCTTTTGGTTTTATTGACTGTTTCCTCTGCTGGGCAGAAGCTTTTTATCTTGAAGTCTCAATAGCTCATTTTTGCCTTTGTTTTCCTTGCCTTTGGAGACATGTCTAGAAAGAAGCTGTTGTGGCCAGGGTCACAGATGTTGTTGTCTTTGTTCTTCTCTAGGATTTTAGGGGATTTCTGTCTCACATTTAGGTCTTTCATCTATTTTGAGTCTATTTTTTGTGTATGGCAAAAGAAAACTTCATTCTTCTGCATGTGGTTGTCTAATTTTCCCAACACCATTTATTGAAGAGACTATCTTTTCGATTGGATATTCTTTCCTACTTTGTTGAAAATTAGTTGACCATAGAGCTGAAGTCCATTTCTGGGTTCTCTATTCTATTCCACTGATCTATATGTCTGTTATTGTGCCAGTACCATACTGTCTTGATGCCTACAGCTTTGTAATAGAGCCTGAAGTGGGGCATTGTGATGCCACCAGCTTTGGTTTCCTTTTTCCACATTCCCTTGGCTATTCAAGGTCTTTTCTGGTTCCACACAAAATTTAGGATTGTTTGTTCCAGCTCTGGGAAAAATGTTGACAGCGTTTCATGGGGATTCCATTGAATGTACAGATTGCTTTAAATAGCATAGACATTTTAACAATATTTGTTCTTCCAATTCCTGACTATGAAATGTTTTTCCATTTCTTTGTGTCTTCCTCTATTTTTTTCATGAGTATTTTATAGTTTTCAGAGTACAGATCCTTTACCTCTTTGGTTTATTCTTAAGTGTAGTGAAGAGGGAATGGGACAAAACTCTCTTATCAAAAACATACATTTGTCAGAGATAGTAAATATTATTTCCAGTTAATGTGTTTAAGTTTCAAAAAATATTTTACACATATCACTTAATCTTCTAAATAGCCCTAAAAATAGATATTATGATGATTTTATGGAAGTTGGATCTGGAGCTTAGAGAATGGATGCCCAGGATCATCCATTAGTCAGTGAAAGTTGGAGCGTGTCCAGCTACCCCACTTAACACTCAAACATACTGTCTTGTGGACACACAATTTAACACAAGTTATTTGAAAGACAGAAAGCTCTGGAACCATATACTGACTCTGGAGTCTTTGCTTAAAGACTGTGCTTAATAATAATTAATATATCTGTGCTTAATATTATGCTTAATAAGATCTGTGTTTAATATCTGTGCTTAATAATAAGTTGGTGAAAGGAAAGGAGGAAGACAAATGTGATTTTGACATTTTATTTTGTTTTATCCTGTGCCTCCTTTGGGCATTTCTCCCTACCATCTCCTTATTGCATTCACATGGAATTAGAAGCAGTAGTTTGGGAAATTCTTTTATAGGAATAGCTCTCTTGACTTTGAGGTATAGAAAGAGAAAACTTTGAATGAATATACTTGAAAGTGAACACTGCATTATATGAGACTTGAAATACATCAGACTTAAAGAGCCTTACTTCTGAGCCTGTTCTTGAAAGGGCCTGAGAAGGCAGAATGAGTCATATATACGATCAAAATTAAAGAAAAACTGTCCAAAATTCTCATTGACTGCTACATTTCTGAAGTTAGAAAAAGTGAAAAATGTGATTGTACAGCAAGTTTCATCCTGATATCCTTGAAAATGACAGTTCTTAGGAAGGTAGGAGGGGGCAAGAGAGGAAGACAGGTATACAGAACAAAGAAAATTAAAGTAAAAATTCTTAGAGCTTAGAAAATATTAATTTTAGGCAAGAGAATAAATGAAATCTTTACTTAGGGAATCAGCAATAATAAGGTTAATTAGTCAATTTTAAAACCTTTGATTTTAGAATCATGATTACATAGATATGGGCAAAATCCTAGCTTGTGGTTCTGGGTAGCTCCTTAATTGCTATATGTATGTACCTTATAGTTTAGTATGATATCTGCAATACAAAAAATTTTGCTCTGGAAAATCTGAAATAGATACCATATACCTTCACTACTTCCTTTTTTGGTCTCCCTTTAACGAATACACACCTAGTGCAGAGTTTGGGTAATGGCTGTTTAGTTTCTATTCTGACATCACTTACCTACCTACAGACCTTTGGCCAGTGTAATACCTGGGAGAATCCAGGATGCTTAGTGCAGTGCTAAGGCCAAATCTATTCTAATTGGTTAGTATCTGTACAATACTGATTTTTTAATGTGACTGATAATACTCCCAGAATCAAGCATTAAAACATTGCATAAACATACAAAACTGGTAACAGTAGTTACTACTAGGGATAGAACTTAGATAAAGGAGGGAGGAGGAATTTCTTTTCACCATAGATGGTCTAGTTAAGTTTGTATCATGAGTATATATTGTCTCATCAAAGCAGTAATTTTTTTCTTAAATTGAGCAAACTTAAATAAACATAGATCTAAGGAATCTATAAAATAATTAATTGAAATAAGCATTTCTATGATTCCCCTTAGAGAAGCAGTATATAGGAATTAATGGCCTCCTATATGCAATATTTGGGGTTTTTAAAAATATTTTATTTATTTATTTGAGAGAGAGAGAGCATGAGAAGTGCCGAGCAGGGAGCCTGATGAGGGACTCGATCCCACGACTCCAGGATCATGACCTGAGCTGAAGGCAGTTGCTTAACCAACTGAGCCAGCCAGGTTTTTCATTAGTTTTTCATTAGTTTTCATATTTGTTTTTCATTAGTGTCTGAGCTGAAAGCCTCTCATCCAATTTAGTACAAGTCAGTATTTGAAAGTATTCTGTAAAATCATTCTTTTTTTCATTTTTACTTATGTGCAATAATTCCGAGAGGCCGTGCCTTTATTGCCGCATTTTATAGATAAGTATAGTGGACTACAAAGGTTTTTTTGGTTGTTTTTTTTTTAAGATTTTACTTATTTATTTGAGATAGAGAAAGAGAGAGCAAGAGAGAGAGAGCATGAACAGAGGGGGAGAGGTGGAAGAAGAAAGAGAAGGAAGCAGCCTGACTCAGGGCATGCAGGGATTGATTCCAAGACCCCAAAATCATGACCTGAGCCAAAGGCAGATGCTTAACTGACTGAGCCAGCCAGGGACTCCTGGACAAAGATATTAACGAGCTTGCTTAAAATCACACAGTATGTGAAAGATAGGATTAAAATTTTTCTTTATTTTTTAAAAATTTTATTATTGTTATTTTAAAACAGATTTTATTTTTAGGAACAGATTTAGGTTCATAGCGAAATTAAGCAGACGGTATGGAGAATTCCCATATAGCTTGTCTTCACACAAGCATAGCTTACCACATTAGCATCCTTCAGCAGAATGATACTTTTCTTATAACTGATGAACCCACATTAACATCTTATAATTGCCCTAAGCCTATAGTTTAGATTAGGATTCATTCTTGGTGTTTTATATTCTGTAGGTTTTGCCAGGTATATAATAACACGTATCCATTATTATGGTATCATACACAAGTATTTTCAAAGCCTTAAAAATTCTCTGTACTTCACCTATTCATTCCTCTCTTCCCCCTAAGTTGTGGTAACTACTGATATTTTTACTGTTTCATGGTTTTGTCTTTCCTGAATGTTCTATAGTTGGACTCATACAATAATTAACCTTTTCTGACTGGCTTCTTTAACTGAATAATGTGCATTTAAGTTACCTTTATGTCTTTTAATAGCTTGCAGCTCATTTCTTATTGTCACTAAATAACACTCCATTACCGGGATGCACCACAGTCTATCTATTCGCCTACTGATGGACTTCGTTGTTTCCATGTTTTGGCAATTATGATCAAAGCTGCTGTAAACACACAAGTGCAGGTTTTGGTGTGGATATACATATTCAGCTCTTTGGGTAGATACCAAGGAATATGATTGCTGGATCATATGGTAAGAGGCTATGTTTAGTTTTGTGGGAAACCTCCAAACTGTGTTTCAAAATGACTCTATCATTTTGCATTCCCACCAGAAACGAATGAGAATTCCCGATACTTCACACTTCATCAGTATTTGGTGTTGTCTGCTCTGGAGTTTAGCCACTCTGACAAGTGTATAGTGGTATCTTCTTGTTGTTTTAATTTGCATTTCTCTAATGACATATCCTGTGAAACGTCTTTTCATATGTGTATTTGCCATCTGTAAATTTCAAAAATTTGGGCCACAAATCTGTGCATATTTTAAAACATTTTAAAACATTTACCAGCAGATGTGGGAGGGGTCACCCTCTAGAATTAGAAGTGAGTGGTGGCTGATATCTGAGGGCTGAGGGGCTGTGTGTGGAACAGGCTGAGACAGATACCAGAGGACTTGGATCCCAGCTAAATGACAGTATTCCAGTTACTAAACTTATAATGAGTGGACCTATTGAAAGTCATGATTTTCTTTGGAAAGACTTTTCTTACGTGAAAAATTAACTTTTCCCCAGTTATTCTCTTGAATTATCAGGGGGAAAAAACTACAACACTTTGCAGCTTGTTAGGTACTGAATTGTACCCCCTAAATTCATATATTAAAGCCCTAATTCTCAATGTGACAGCATTTGGAGATAGGGCCTTTATTGAGGTGATTAATGTGAAATGAGGTCATAAGGGTGGGACCATAATTTCATCAATGTCCTCATAAGAAGCAGAAGAAACACCAGAGATTTGCATGTGCAAAGGCCATGTGAGGACACAGAGAGAAGGCAGCTGTCTGTGAGCCAAGGACAGAGATCTTGGGAGAAACCCCCTGCCAATATTTTGATTTTGGACTTCCTGCTTTTGCACTGTGGAAGAATAAATTTCTGTTGTTTAAGGCACCCAGTCTGTGGTGTCTGTTTTGTTATGGCAGCCCTAGTTGACAAAAATACAGCTCAACCAAAATGAAATGAATTTATCCACATTAAGGCACACCCAGGGTATATGTGCTTTATGAAAATTAAAGTACAAATGGATACAAGGCAATGCAGTATATTCAGTATCTTCCAGTTTTTCCTAGCTCAGATCTCTCACTGGGTATTTTGAGTAGTAATGATTAAATGACTGATTTTTTAAGATATTTTGAATGACCCATAACAAAATGAAGGAATGGGAGAACCCCACATGTTGGTAGAACATAAACCCAGTTTACTATAATGCAGTTGTATCATTCCTGAAAATAGAAGAGTTGCATCTTATTCATAGTTGTCTTTTTTTTTTTTTAAGATTTTATTTATTTATTTGACAGACAGAGATCACAAGTAGGCAGAGAGACAGGCAGAGAGAGAGGGAAGCAGGCTCCCCGCTGAGCAGAGAGCCCAATGTGGGGTTCGATTCCAGGACCCTGGGATCATGACCTGAGCCAAAGGCAGAGGCTTTAACCCGCTGAGCCACCCAGGCGCCCCCCTTAGTTGTCTTTTTACTATAATTTGATGTACACAACATTAAAAGTACTGACATATAGAAGTTTTAACCCCCAACAAAGTAAATTTGGCTCCTGTGAAAACCTCTCTACCAACAGAATATGTGCTAAAAGCATGAAACCTCCAGTATAACATTTTGTCTGATTTAAAATGATTCAAAACATTTAGCAAATGACCTGACAACTAAAGGAACACAGTTGGATTTTCTTGCCTCAAAAACTTTACTTGAATATTTTATATCATGTTGATATATTCTTACATTTATTTTTAGTTTATTGTAGAAAAACTCAGCTATATCTAGAAATAGAAAGAAAAGCATAATAAAATCCTTCACCATTACCCATCATCAACAATTACCAACACCTGGCACATCTTGTGTTATTTACACTCCTACCTATCTCCTCTTTTTAAGCCATTTCTGAGGAAATCTAAGATGTTGTATTATTTCATCTGTAAATGCCTCAGTATGTTTCTTTGAATATGTAGTCCTTTTTTTCAGATACCATGTTTTCATTATTATTCCAAAAATTTCTAAATTTTTGGAGTAATAATTTATTCCAAATTATTTCAAATAATAAATTCCTAATATTGGAAAATTTCCTAATATTGGAATAGATTGGAAAAGATCCAATCATTGTTTAAATTTTACCAATTTTCTCACAAATTCCACAATTGTTTTTATAATTTTTTAAAAAAAATCAGGAATCAACTAAGTACCAAACATTGTAATTAGCTCAAATATCCCTTAATTCCCTTTTAGTATATAAGTCTTCTGTCATCTCTCTCTCTTTTTTTTAATTACTTGCAACTTATTTATTGAATTAGAACTAAGATCCTTTGTCCAGTAGTTTCCTACAGTTGGTATTTGCTGATTGCATCCCTCATGCACCTTTTAACATGTTCTCTCTTTTTCAGTAGAGGTCATGGAGAGAACATGACTGCCAGTTGAGGTTCAAGTTGGACCTGGGCAGTCAGAGGCTTTTTGCCCTTGTAATGTAGTTCTATCCTCCATTCCAATAGTGAGAACCATTTTCAATGGCTTAGCCTTCAAAGAAAGTAATGTGTTATTGAGATCATCTGGAGGGTATACATGACTGAGCCCAGTTAAGGCCTCTGCACAACTTTTAAGATTCTGGTGGACAGGTGTGGAGATCTACTCATCTGGTGGCCATCCAAGACAAATATCGTGAGTAAGTTTTCTTGCTTATTAAATCTGCCACCTAGGTGCCTCGTTAGCGCAGTAGGTAGCGCGTCAGTCTCAGAAACCTGCCACCTACCAATCTGAAATGGTTTGCCTCTTTCTTTGATCTCTCCTTGACCTCTGTGTATGAGGTCAGTTTCGATTTCACCTGGGAAATTCCAGAGTTTGTGAGCTAACATTCTTGTGTATTTTTCTGTAGATTAGAACTGGAGGCGTGATAGGATTCATTTTTATCAATTTTTTAGCAATTTTTTAGTAATACTATTTCATAGATAGAGGTCTCAAATGAAGTGCATGATGTGTGTTTGTCTTGTTTTCTGATCTTAAAAATAGTTGTTGATCATTAGCTAGATTAATATATTTGAGTATATAAAATGATATTATAATTCTATCTATTGCATTATTTTGTTATTTGAAGTTTTCCCTTAAAAGTAAACTTCTCATCTGCTGTGGTGATTATCCAAAAGAACAGTTATTGTAGAAAACAGTGGGGTACATGTTTAATTTTTTACATTTGTTTCACAGCATAATGAGTCTATTTACCAGCATTGAAGATAATAATGAGTAATTATTATTTTTTAGTATCATGATAAACTCATATATTTAAATGTTTTTTAGGTGTTCAAATTATCTTGCTTTCAATGCTTAAATTTTCTTATCTTCACTGAGTGTAAGACTCTTCAATTACTACTAAGTCCCTTAACATTACCCTCACAGTGTATTGGGGAGATATTTTTTGCTATCTAAGCTAAAATGTTTCCATGTAGACTTTGAATGTTTCCTTCCATTTCTTTCAAGGAGCCTTGGTTTGTTTTGTATGAAAATTATATATTGAGACCACAATGTGGGCAATGAGAATGTTCTTTGCTACCAGGTTGTCACTGTTTTAAGAATTTTCAGAGAGAGTCAATTATCGTATGGTTTCACTTATTTGTGGAGCATAAGAAATAACACGGAGGACATGGGGAGATGGAAAGGAGAAGGGACTTCGGGGAAATTGGACAGGGAGATGAACCATGAGAGACTATGGAATCTGAAAAACAATCTGAGGGTTTGGATGGGCTGGGGGTGGGAGGTTGGGTGAGCCTGGTGGTGGGTATTATGGAAAGCACATATTGCATGGAGCACTGGGTGTGGTGCATAAACAATGAATTGTGGAACACTGAAAAGAAATTTTAAAATAAATAAAAATTAAAAGAAAAAAAATTTTCCTGTGACTGTGGATAGGAAAATCACTTTCTAAATTTTACGTTTAGTGACTACATTTCAGTTTAATTATATTTTATAATTGTTACTATATTTTATAATTACAAACTCAAACTTATTAAATGACATATACAAGTGATATATAGATAGATAGATAGATAGAGATATATATATAGATATATAGATATATCCCTATCAATAGCAACTTAATTCCTAACTCTCTTGAGTGACCAACTAGGAGTAGTTTTTTTATTTGTTTTATTTTATATTCTCTCTCTCTCTCCTCCCCCACCCCTGCTTCCAAAGCAGGAAAGTTAGAAAATGTTTTATATCAGTATAGTTGAAAAACAATGGACCAGGTTTGTAGCAGGTGTTGAAAAGATTTGGAAGGTAGAGCCAACAGCATTTGATAACAGATTGTATGGGAAGAGTGAAGGAATGAGGGAAAAGGAGTAACTCTCAAGTTTTTGGCATAAGAAAGAGGGATGACACTTACTGAGCTAGGAAAGACTGGAGGAGAAATATATTTGAAGGAGAGGAAGATTGAGAATTATTTGGATTTTTCAAGTTTGGTAAGCCTAGTGGACATCCAAGATTGGATTCAAGTAGAGTTGGATATAGTCCCAAACCAGAATGTAAGCTCCAAGAGAACACCTACTTTTGTGTGTTTGTTTCACTGCTATAGCTTCAGAACTTAAAAGAGATATGTAACAGGTGTTCAATAAATGGTCATTCAGAGAATAAGCAAATGAATAAGCATTAAAATATATCTTAGAATGTAGAAAATATGTCTCTTCTTATTCCAAATGTACACCTCTCCAGTCCCTATGAATTTTAATCTTCTACTTAATCTGTACATAGTTTTAGTTTACAGAAATCATGATACAACAACCATTTAGTTCCTAAAAGAAGAAATAAAAAAGTAACAGACAGATGAAACTTATCAGTCAATCAACTACTTAGGTTTGAGTCCTTTGTTATCTTTACATCTGGTAACTTATCAATTTCTTTTTTTTTTTTCCACTTTCTGAGGTAAAATTCGAAACACAAAGAGTACCAATGGATTCTCAGCGTGGTCTTGAATACAGTTGAATCTCAGTCCCAGTGTTTCACTGTATGTCACTAGAGCATAGTAATACAAAGTAGCTTTTCTACCTGCTCAGACATCTCTAGTCTTGGTCTATCCATATAAGATGATTTTCCATATACTATTTTAAGCTTTCATGAGGCTTTTATACTTGCTTTGCCAATATTTTCTGAGGTGACTACAAAAATGATATTTATTGTTGATTAACATTGGTCTTATTTTTGGCCTCAGAATTTCAGAGAGAGATGCCTTATTTTCTCACCAAAGCAAATATTGGGAAAAAATGCCATTGGCGTTTATTCTAGATCACACATTACATCATTACTTAAAACTGAATTAGCCCTTATAGACCTAGGCATGACACCAAGTCATTATTTTTAAATTGTGCCATGGGTGGTCAGGGATAGTGACACTCAGGTATGCATGAACAAGGAATCTCATACAGGAGGAGAATGTGAATTACTTGTTTTTATTTAACACATGTTTTCTAGTGCCTTTCTATACTATGCTATGAGTCTGAGATCCTAGGTTTTGTTTCAATTGTTACCAACATAAGCTGCTGTGATATTGACTGATTTGTAAGTAGTTTCATCAAGGTTTGTATAGAATCCTGCAGAATTTTGTCTAGGTACAACTGAATGTAAATTTCACAATCATGATTGAAGTGCTAAAATAATATTATACCACTATGACTGTATTTGTAATTTAAGGGCTCACATTTGAGTATTCAATACGTTTGAGCTTGAATTATATAGAAGGGTTTTTTTTTAAACTGTCTATTCTCTAATACAGTATAGTTTGAATCTCAAACGTGCAAGTTAATTCAGTAGTAAAAAAACCACTATAAGGAAGTTTAAATAGCTGCTAAATAAAAGTTTCAGGAATCTTTTCTATATTTATGCTCCTATCCCACATTTCAGAATATGCTCAATTAATATACCAGGTTATAGATTGATTTTTTTCAGTACTATAAAGCTGTTGGGAATATAAGTTTTGGTATACTTTTCTCATTCTGTAAAGGCATAATTTGAAATTATTTGTTAACTATAAGCCATGTAGTCTATCGTTCTAGAAATAAATTTTTAGCTTTTTGTAGACCTGAGGGCAAATGCCTCATTAGTCTTGAATTCCTAAGATCATTATATTACATTCTAAAATTAACTTAGTAATGTACTTGTTAATTTTATAACCTTTTAAAGACTTTTCTTGTGAGCTCAGACCCTTTTACAATGAAGAAAGGTGAAATATTGTATAACTTTAGGTAGATGCATTAGCTTGATGAGAATGTCCATGGGGTGAGAGGAAAAATAAGTCAATGTTGAGACCTAGAGAAATCTGCCTGATTTGGCAGAATAACTCCCACTTGACTCAGTAGAAGTTATAAGAAAGGGAATAGTAAAAAGAAAAAATTCCAAGAGGAGACATAAGAAGATGAATATGCTTAAGTTGATCTTTGAAGGTGAAGGCAAGAATCATATCCGTTGTGGTTCTCAGTAGAACATGGATTCTGGTTTTTATAGTGAGAATAGTCTTGCTTTTTTTCCTAGTAATGAAGATCAGCCTATGTACATTAGGGGAAACTGGGAATGTACAAACATAAATTTGCTTGTTTACCCTATCTCCTTTCTCATTATATTGTTATAAAGAACTAAACTGGGTATGTATAACATCCCATTTTATTTCTTTTATCTACCTTCAGAGTAATTTCTAATGAAGACTAAAGTGTTTGAAATACCACATTTTGCTTGAATAATGTAAATATGATTATATAGAATTATTGTATTTATAGTTTGCAAATACATACTATTTCGTAAATTTTTACACTCCTGCGATGTGTTAGGTGCTTTTGCATGTCTTATTATTGTTTTAGATTTTAGGCCTTAAAGCCAAAGAAACAAAAACAAAATTATAGTCGTGGATGAAGTTATAAAATTGCTAGTATCCTATGTTTGTGATGAAAAGAAGCATGACTTACTCTTTTTCAAATGTTTATTACACTTAGGAAATATAAAAAAGGAAATACAAAACAGAGAGATAGGTGAAGAAGCTGGATATACTTAGTCGATTTTTCAGTGAAGGCTAACTGAAGTGTTAAAATTTAAGTACAAATGCACATTTTTATACAGAAGTATTTATGAAACATTTTGAAGTTTTACACAGAAATATGTATGAAACATCTTCTTTAGAAAATGGAGTTGACCAGAAAGGAAGGATGAAAAAGAAGTAACAGTTAAGTAAACTAAGTAGCTGCTTTAAAAATGGTTTTGAATATGGTTACTGACCTTCTTCCTACCATGAGCAATGATTAAACTGGAGATGTTAAAAATATCACCTTTGAAATTATTTTATTGCCTTGATACATCCTTAGAAGGGAGCAGAATGATTAAAAACGGGAATTTCAACTGCACAATTTTAGAATCACATAATTATTTACAGAGACACTGAAGGTGACCCTTCACTATTGGGATGAACTACTCTCTGATATTAATAAGAATAAGTAATTTAACCTGCCAAACAAACTTGATGAAAGAACTTCAGAATCTGTAGCTTTTTAAATCCTTCAAGGTTTATTAGTTTCTGTACCTTGACAGAACAAGAAGCTAATAGCTATAATGGATTAACTTCCAGTGAAGAAAGTATTTAAAGTCCAGGCAGCCACAAAAATAGCTTACAAGATGTTAGGAGGATGAGAATTTTTATAGTACAGTATCTCTAAAAAGTAATTCAAGTATTGCTCATTAGTTCTAATCCTATACCTAAAATTGAAACTGAATAAATCAGATTATGAAGTTAGTGCTGATTTCAATAGAGTGCTAGACCAAAGAACTCTCAATTTTTGGAAATGACATTCATCCTGATGCAGTAGTAATGTGAAGGAAGACCCTTGGGAAAACAATTAGACTATGATATTTTAAACTATGATATTTTAGAGTAAGTTTTGCTGACTTAAAATATAACCATTTTATTAGACATCTATAAATCAAGACATAGCAATAGAAGAATGAGTCACTGTTCAGTTGAGGGAGGGACCTAACTGCAAACACAGCAGTAGGGAGATTAACCTCTTAGACTTATCAGAGGCTCTGTATGGTTCAGATGGTTCCAGAGCTTTCTGAGGGAGGAGGCAGAGAGCAATTTGCACCTTGCTCCAATTCTCAGCATAGTTCTACACAAGTGGGGGACAGACTGAGGGGAGAGATACAACACAATGGGTATTAATTTGGGAGAGAGTTTAACTTGTCTCCTTACTGGGGGTAAGAGTGCTAAGGGATCCAAGCGTATGACTTGCCTATGAACCCCCACCGTCTTTGATACTGTTCCCCAATCACACAATTTTTTCTTTCATTTTCTGACCCCAAGTTTCTCTCATCATCAAAAACTAAATGTGTTTACAATAAATGGAAGAAAAGAGTGAGTCTAGGTTTGGTTTCTCACTCAAATTTCCCAGAAAATAGTAATTAATAACTATTCTGAAGATAATGAAAATTATGAGCTAGGTAACATTCTTAGCACTTTACCTGTACTAACTCACTTAAACCTCTCAACAACTCAATAGAAGAGCAAACTAAGGAATGGAGTGAGTAAAAATTTGCCTCAAGCCACAGAGCAGCAAATCCAGCATTTCGAACCTACTAGGCTGATCCATGTCTACAGCCTTTAATCACTGTTTTACACTGTTATGCAAGAACCAACCTCAGTTCATCTACCTTAGCTCAAAAATTCAAAAGTGTAATGCCGTAGAGCTTTCTCAGAGTTGGCATTCCGTATATGCATCTTCACTGCAGTGGAACTTGGAAATACATTAAGGTTTTAAGATGGCTGCCAAGGAAAAAACATATCAGCTCAATTATGTTTCTTTGAGCGCTAATCCTATGAAATAGACTGTGAAAATGTTCAGAAACATTTTCAGGTCACATCTTTCTGTATATTAAAAGCATGTACAATGTTGTGCAAAACCCAGTTGCTCACATTTCATTTGAAAAGAGACTACCCCCTATTTTGGGGGGGACACCTCATAAACGCTGGAGAAACTAATTTCCCCAGAAACACCAGTTGAGAAATAAACACTAGCTTCTGGAAATAGATCAGATGCTGAGTGGCCCACAGTAGCCTAATATGAAGTCAAAGTACTGGGAAAGGCTGGAAAACGACTCCCATGCTGTCAGAATCAGACCTCAATGCACTGATACTATTTTAAACACTTTTCCTAAATTTATGTATTTGCCCGTGCACCTTGTTTTTACTAGAAATATTTAGGTGCTTGCTTTTAATTTCCTCTGTGTCTCATTCCATTAACAGAGGGAGAGCCATTAGAGAGCTGGAAAACACTTTGCTTTAACATACATCTGTAGTTAAATCTGGGCACTGCTGGTTCTTTTAATCTGTAACAATACCAGCTGTAGAATGGAACCAAGAAATACAATATAAAAGGTCATTTGGCTCTGGATCTTTTCCTTCAACTATGAATACAGCACACAAATCAATTTAAGGATTAGAGCAATGATTTGCAGTTTTATTTTACCATTATTTGCCACCCCAAGTTATCTGAGGTGATGGAACACTTCTAAATGTTTTTCTTTCTTCTTTTTGTCTAGAAAACTTTGCTTTCCAAAAGCTAGTTTTAAGAAAAGTAGCAATCAATTACTTCATTGGAATTCTAAGCCTTACTGGATAGTGGTTGAAATTACATCTGGTGCATGGAAATAAAACTCACCCAAATGAGAAGAGAGGATACTTATTCATCTCTTGCTATAGGAAAGGATTCAGTTACCATCATTTGTATTTGGCAGAGACTAGAAGTCAGGCAGGGAAGTGGGGAAGCTTTGTAAAAAAGGAAATGCTTCAGGAATACTCTGATTGGAGGCTGTTGTCAAAGCGAAGCTGAAGGTGGACTAAGTGAAAGTGGGATAGCCTATGTGATTGGCTTGGGAGCATATTGGCTTTCTCTGGTTGGTCAGATTTGGACACAGATGGGAATGGGGAGAATAGGGAAGCTGGCAGTCATTAAAACCAGAATACTTACTTTATCAGGCATTGTGAGGGCAAAATGAAATTTAAAAATAAATCACTGTATGCTTCGAACATAACAGTCACCCCACCGGTAAAAGTTATGGTTCTTGTTGTTAAATAAGGCTCCAGCCTCTAAAATCATGCCCAGTCAGTTCACACTCCAAAGCCAAGCAAAAGACAAGAAGAAGGGAGCTCTGGGCTGAGTCTCATTGGATCATTGTCACAACCTCTGCTTCCTTTTGGTTGGGCCTGGGGCTTGACTACAGGAACGACAGAGTACTCTTTCTCCAAACGATAAGGTTTCTTGAAACTTCCTTATTAAAGTGCCTTATGATTCATTCTGTCTTTCCAGAAAAAACTGTCCAGTGATTCATATCTTGACTTCAGCCAATCTCTTAGCCTTTGATTTGCATTGTTATGGAAGAACTCAGCTGGACCAGTATCTCTGGTGGTTTAGCTGATAATCACATTCATAAGAGTTCTGGTGTTATTTTTCTATCAAAGAAAATTTTGTTAATGTACTATTTTATCTCTCCAAACATAAAATAGCTTGTGATCTCAAAAAAAAAAAAAAAAGCTCTTGTTACTGTTATCATGTTAGTATGTCCTTTTAAAGTTCATTTTGAGTAGCTTTAATGAGAAGATTCTTCTTTCCAAGTTGCTGTATTTGAAAACAGGTTATTGTCTCTAAAGTTTTGACAAAGTTTATGCATACTGATAAAGTAGCCTTAAATACATTTCCCAATATCTCTTCTCTGACCCACTCAGATGTGAGAAATGAAACAACCTTTTCTTTCTTTGAGAAATTTGAGTGAAACTCCTATGTTTCTGGTTTTTTTTTTTTGGTTTCTAGTCATCTGGTCTATATTTAACTCATTTCATTAATCTCTCCACAGAGAGGTTTACAATGTAAAGTATTCTTATTTATTTGCTTTATAGCTATAATTCATTCTTCTATAATTTATTAATGCATGATTATGAAAGTTACCAAAGGAATAAGCAATGTCAAGTATATTGATACTGTATTTTTCCTTGCCATGCAAGCAGTGTGCTGGAATTACATTGATTTATCTACATTTTAAATACTCTGATTCAATGTAAAATGAACTAAGCATCAAGTTGAAATAAATTCTTCTTTTATATTACCTTATTATATTCTACCATATTCTCATTTTTTTCTCAACCTCTCAACTGCACTAATTTTTCTGTGGAATATTATTTTTCCTATGCAGAGATCTCTCTTCTTCAATCATCAACCCTCTGTCAAATCTCAGTTCATGGAACCTAAGCCTGTGGCAGAATTATGATCCCTGGATAACTCCCACCACACTGTTCTTCAAAGATGTAAACTCTGCTTCTTTTCTATTATTCTTTCTTTGATTTGCATCCTTAAGTAATTTATTAATATAAAAGAGGTGCCTTTGCATGTCTGAAAATATTACCATTTTGTCATTGTACTGGTTGTGATTTTTAAAGAATATGAAGATGAGTTGAAACTTTAGGATGACAATAATTTAATTCAGCAACTGGGAGGCATTCAAACTTATAGCTTTCAACATCGGATGTTGCTAATAAAAATTCTGAGGCAGTTGATTCTTGTTTTTCTCCTTCCATTTTCCCTTACATAGGAAACATGTAGGCTTTTCTCCTTATAATATGGATTTTCTCCCCCTGCTCATTTCTCTATACAGTTGAAGAATCGTTTCAAACTGAAGATATATTCTCTTTTTCAGTTGTGAGATTTTCTTCTATTATTTCTTTAATTATTCCATCTTTCTCTGCTTTCCCATTCTTCATGAAACCATTTTCAGTCACATTTTTGACTCTCTTGCTTGATCACTAAATCAGGTAAAGTACCAGATTGTGAATATTTTCGATTTTATTAGGGAAGTGGCAGAATCAAAGATATTGAGTGGTGCTTACCGAATAAGAGAAAAAAATCCTGCTCTACCCACTCCCATTTTCCTGTGATGGACCCCATAAAATAACAGGCATGCTTTGCACCCAATTGCTATCTGCTAGAGACACTCTGGGGATGAAAGACAAAGAGCCACCACCCAGGAGAGGAATGTTGAGGATGAGGGTGAGGGGTTGTAGGTGAGGGGTGGGACAGGAAGGCACCTTCATCAGTTTCATTCACTGCCTTGGTGATACCTGATCAAGTTGTGCCACTCTCTCCCTCATGAGAGGCCAGTGGTTTCAGTTTGGACACCTAGCTGGAAATGAGGAAATTTTCTCAGTCTCTGAAAGCTGAGTGGTATTCCACTTTGTATGCCTAGTAATTGCTAACTGCAGAGATGCCCACATGCAGGGGGTGACCAGTCCAAAGCTTGAGCACTGCTGTTTTGGCAGTGAAGGAGGCAGGCAGGAGCTAGGAGTGAAGCAGGAATGGGACAGAGGGAGATGCTCCAACTTGGTTTCTGGGACTTACAGTGCTAACATCCTTGAGCAGTATTCACAGGCAAACAGGAAATAATAGCAAACCAGATTTGACCCATGTACCGTAGTGTGCCAGCCCCTGCACTAAACGTTCATTTTCTTCCTCATATTTACAATTCGTTGTCCTGTTCTGGAAGAATTTCTTTTTCATATTCATTTGCCTTTTATTCAACTTTTTATTTCCAATTTCAATTACATTTTCAAGATGACTTTCTTATTCTGTGATGGTTTATTTACTTTTTCAATGCCATCTTTTTGGGATTTATGAATTGTCTGTCTTACCAAATCTCTCTAAGAATAGTAGCTTTCTTGTGGCTAGGATTGTCAGATTGATTAAAAAAATAAAATAAATAAATGAAGAAAATTTTTTAAAAATATAGAATATCCTGTATTGCATGGGACATATTTATCCTAATAAAACTTGTTTTTTATCTGCAATTAAATTTAACTAGGCATCCTGTGTTTTACCTGGCAACCCTTCCTCTCACCCTGGAGATATTTTAGTTTCCTTTCTTTCTTCTTACTTTTTACAAAATGTATTGAAGTATCCACTGAAAGCTATCTTCAGATTGCATCTATTTTTGTAGATTTATGTTTTATTTTTATCCTATGTACATGTATGTATGTATTTATCTATTTAGAGAAAGAGAGAGCATGAGCAGGGAGAGACAGAGGGAGAAGGAGAGAGAGAATCTTTAACCAGGCTACACACCCAGAAAACCTTGGTGGGGCTCAGTCTCAGGACCTGAGCCATCAAGAGTTGGATGTTCCATTGATTGAGCCTCCCAGGTGCCCCCTTTATTATCCTCTAAATGAAATTTCAGGGAAAGAGAAAACAAATGTGAGTGTGAAGACTTCAACGTTGAAACAGAAATACTGTCAAAACGTCCTAAAAAGTAGGGGCACCTGGATGACTCAGTTGGTTAAGTGTCTGCCTTTGGCTCAGGTCATGATCTCAGAGTTCTGGGATCAAGGGTCCTAGGAACAAGCCCCATGACTGGCTCCCTGCTCGGTGGGGAGCCTGCTTCTCCCTCTTCCTCTGCTGCCCCCATGCTTGTGCTCTCTGTCTCTTGAATAAATAAAATATTTTTTAAAAAGTTTTAAAAAATATAGAGTGGGACTATTCACACAGCAAACATTTTTTAAATGTTTAAAATTTACATAATTTCTAATAATCATTTTATAATTTTGACACTGGTCAAAATATTGGATATTTTTATATTCTCTTTCAATATTGTTTGAATACTCACCATTTGTTATCTGAATTTACTTGTATCTGTAATGTCAAAGAATCCTATAAGCACTAATTTATAATATTAGCATGCTGTTTTCCAGGAGTACCTAAAGCTATAAGCTCATTGGAAGTTATCTGCCTCTCAAGTTATTATAGGTGAGAGTTTTATCAAGTCTTTTGTAATGACTTGATGACCTGTCAGTAATGACTGTCCTTCCACTCCAAAAGAAACTGTTGTTTTGCTGGTTGTAATGGCAACACCCCACCTCTTGAACCCACTGCATATCAATCAAGATAGGTTCAGTTAAATTTCTGGTAATGAATGAGTAGTTAGTTGCCAAATCGCAGGAGCTTAAAATAACAAAGTTTATTTTTTACTTGTTATCTTTACATATCAGCAAAAGGGACTCTGATCCTTCTGGTCCTGTGGGGTGCCCCCCAAAGTGGGAAAAAATTAAGTTGGAAATTCTATGCTTTTGTTCAGAAAAAAAAAAAAGTCTTATTTCTGTTCATCTTGTCTTGGACAACCCAAGTTACATTACTCTACTTTATTTCAAGTCAGTGACAAAGTAGAATCTTACCATGTGCCCAAAAGGCAAAGAATCAGAATATTTGGTGAATAGCTCAAATGACTACTACAATGGTGAAACTAATTCTTAATCAGATTTTAAACATCAGTCAAAATCCCATAAAGTTTTAAAAAGGGCAATTTAACATCAAGAAACACATAACTGAATTAAGAAAAAAGTGAAAGGAACAATGAAAGGAAACAAGATTAAGGAGGAAATTCAGAAACCATTTTTTTTCTTCCTATGTTGTTTTAAATTATACTCAATCCTGATAGACTAGTGTAGGCATCATCAAACTTTTTCTTTATAGGACCAGATAGTAAATATTTTAGGCTTTGAGTGCCTTATGGCTTCTTTCTTAGCTCTCAACTCTGCATTAAAATGCAAAATCAGCCATAGATAACGTTAATAAATGGGTGCGGCTGTGTGCCTATAAAACTTTATTTACAAAAACAAACTGTCCACCGGCAGTATTTGCTGAGCTCTGCAAAAAGAATTCATATGTCTACATATATTTTGACAAATGAGATATCCGCTAATGGCCAAACAGAGACCAGTGGAATCTTTAGGCTCTGAATGTGAACAAGGCCTACACTGGAGTCTTAATGGCATTACTGAAGAAAAGAGTAATATGTAAGTTTGTGGATAAAAAATGAAATTTCGAGGTAGCAAATATGTGAGTACATCATTTTTTGCACTCCCTCTTGAAGATATT
This sequence comes from Neogale vison, assembly GCF_020171115.1. Lineage (NCBI taxonomy): Eukaryota > Metazoa > Chordata > Mammalia > Carnivora > Mustelidae > Neogale > Neogale vison. The sequence continues at coordinate 79,907,742 of NC_058098.1, read as the reverse complement.
ATTAATCTGACAGTGAACTTTCAAATTAAAAGAGTTTTGTGATGAAGTAACCATACTGTTGATATATACAAGTAATATTCAGAGAAACATAATTTGAGCATGTAATATAAGAAGAGACAAAAAACCAAATTCATAGATCTCTGAAAGAATCTGTGAGGAAAAGTTCTGCTCTTCCATAATCTCTCCCTGCAAATGACAGATGTCAATGTGAAAAACCTCTTTGCTGGTGGGGATCTTCCTTCAGTGTGAAAATCCATAAACAAAATTATGGTCTTTTAGAAATATAAAAAAATTCATTCTGTTCTGCTTTATAGAGACCAGATGTCTACATATCCATGGAAAAGAAATGTGATTGAAGCATCGAGACATACTTGGAAATCTAATTTAGCTGTCTATGTTATCAGAATCAATTGCTATAACTGGATAACTTGGGCAGTGAGGCATAGTTGTAAAAGAATGCCATAATGATCAAATTAACCATGCATTGATTTTTAGAATCATGTCTAATTATGCAGTACTTCTCCCTAATAGAATTTTGATTTGGGAATAGCATAAGTGATAAAGAGTGATAAGGAATGAGTTCTGTTTTAGTGATTTATTTGTGCCCTCTAGACTAAGAATAAAGACAGAGGAACTGGCTTGGGAGATTAGGAGGTGAAACAGCAAATCATGAAATCATTGTTTCAGTGTTGGCAATTTCTAATAAATTGGAGCATGCAGATAACTTACAACCTAGGAGTTCGCCCTAGAAAAACTCTTGTGTTTGTTTAGAAGACACATAGAGGAATGATTTTAATAGTATTGTTTGTATTAGCATAAGTTTAGTAACTAAATGTCCATAAACAACAGAGTAGATAAGTAAATAATATATTCATGTAAGAAAATAACCCATATCAATAAAAATGAAAAAAAAAACTACAACTATTGTATTATTATGAATTAGAAAAATATGTTATTCAAGCCCCACATTGGGTGTAGAGATTACTTAAAAAAATGTTGAGCTAAAGATGTTACTTATACAAGAATATTTACAGTATGATTTCATTAATTTAAATTTTATAGGCATTACAAATTAAGCAAAATATTGATTAGGGTGCATATACAGGTGGAAAACTGTAAAATGAAGTAAGGAAATAACGGGCACTGAGGTGAGGATACTGCTTAACACAGAGTGGGTAGGTAAGGGGAGGAGATCTGGAAGAATATAGGGAGCATATAAAGAATATGATTTTCTATGTTTTCACTTGTAAAGGCATCGGTGGGTGTTCTTAAAATTATTTGTATAGTGTTTATGGTCTTTTTGTAGATATTTCACGTGAAGAAATTAAAATAGTTCCTGATCCTCTATGCTGAATACATTAAGGGCAACTTTCTTTTCACAGATTAGTTGCGAGTAACAACAGACACGTGAGCCTTATCTTCCTCACTCTCTCTTCCACATACACACACGCACCAGCACACCGAACCTGCGTTTAGTCCCTGGTACTAAATGCAATTTTTAACAATCAACAATACATACAAATTTTACTCTGTTGTGGGTCTCAACATAAGCAATCAACTGACCTAATTGATTAAAATCATATTTTCTCTAGCTAAAATAGTCTGTTCTCCTGTATAAGCCCAAGGGAGTAACCATAGTAAATCTTGTGTTATAAAATCAGTGAGGCAGATAAAATATGTGTAAAATTTATAGAACCTAGCTTAGAAACTATGTTTTAAACTTGAGGGCAACTTGGATTGACTTAGGGAGAGTAGAACAGTCAGAAAAAAGAAAACCTCCAAGAAGCCAAATCCCCAGAGAAGCATGATGAAAAGGGGATATGACTTGATTTACTCACTCAAAAGCACTTACATAGCTATTATATTCCAGGAAATGTGCTAGTTTTAAGGTAAAGATATGGGAAGATGGTGATCTGATACTTGGCCAGGAATAAAAATCAGAATAAGTGGCTATTTTCCCCCCAAAATTAACCCTAGAGAAATTTTTAAAGGTAACAGAACTCAGAAAATAGCCTCACCACCAACTGAAGCTTTCCCAGGGAGAGAAATCTCTTTCAGACTAGAGGTTGAATGATCCAGTCACATGTAGAGGTTGATCAGAAGATAAGGAGAACTAAACTGCGCGAAAGCTGCTTATGTTATCATTCTTCTCCAATATGCCATGAGACATTCTTCCTCTTCCACTTCATTGCAGAAATTTGCTCAGTAGCCAACATTGTTGGAAAAATTTTGCTGTAGTACAGAGTTTGGGTAAACACTTAGGACTGAGCGTCTGTCCCTCACTCTGCCCCAACAGTGAGGGTTGGTAAAGTTCAATCTAAGAAGACTTTCTTTTCTCAGATCTTGAATCCCTCTAACTCTTTGAAGAAAGGGGATATGTTGGAAGCAGAAACATCAGAATATATAGATCAATAATTAAAAATAAGTATAATAAACAGGCAAAATAGTTATATTACAGGAGATAGAAAAACATTGACAATATGAAACAAAAATGTGATCAGGTAGAAATATTGGAATGTGGGAATGATAATAAAGTAGATTCAGGAATAGAAGGATGCATACACTTTTATTTATAATAATAAGACTAGATTGAAGAATTGTTCCAGAAGAAAACAAGGAAGTAAATGAATATTGAAAAATCTAAGTGAAAAGATTAAAAATTTCCCAGAAAGTGAAAATAATTTTAAAAATTCATGGGAAAGGGGGGCGCCTGGGTGGCTCAGTGGGTTAAGCTGCTGCCTTCGGCTCAGGTCATGGTCTCAGGGTTTTGGGATGGAGTCCCGCATCGGGCTTTCTGCTCAGCAGGGAGCCTGCTTCCTCCTCTCTCTCTCTGCCTGCCTCTCTGCCTATTTGTGATCTCTCTCTGTCAAATAAATAATAAAATCTTTAAAAAAAAAAAATTCATGGGAAAAATATTTTGAGAAATGCAAAATAAGCTTTCCTGGAGTTAAAGAAGAGGAACGACCTCACCATGAAAGGGTGCATAAAATGTCAAAGGAGAGAGAAAGGAACATTGTAAAAGAGAGCCCCATAGAGATGACAGAATTGAAAGGCTAGTACATTAAATAAAATTAATAAAATGGACAAAAGAAAGGGTCAGTGAGCTTAAAGCAGATGAAAAAATTGTGCAATGTGCAAAAAAAAAGAAGGAAAAAATAAACAGAGCTTCTGTGACTCCTGGGATGATATCAATTAGGAAACATACTTATACTTGGAATCCATTAAAAAAAGGTAGAGAAAAAAATCGAGTCCAAAGAAATATTTGAAGAAATAAAAGAATGTCTAACACTTTCTCAAATTTGGTAAAAAATATAAACATAAGAATCCAAGGTACCCCAGAAATCCTTATCAGTATAAATAAAAACATAACACTTCAACATATCACAGGAAAATTGCTGAAAACTGGGAGAGAGAAAGAGGAAGAGAGAGAAATTGAAACCTACCACCATAAAAAAACACTTCACTCAACAGAGTAAAAATGATGGCTGGCTTCTCATTAGTAGCAATAGGAGCTGGAAGACAATGGAATGACATCTTTAAAAGGGATGAAAGGGATAAAAACCTGTCAAAGAAGAATTTTTACCCAGTGAACATACCCTTACAAAATTGAAAGCCCAAATAAAGACACTTTCAGATAAATGAAAGGTAAAAACTACTACTAGCAGATCTGTACATAAGAAATGATATTCAAAAATTTTCAGTATCTTCTAAAAATGTTTAAAAGACAACTAGCTTTCCACTGCAAAGTATGTACCAAAACAGCACAAAAACTGAGGAGTAAGTGGAGTTATAATGATTTAAGATTTTTAGATTTTATATACTATGATAAAATATTAAAAGTTAATATTAAAATATTAAACTATAAAAAGGCTATGATGAGTTAAGGATTAATATTGTAATGTCTCAACCAACCACTAAGAAAAACAGCAATGAATGAGTGTAGCTAAAAGATAAATTGATGAAATAACATGAAATACTAAATGAATGCTAATATTCAATCCTCCAGAAAGAAATCAAGGAAAGAGGAAGACAGGAATAAAAATCAGAGAGACAGACAGAAATAAATAGCTAAATGATAGGCCAACAGACTCATATATCAGTAAGTAAATAAGTAGTATAAATATGCCAAACATTCCAATTAAAAAGCAGGGATTATTGGACTAGATAAGAGACACCCAACTCCACCTCTGAAAAGCACATACTTTAATATAAAACCAAAGATAGAGGGGCACCTGGGTGGCTCGGTGGGTTAAAGCCTTTGCCTTCGGCTCAGGTCAAGATCTCAGGGTCCTGGGATCGAGCCCCGCATTGGGCTCTCTGCTCAGCAGGGAGCCTGCTTCTTCCTCTCTCCCTGCCTGCCTCTCTGACTACTGGTGATCTCTCTGTCTCTGTCAAGTAAATAAATAAAATCTTTAAAACAAAACAAAACAAAAAAAACAAAGATAGATTGAATAATAAAGCAATAGAAAAAGATACACCACATGCACTTCACATAAAAGACAACTGCTATGTCTATGTTAATAAGAAGAACACGTGCTTCCAAATGTGTCTTTCAAGAGATAAAAAGGGACACATTTTCAGTTCTTTAGGAAACAATAACCACATATGTGTATGACCTTACTGAGATTCAAAATGCATTTAGAAAAAACAGACATAGATACACTGGGAGATTTTTAACAACAGATTTTAACAATCTGTTAACTTTCCAAGGTGCCGACACTGAGATGGAGTTAGAAGAACAAGAGGTTAAAAAAAAAAAAAAAAAAGAAGGAGAGGAGGAACAAAAGGTATATTTATATAACTAGAAAATGAAAACAGGAGAGCCAATATCTAGCAAGAGGAGATCTCAAGTTGTGATGCAAACTTGTCTTTCCAGGCAAACAAGAATTCCCCAGCAAAGGTAATGTATAAGAAGAATTTCTCCATAGAAAACTGCACAAATTATTACTGGAGAAATTAAAGACACCCTAAGTAAATAGAGATATGCCATGTTTGTGAATCACAGAAGGTAGTCTCCATAAGCTGAACTATAGATTCAACACAATCTTAATAAAAATCCAAACAGGCTTTTTAAAAATAGAAATTGATAAATTGTTTCTGGAATTTATATGAAAGAGAAAAGAAAATTTTGTAAGAGAAGTTGAAAACTATTAAAAAAAAACTATTAATGTTGGAGAACTTACATGATAAAGGTAAATTTATTCAATGTGCTGTTGGTATAAGGATAGACAAAATGATGAATGGAACAGAATAGAGGCCCCAGAAACAGATCAACACATGTCCTGTTGATTTTTTTCTACTTAGATGCCAAACTAATTGAAAGAGGAAGGATCCTCTTTTTAATAGATGTGGATGGAGAAATTAGATAAATGTAAGGGGAAAGAAAAATGAACCTTGATCCATCATCACATCATAAAATTTAATTGTAGATGTATTTTAGATATAAACACAAATTAAATCTAAAACTCCTGGAAGAACGCGTAGGAGATTATCTTTGTGACCAAGGTTTCTTAGAATGCAAAAAGTCCTTCTTAAAGTATATATGTAATATATATATATTACATATATACATATATATATTTAGGGCATAAACCCCTTCTATCTGAAGACTTTTTGTTAAGGATATGAAAAAGCGAGTTAGAGACTAGAGAAATATTTGCAATATTTATATTTGACTAAGTATGCATATATCTATTTGTCCTTGTTTAATAAATAATGAAAACACAAACAACTCAAATATAACTAATGTAAGACTTGTGGTCCCAAAGCATGCAAAAAGGTGCTTAACATGTCTAGTCTTCATAGACACACAAATTAAATTTTAAAATGAGAAATAATTTCACATCAAGTAGAAAAGTTAAAATGTAAAAACTTGCGACACAAAATGTTGGCAAGGACGTGGATTAATTAGAACTCCATCTTTGCTGGTAGGAATATAAATTAGTCCAACTACTTAGCCAAACTTTTTGGCTATTTTTTATAGTGTTAAATATATACCTACCCCATGACCCAATTCTAAGATAAACTGAAGCATGTCCAAAAAATGTGTAAGAAAATTCACAGAAGCTTTAAAGGGAAAAAAAAAAAAGTTCCCCCTGGAAACAGAGTGCCCATCAATTGGAGAATGGATAAACAAATTGTAAAAGTGGCCAAATATTGAGTGCATACTGTATGATTCCATCCATACATGTGAAATTTTGGAATATTCCATATAAGTCTATGGAGATAGCAATAAGAATTGTGGTTGCCTACGGAGAAAGGGAGAATGCTTTTAAAGGGAATCAAGAACACTTTTTAGGTTGATGGAATTATATATGTGGTGATTGAGGTAGTAGTTACATGGATGTAGACATGTATCAAAATTTATTGAATAGTACATTTAACACCCCCTACGCACACTCCAGTTTATTAAATGAATCTCTGACAACAAATCCTGATATCTTATTTCATTTCCTCTGTGTTTTTGTTTTAATGAAAATTAAAATAAATTGAAATGCAAATCTCTTCCCAAATGTGCCATATTATTGAGTCTTATCCCTTTTTCTGGTCTAATTGAAGCTTCACACAGTTCGTACCCTTTTGGAGTGACTGATCCATAATTATGCTCCTAACTTCATGCATTTCAACTGAATGGCATTATTTATTTCTTAATCATTTTGGCCGGATGTACAGGGCTCTTCACAAGGTCCTCTATTATGTTCTGTTTACCACATATCCACTTAGCTACGGGGCATATTGAACCCCACCTGTGTTCAGTTGTAGCTTCCTCTACTTCTCTCCTCCCCTGCAATTTTGCCTGATTAGTAATTCCAGCTAGCTCACAGCCATTTCCTTTCTCTAGATCATTTATAAAGATTAAAATCAGCAGAAGTCCAAGGACTAATTTCAGCAGGACGCCAGAGAAGTCTGTTCTCAATATATAAGTGTTTGTTAACAAGGAAATAAGGTAAAGGAAAATATCTACTTGAATAACTGTTGGTAGGTAGGAGAGAGTTAGGTTCAAAAGTTGACAAAATGTTGCATGTCCAGAATCCATAGCAACAAAGAAACTTTGCTGTTGGAAGCCTAGGTTAAAAAGGGAGCTGTTTGGAGAAGATAATAACGAGGCTAGAACATTCAGGCACCTACAATAAGCAGAGAGTGTGATCAACCCACAGGCAAGCATTTTATTAAAGATGTGGGGAATCAGGCTTCCAGGGAGAAAAAGGTGTTAACGGAGTTATTAGGAAGATTTTAAGATGCTACCAAAGATCTTGGAGAGCAGGTGCAATGGACAGGGAGGCATATCTGATATGGATCAGTTTCTCTTGCAAATTCAGCACAAAGATACCCACTGTCTTTAATACTCTGAGAAAGTGGGAAAGGGCTGTGCATTTGAAACAACCTCTCATATGATTTTCAGCCTCAGCCACAGAGGCACTTATGTATTAGAGCAAGGTGTGATTTATTAAACCGTATTTCTATTTGTGAAATATATTCAATAATGCAAAGAGCAGTCTTCTTTCTATATTTTACACCCATTTCCAAAATGTCTGACTCTTCCCTTAGATACTTCTTGGATCCTTTCCTCACCAACCCTACCAACACTATCTTTGTTTAGAACCTACTTCTGTCTAATATGATCTATTGAAATAATTCAGAATTTGTCTTCTTCTGCCTAATGTAACTTAGCTAATTCACAGAACTTCTATTGCTGATGAAGACGAAGGTAATGCTAGAGTTGCTACTACCTCTTTGTCCGACTATTTATTTAACCATAGGCAAAGAACTTTCTACACATTACTTCAATTTTCCTTGAGGACAAATAGGATAATATTATCTCTTATTATAATTGGATAAATAGAAAGTTGAGTGACTTCCCACTCAATGTATATATGGGATCAATATATATATATGGGATCATATATTGTATTAATTTTCTCTTGCTAATGTAACAAATTACCACAAACTTAGTGACTTAAAACAATACCATCTGTATTATTTTAAAGCTTTGGAGGTTAGAAGTCCAAGATGGGTCTCAGTGGGCTCCGTGGCTGAGGTTTTCTGAAGGCTGTGAAGTAGAATCCATTTTTTTGCTTTTTTTGCTTTTTTGTAAGAGAAGTTGAAAACATCTGACATCTGATGTCTTTCAGACAGCAATGGCCAGTCAAGTCTTTCTTACACTGTATTCATTCTGACACTAACTCTTCTGATTCTCTCTTCCACATTTAAATGACCCTGGTAATTACATCAGGCCCATCTAGTAATACAGAATAATCTCCTTATTTTCAGATCAGCTAATTAGCAATCTTAATTACCTATTGCCATGGAGCCTAACATAGTCACAGGTTCCAGGGATTAGAACACCTACATCTCTGGGCGACTGTTATTCTGTCAAGTGCAGATATAAAAGGAGGTCTCTGAGACTCTGTATTTACTATTCACTACCCAATTTTAGCAGTACCATTTTTTTAAAAAAGATTTTATTTATTTATTTGACAGAGAGAGAGAGAGATCACAAGTAGGCAGAGAGGCAGGCAGAGAGAGAGGAAGGGAAGCAGGCTCCCTGCTGAGCAGATAGCCTGATGCGGGGCTCCATCCCAGGACCCTGGGATCATGACCTGAGCCAAAGGCAGAGGCTTTAACCCACTGAGCCACCCAGGCGCCCCTAGCAGTACCATTTTAACAATGAAATGGGATTGTGTTGTACTCCCAGTCTATGTTTCTTTTAAGATGAAGAATTAACTCAGTATGTGAGGTCCTTTATAAGTCAGACTCAGCGTATTTTCCTACAGTAGGTTTTCCCTCCTTCCTGCGATGTTATTATGGATGGCCACACTGACATGGGTGCTTCTCACTGAAAGCACTGTTGTTTCTCCTACCCCCTTAAATGTATACAATCTAATCTGTGCATCTGTACCAATCTTTCTAAAATTTTAATTCCAGCGTATTTAACATACCATGTTATATTAGTTTCACATACACTATATAGTGATTCAGCAATTCCATATGTCACCTGGTACTCATCAAAAGGGCCCTCCTTAATCCCCATCATCTATTTCACCCATCCCCCACCCGTCTCCTCTCTGCTAACCATCAGTTTTTTCTCTGGAGTTAAGAATTTGTTTCTTAGTTTCTCTGTCTCTCTTTTTTTCTGTGCTCACTTGTTTTGTTTCTTAAATTCCACATATGAGTGAAATCATACGGTATTTGTCTTTCTCTGACTGACTTAGCATTATACTCTCTAGCTCCATCCATGTCACTGTATGGCGATTTCATTCCTCTTTATGGCCGAATAATATTCCATTGTAAATATATATGCCACATCTTTCTTATCCATTCATCAATAGATGGAAACTTGGGCTGCTTCCATATTTTGGTTACTATAAATAAAATTGGGATGCATGCATCCCTTTGAATTAGTGTTTTTGTATTCTTTGTATAAATACCATAGAGTGAGTGTTGGATCATAGGGTAGTTCTATTTTTAACTTTTTGAGGAAACTCCATACTGTTCTCCATGGTGCTACACCAGATTACATTCCCACCAACAGTGCAAGAGGTTTCCTTTTCCTCCACAGCCTTGTCAAGACTTGTTGTTTCTATTGTTTTTTATCTTAGCCATTCCAACTGGTGTGAGGTGATACCTCATTTGGTTTTGATTTGCATTTCCCTGATGAGTGATGCTGAGCATTTTTTCATGTGTCTGTTGGACATCTGATGTCTTTTTTTTTTTTTAAGGTTTTATTTATTTATTTGACAGAGAAATCATACACAGGCAGAGAGAGAGGGGCAGGCAGAGAGAGAGGGGAAAGCAGGTTTCCTGCTGAGCAGAGAGTCCGACGTGGGGCTCGATTCCAGGACCCTGAGATCATGACCTGAGCAGAAGGCAGAGGCTTAACCCACTGAGCCACCCAGGCACCCCCATCTGAATATCTTCTTTGGAGAAATGTCTGTTCATGTCTTCTGCCCATTTTTTAATTGGATTGTTTGTTTTGGGGGTGTTGAGTTATACAAGTTGTTTACATATTTTGGATAATAACTCCTTATCAAATATGTCATTTGCAAATATCTTCTCCCATTCCAAAGGTTGCGTTTTACTTTTGTTGATTGTTTCCTTTACTGTGCAGAACATTTTTATTTTGATGTAATCCCAATAATTTATTTTTGCTTTTGTTTTCCTAGCCTCAGGGGACATATCTAGGAATGTCGTCCTATGGTGAACATCATTGTCTTTGCTGTCTTCTATGGTTTTTATGGTGTCTGGTCCCATATTGTCTTATATCCATTTTGAATTTGTTTTTGTGTATGGTGTAAGAAAGTGGTCCAGTTCATTCTTCTGCATGTAACTGTCCAGTTTTTCCAGCACCATTTGTTAGAGACTGCCTTTTTCTATTGGATATTTTTTTATGCTTTGTTGAAAATTAATTGCCTATTTAATTGTGAATTTAATTTCTGAGCTTTCTATTCTTTTTCAGTGATTGCTATGTTTATTTTTTGCCAATATCATACTGTTTTGATCATTACAATTTTGTAATATAACTTGCTGTAATTTAAGTTGCTATCTGGAATGGTGATACCAGCAGCTTTGCTTTTCTTTCAAGTATTAATCTTTCTATGAAGCCACCTTTGATGCTTTGGGGAGACAGTGTATTTTCCTTCAATATGGTTCTTTAGAACTGTGGGTTCTTCCTTTTTATACATTATAGATTTTTATTATGTATATAGAATCCCCATTGGAATCTGGCAATATCAATTCAGGGCTATGTCCTTTTGCCTTTCTATGTAGAAACATGCTGAGTTCTAGAAAATGGTGGAAAATTATAAAGACTTTGTAAGCAAACAAACCCATGAAAGTAAGAACAGATTATATTCCTAAACTTTCTTTTCACAAAGTTTTAAATTTTGTTTCTACTTGTCATTTTTGTAAATACTTACAAAGTTAAGAAAAGCTAATTAAAATCTGAGAAAGCAGTCCATGAACTAATACAGCAACTTTTACCAAATGATCATTTAGTACAGAGATATGTGCATAAAAATACATGTATCATTATTAAATTAACTGGTAAGAAGAGTCCAATATGTGATTTTTGCATGAATAACAATATTTGCAGAAAAGTATACAATTTTGGGACACTTGGGTGTCTCAGTCGGTTAAGGATCTGACTTCGGCTCAGGTTACAATCCCAGGGTCCTGGGATGGAGTCCTGTTTTGAGCTCCTTGCTCATGGGGGAGCCTGCTTCTCCCTCTGCGTGCCACTCCCCATGCTTATGCTCTTGCTTTCTATCGGACAAATAAATAAAATCTTTTTTTTAAAAAATATTTTTATTTATTTATTTGACAGACAGAGGTCACAAGTAGGCAGAGAGGCAGGCAGAGAGAAAGAGGGAAGCAGGCTCCCCGCTGAGCAGAGAGCCCAACTCGGGGCTCGATCCCAGGACCCCGGGATCATGACCCAGGCGCCCCAAATCTTTTTTTTTTAAAGAAAAGTATATAATTCTAACAGTTAAAATACTATAAATTTTATGTAATAAATTTCCCTAAGAAGTCCATTCAAAGGTTTAACTCTTGCTTTTTGTATCTTTTTCCAGATACAGGTTTACAGTGCCAAAAACAATTTTCTCTGGTTTAAATTTTGAAATTTGAGATAAAGTTATTATGCAAATAAATGAAGTCCACTTAAGTGAGGACAAGCTGAGGCTATTTGTTCAGAACTTAGCTATAGCAAGAAAGTCAGCCACCACCACTTGTGTCTGACAGGGGCTCAAAAGTTAGGTTGGAGAGTTGGCAAACTTTACAGTGAAAAAAAGGGAAGGATTCAGGTGTCCTCTGAGGATTGCTGCCTTGGGGAAGCTGGAAGTATTTTATGTAGAGATAAGAAAGCCATCTGATAGGATTGGTTTGGTGAGCATAATCAGCTTTTCTGCTTGGTCCCAAAATAGAGGCAGGGTTAGAAATCAGGGTAGTTGGCACTTTTACTAAATCCTGACCAAGACGAGCCAGATGTGTGCTCTGGCTTCGTGCACTGTTTGCTGCAGAAATTGTGGATCAGAGCTCTATTTTTCATATATGATCTGGAAATTTTCCATTTGTATGTTCAGTCTCTCCATACATCTTTTGGTCATCTTTAGTCTGGGAGAAGTTGAGTAATATAGGGAAGGCCAGTGATACAGATCTTCCCTGCTCAGAGATTGTTCAGCAACCTCCACAGTCAGCTCTGCTGTGCGATCTTGACCTTTTTGTTGTTGCATTATCCTAATGACCATCTGAGGAGAAGGCAACTGTGAAGACACATGTAAGACTCTATCTAGAATACACTGGACCAGCCTCATGAACAATATGAAAAAAATAAACAAATTAATAGTCCTTATAAGATGCTTCAGAATCAGAAGCCTCAACTGCCCAAACCAGGCAGAGAAAACAAATTCCATAGGCCAAATAGACCCTAGAGAACTAAGTAGATTTTCCTTAAGATGATTCATAGCCTCTTCTACCTTGGCTTTTCTATTGATCTAAGTACAGCAAGTAATAGTACAATGACACAGAAGCCACCATGACTGGCTAACAAAAAAATCCAGAGAAATGTGATTGGCCATCACTGTTTGTGCCAATGAGTTGAGACTGATCATTTTTCTGGGTAGGAGAGAGGTGGTTTCATTACTAACTTCCCCCTGAGTGAGTGATGCATTTCTTACAGACTTTTCAGTTTGAAAGCATGCTACTGATGGGAAGACTGTTCTGATTCCTTACATAAAAAATAGGTCAGTAATTCCCCCAGGTAGACTCCCTGAATAATCAAGGTGGCCTCATTGTGGAGCTTGCTTCTGAGTTGGTATTTCCAGACTTTGTGATTTATAAAACTAGGGTCTTAGTGTATGAACAAGTCTTAGAATATTATTGATAGTGTTCATGAGGTATTATTATGAGGTTAGTGGGATAGATGCCATGGCTTCCAAGGAAATTGTATTTAGTAGGAACACATAGAGATTTGGGGGAAAAAGAATTGTTTACAATGTAAGATCAGAGCCAAGGCCTTACATGAACTAGGTTACATATATAGACTTCCATTAGTATTTCTTAGGTGGGAAATATTTGCCCATTGTTCTATGAAGATTGTTGAATTCAAATTTAAAATTCCTATGGTCTGATCAATAGATTCTAATAGTTGGTTCTTTTTCTGGGACACAGAGTCATTAGCGAAGCAATGGGTTGATTTGTTTACCATCATTTGTCCATGTAAATAAAGGTAGAAATTCCACCGGCTGTAATTCTCTATGGTCTCATTTGAGGTGTCCAGCATTGCCCAGAGGATTTTATATATCACCGAGGTCTTGTGATGGATGAGGATGTTCTAGATTAACAATTATAGTAAAAAGGGAAGAAAAGAGGAAAAAGGTTACCATGGGTGGATGACAACCAGGGCTCTATAGAAAATGAGAATGATTATAAGAAAGCATATCAAAGACAAAAGGGGAGTTAACTATGAATGTTGGTTCTACATCTTGGGCAGGAGCTGTTTACTATTTGAAGTCATCACTTATTCTAAAGGTCTTGAATCAACTGTCTGCTTTCAAAGATCAGCTGCTTCTAGGGGATCTCTGAGAATTTTCAATTTGAGGTTCTGTATGGGCATAGTCTTAGAGTTTGTGTAGAATTCTAAATTTCTTGTTTGTTCTGAAATACAAACTCAAAGTTTGATTCCCTGGAGTTTGTTTGGAATTTGTTCTTCACAATACCCACTAAAGTCTCTCCTGACAAAGTTCAAGAGCATCTTTTCTCTGATCTCTCCTCCAATAGATTAAATGTCTTGGCTGACAATCATGAAAAGTCTGTTTAGGAAGATGTTGTGGGAAGGCAGCCTTGATGTGTGTAGTGCATGGATATAGTACACGAGTATCTTTCAATGTTTTGCCATATCTGCATGCAGTATAGCAAAGCCTTGTATCAGAGATAAATTCCCTAATGACATCGGCCTTCAGTTCCCAGTTCATAGGTAGATAACTTACATCTCCCTGAGGCAGTGGCCCAAATGACCATCACAAGTAGTGGGGAGAGTACCATTGGCCAGTGGAGCTCAAGGATTTCTGAAAATTCTGCTAATTTTAATTTAAGGATGTCACTGGTCATTTCAACCTTTCTAGGAGATAGTGTGTGTTTGAGGGGGTGAGTAATAAAGTACATTTTGTGAGTGAAGGGTTACACTGTGTGTGTGTCTTTGTATATGGTCTAAGAGAGAATGCTTTTCCCTCCCTAGTTGTGTCATTCCCTGACTAGTGAACTGTGTTTTGGCAAAATTGTTTTTTTTTGTTTTGGAACTTTATGTCCCTTTTCTGCTAAGGCTAAGGAAAAAAGTGGAATTTTTTGTACGCTTGTTCTCTGAACAAACTAGAATATCTATATCTCATATCAGAACTGAATAACAAAGGAAAATTTATATCTTTTAAGTCTGGATTGAGGACTTGAAGAAAATAGAAGGGGCAACCATATTCTATTCTGTGACTCTGTGCAGGGATAAGTCGGTTCCTTTTATTTAGGGTTGAGATGAATATTCCAAAAGGGGAGTTTCATCATAGCAAACAAAGGGGGTGTGCAGGTATACTTAGAAAGCATGCCCAGGGTTGCCTGGGTAGCTCAATTGGTTGAGCGTCCCACTCTTGATTTCAGCTCAGGTCAAGATCTCCGGACTCTGAGATGGAGCCCCACCTTGTTCCGCATGGACACTTTAACATTATAATGAAAACACGGAACTCAGAAAAGGAGGAGGAGCCATGGGCATGCTCCAAGAGTCAGTGTAAACTGGATGGGGTCCCAGCATCCTTATCTCCGGTCAGGTCAGGAATGCAGAGCCTTCCTTACTTTTGAAACAGCCTTGGCTATTTCCAGGCCTTATAAGGATGAAAGTTTTTGCATTTCCCTTTTTTTCCCTTAAAATCCTTAACTACTGATCTGATGTTTTTGCATTTCTTTGTAATTCTGACACCTCCTAGGAAGTTCTGCAAGAACTGTGTTAGGGCAAGTAGAGCCAATAGCTGGGTGCCTAAAATGACCTCTTTCTTTTACTGGAGACCCCCTAAATCTTTCTGCTTACATTGTGAGAGGTTTTTTGGGGAGTGGTGAGATGTTCTAAAACTGATGAGGTAACAGTTGGACAACTCTGTGGATAAGCTAAAAGCCATTTATAGTATACTTTAAGTGGGTGAATTGTATGATATGCAAATTATATCTCAGTAGAGCTATTAACAAAAAACCCCACAGATTTATAGTCCTATAATCAGAAAAACAAAAGAGAATCAACTACATTAATAGACACTGAACTTGAAATTGTGTCAGTGGAAATCATCCAGTTTAAAGAAGGAAAAAGTGATTTTTTAAAAAATGAACAGAGACTCAGTGACTTGTGGGAGAATTTTAACACACAAGTAATTGATATTCCAAAAGCAGAGGAAAGAAGAAAAATTATTTGAAGAAATAATAATGTAAAACTTACCAAATTAGGTGAAATATATAAGTTTTAAAAATTTACAAATTCTGAGCCTCCTGGGTGGCTCAGTTGATTCAACATCTGCCTTTAACTCAGGTTGTGATCCCAGGGACCTGGGATCAAGTCCCACATAGGACTCCCTGCTCAGCGGGGACTCTGGTTTCTCCCTTTTCCTCTGCTGTTCCCTCTGTTTGTGCGTGCTCTTTCTCTCAAATAAATAAAGACTTTTAAAAAATGTACAGATTCAAGAAATTCAGTGACAGTATCCTCAAATAGGGTAAATTCTAAGGAAACAATGCTTGCAACATTATCAAATTATAACTTTAAAAAATTATGAAAGCATCTAGGTAAAGATGATATCTGAATTATAGGGGTATAAAAATTCAAATAAGCAGAGAGATCACATCAGAAATTATGGAAGCAAAAGAACATGGATTTTAAAACACCAGGAAACTTTCAAAGCATGGGGAAAAAATGTCGACTAAATTTCAACAACCATCAAAATATCTTCTGATTATTAGGCAAAATATAAATAATTTTAGATTAACTTAACATATGAGAATATATTATCAGCAGACCTACATGCCAAGACATAGATTTTTTTTCTTAGTTGAAAGAAAAATAATACTGATGTGGGAAACAAAGGCAAAAGAAAAAATTAAATATCCTTACTACCTACAGGCCATTGACAAGCCCTTGAAACAGGTAGAGTGACCCTCCTCTGGGATCTGTTGCCTCAATGTTGACCCTTTGCTAATGGAAAAGGCAATCTTGGCTTAACATTATCCTGACCCCGCCCCCCCAAGATCCTATGAGTCTACTTTAACATATGAAAATTCCTTTGAAAACTTCCTTTATCTCTACTCCCCAAGAGAGAGGTTCCTAATCATCCTCCAACCATTTGGCCCACTGGTAAACATCTGAAGGGTCTCCTGGACTGAGTTTTTACTAAACAATAATAAATGGCATTTTCATAACAATAGCTAGCCCCCTCAGGGTCCTGGAAACATTGTTTCCAAAATACCTTGGAAGCTTGTGCTGTCCTTAATCCCCTCCCACTTGAAAGAATATAAATCAGTCACCCATCACAACCCCAGTGCAGCTTTTTGCCAACAGAACCTGTCCCGATACTTTAATAAACCCACCTTTTTGCACTAAAGACAGGACTCAAGAATGCTTTCTTCGCCATCAGCTCCAAACCCCAACATTTCTACATCAATACTATAGGAAAACTTAGATTTTCAAGCATGAATAAAAAAAACACCAGAAATTAAATATTATGGTAAATATAAAATAATGTCTCTCTTAATTTCTTTAAAGTACATATGACTGTTTAAAGCAAAAATTATGACGCTGAAGGAGAGCAGACACTTGCATTTATAAGGGGAATTCCATTTGTAAGGGAGTCTCCCTCTCTTTTAGGAAGAGAAGGACTAAAATGCTAGACACTCATATCAAGGGAAAGGCAATGACTTAAATCTGTGTAACAGCCTTACCCACAACTGCCCTGCCAACATCTTCCTTGGTCTTTAGCTGGAAATGTTTTTACTTGTAAGAGGTGATGGCTTGAGCCCTTTTGGGGAGTTACTGAGTTTTCCTGTACACAGGAGGTATGCATGTTTTTAAAATTGTTTGTTTTTCTCCTGTTAATCTACCTTCTTATTACACGGTAGGGGGTGGACCTCAACCACCTTTAACCTAGAAGGGTAAAGGAAAATCATTTTTCCTCCCCAACAGAGTTCTTATGAGGTTTATAATATATGCTAATGTAATGCATATGAAATGTATGGCTTAAAGGAGAGCAGAGAATGGTTAATGGACCTATAAATTCTGTGTTTATATGTATTAAATAAATTATTGAATATTAACTCTAATTAGACTGAAAAGTAAAGGATGCACTTGTAATCCCTAAAGCAACTATAGAAAATGAAATACAAAAAGGTTTAGCTAAAAAATTTTAAAACTACTTAAAATGGAATTTTAAAACATTCAAATATCATGAATAGAGGCTTAAAATGGGAAATAGAAGAACAGAGAAACATAGAATATAAAACCATACCTTTGCTCCAGACTGAAGGTAACGTCTACATATGAGGTACCTGAATGAGGTGACTACTTTATACATCTGGCGACTCTGGGGACATCCACAGAGACATCCTGGGGGGTGTCCACAGGGCAAACTCTGTCCTAGGAGGCGCAGCCCTTGACCCAGGTCTCTTCTGCTGGCGCCCTTGAGACCTTTCCTTGACCTCTTCTTGTGGAGATAATGCCACACTAGCAGCTTACCTAGAGGTACAGCAATCTCAAAAACACTGATTTCTTTTCCCAGAAATCTAGAACTTCTGGGTCTAGCAATTTAGTTTAGGATTAGGATTTCACGGGTGCACCTGGGAGTTAGGAGTTCTTTTCTCATGTATCTATCTGCATTATGTGACTCTTTCCCATCTGCTTCTTTGTCTGAATTTTTATTTTTTCCTTAAAGAAGGGGATGGAGAGAGCATAACAGACCAAATTTAAAAAAAAAAAAAAAAAGGAAGAAGAAGAAGCAGCATCAAAAATCACTTAGCTAAAATTTTGTTTATGGAATAAAAAATGAATTACAAGGAATCCTCCATTCAGTAACAGTCCCCAACACTGGGGTCTGGAAGGATCAGCAGGGTGGCTGGGGGTGCTTGGAGAGTAACTTGGTAAGAGATGAAGAAGTGTGTTACAGGAATACGGAGTCTCCAACAGCTGACATTTGTAATAAGCATCTACATCACAAAATTGTGTTTGTTTCATTTTTTTTTTTTTCCGCTTCCACTCACTAATTTGTCCTAGATGTGGTTGTTGACTAGAAACCAAGAAAGATCTCAGTAGGTTAAATGAGATTATACAGAACTCCTGTTCTGGATTTCGTTATCTTCCATTTTGGCTGTGAAGGTTTATTGTCTTTTGACTGTCTGGGGCAGAGGGAAATAAAGGGGTCACATTCAGGCTCTTCAACAGGATCTCAAAGATGTCCTGAAACTGATTTCTTCCAGAATGATGCTTCCATCTGGGGTGCTCCTCCCCTTGAGATCTGAAGGCTTATTCATGATTTCTATCAGTGCTGCTGTCCTTCTGCCTCGGCCATCCTTCCACATAGCTGAATTGAGACAGTTTACCTCAGTTTAGAACTTTACCAGATCAGTAGAAGAAAGTTTCCATAGAGAGTGCCTATGCTGTGATCCCTTTCACACATTACTTCCATTTGCTCCCTCCATCTAGGACACGAAAAATCTAATTATGGAGGCTCTGGGGAGTTACTTCCTAAGATGTCATGGTTTTCACTGTTGTCTTTGTTGTTAAAATCTGCAGGCACATTTGGAACTTCCTGAGGAAAAGAGAAACAAAAATATTGAAAAGACTAACAATTATCAAATAGGATCCAAGGACAGGATTTTTTTTTCTTTTTTTTTCTTTATTTGACAGACAGAGATCACAAGTAGGCAGAAAGGCAGGCAGAGAGAGAGAAAGAAAAGCAGTCTCCCTGCTAAGCAGAGAGCCCGATGTGGGGCTCGATCCCAGGACCCTGGGATCATGACCTGAGCCGAAAGCAGAGGCTTTAACCCACTGAGCCACCCATGCGCCCCCAAGGACAGGATTTTTAAAATAATAAATCACTCAAAATCTGCTATTCAAATAGTAACATATTTTGGAAGTAAACCCATTTTTGGTTTTTGAGTACCCTTCTTAATAAGATGAAAATAATATTGCAAGACAAAAGCTATTTCAAAAGATGTCCTCATTTGTGCACTAGATTTATAGTTTTACTACTTAGATTTTATAGTCTAAATGCCAACTTTGCCGCTTTTGATAAACTACATATTTTATTATTTCTGAGAGGGTTGAATGCAAATCTGGACAATTTATAGATTTGTGGAAAATTGATGCATATTTATATGATGTAAAAGACATAAAATATATGAAAATATAATTTAAGAGCAATAGAATGAAATATATACTCCCCTTCAGGTTATTAAAAGCAATCACATTTAATTTAATATTCTATTCATTTAAACCTAAGAAAAATGCTGTTATAAATTAGTAATAAATTATAAATTCTTAAAAGCAATTGTCCAATGCTTTTGTGATTTTTCAAGACCTAGTGAGCACACAAAATCAAATATTTTAAATTAACTATATATGTGTATTGTTGGGGAAGAAATTTTCCCTTACCCTGAGAGAATTAAACTGACATGAGACAGATGAATAGAAGAAGGACTAATTTAATTTTGTATGCACAGGAACCCCACACATATGAGAGGTTCAAAGACAGAAAGTTAAAATGAGGTATATATGCCATCCTGAGCTAAGAAATGAGATGTGGGCCTCGGGCTTCAAAAGTGAGGGGAGCCCTTCACAGGGCAATAAGAGCACACTTTTGGTAATTAGATGTTTGCCCTCCCATACAGATGGTTCACTCAGATGAAATTTATCTCCAATAATAACTCTTTCTCTGGGAAAGACCTCCAATTTAGATTTTTCTAGGTCGTTAAGGGAGGGATAAAAGTTTCTCTTTAGCCAAAAGGGTCTCGATTGCTGTTAACTCAAAACAGTACACCTGCCAGTTCATTTGCACACTTGTTTGACTCCAAAATTCATGCTCGAAGTCTAAAGTCATTTTCTATACCTAACTGTCTTAAGGTTCTTTTTTTTTTTCTTTTCTTTTTTTACTTTTTTATTTGATAGAGAGAGAGAGAGAGAGAGAGCACAAGCAAGGGGAGAGGCAGAGGGAGAAGCAGGCTCCCTGCTCAGCAGGAAGCCCTATGTGGACCTGGATCCCAGGACTCTGGGATCGTGACCTGAGCTGAAGGCAGACACTTAACCAACTAAGCCACCCAGGTGCCCCCTGCCTTAAAGTTCTAATTAACTAACAATCATGGATAGAGTGTAAAAAAATCTCTTCCTTGCCGTACCCTGACTTAAGGTAAATTGTTTATTTCAGCAGCGTTCCAATGTACTTGAAAAATTGTACCTTGAAAATGGATGTGTTCTATTTGAAGCAGTTTTGATTTTGAAGTTTTAATGGTCCCAACAGTGGGAGGGTCAAAACCTATTGTTGACACTGCTGCCATATCACACCTCTCGAAGGTCAGGAAGTGAGGCAATTTTCTTTTGAAGTACTGGAGCTCTCTGGATTAGTAAGGGAATCAGAAAGGAAGAGAGGAAAGTAGAACTGGCAGCTGCAAATAAGGCTACCATAGCCCCCTTGAGACTGAGAGCTGTTCCCAAATGCCTTGCTAAAAAAGGTGTTATTTTTTAAAAGTCTTATGGCTTTGTGTTTCCATTCTCCTTCACTTGAAATGCCTCAAGTAGTTGCTCAGTTCAGTTGGGAGAATCGTGTGCCTCTTTATTCTCTGGAGTTTGCGTCAGTTTCCTGGAGACTGCTCCTCCGTTATTGACAAAAACAGCCATGATTCCAAATGTGTGGCACTTGGTAAGCACAGGGCTCAGTACTCCATCTGTCTCAATAAAGAGGTGGGTTCAATAGGGGCAAAATGTTCTAAGAAAAGGGCGCAGGAGAGAGAGGAGGTAGGGCTCCGCAACCAGTTTCAATAAGGACTATTTTAATTCCTGGAATGGAGATTTAAAAGACTGTGCTGATTTTCATCCTTATGTAACTCTTTATTTCTTTGGATTTTGAAAGAATGGTTGAAATTGGTTTTATAAATATAATTTCATAGAAAAAATGAAGTTCACCTTCCTATAGAATCTTGCTGCAATGTAGTAAGTGGCACGGTTTCTAAATAGCTAATAATTACCACAGTTAGAAAGTTATATCTCCCTGTTCCCCGAAAGAAAAGGCTAGAGTTCACATTTTTGTATTTGCGAAATTTTAATCATAATGGTATGTATTACAGAGGGGTGTTGTAAGGTTAAGCAAGTTAGTAAATATAAACAGGTGGTATTATTATCTGATAGAAGTAAGTCATGAAATAACATCAGAAAATCAATAATTCAATTAAGATGCAATGACAATCATAAGGGTATAGGGGTCTACAAATAAAATTCAGAAAACCAAATCACACATTTTATGCAAAGAAATCTGATTAAACATAAATCATTTCAAGTAAGTGTTTTAAATTTCTCTAGATATCACCTTAATATCTCTATTTGGAATAAAACGTAATATACAGTAAAATACATTTTGTATTCCATGTTGTTAAAAGATAAACTAAGGCATATTAAAAAATTTAACAGTTTGAGTAAAAATTGACTTGAATTAGGCAGTATTAGACCAGAAGGGGTTAGGAGTGCTCTGAGGATAGGAACCAGGTGAAAGACTTCTACAGAGAAAGTGCAGGAAAAAAAGGGGGAGGAGGGGAAGAAGCTATATGGGCTATAGCTTAAAGCCTCATTGGCTGTTTGTGATTGGTTGTCCTTGGCATTTTGATTCTGTAACCTTGAAGGATCCCCAGGTTTAGATTTGGGTTTGCTTATACAGACATAGGCAGCATTACAGCCACTTCAATCTAATGGTCTCCTTGTTTAATTCACTTCACAATTCTTATCAAACAATAAATTTATCTAAATTGAATACTTGAAGATTTCTAGTACAGTAGACTTCTTTCTCTTCCTGTTTGGTAAAATGCCTATAGCAATTTATTCTTTAGAGAAGTGTAAGGACTTCTAGCCAATTAATGTCAAATATAGATGCTACTCAGGACTTTAAGTAAAGAATTTGTCTTGCAGTTCTGGGGAATCGTTTTCAAGAAAAACTCCTCAGTAGCTGATGCTCAGGACCTAGAAGCCTCCATGTACTCAAGTGTCTAAATTTCTCTAAGTTAACTTTCTAAGTTTTTAATGAGGTCCAATGTTATTCTTGCAATCCTGTTTTTGGTGCTTTGTCACATTTTTCCTGCCTATCATTCTTACATCCTCTTGTGTGCTGGGCCAGCATTAGTCACCTGGAAAATCTGCATTCCACCAGGAATCACTTTTGCAACTATATCTCATTGCACTTTGGACATTGTCTTCTGAGTTGCCAAGATAGTTTCTATATTTGTTTTCAAACATATTTTTCTATTTGACTATTAGTTACTTGGTGAAAGGAAGGGACTCCATTTAAATATTTTACATCTTCAGAAACTAGCCAAACTCTTCCATATATTAGAAGCTTGAGGGGAACTTGGCAGGCTCCATCTGTAGGGTATGCATCTCTTAATCTTAGGCTCATTAGTTCAAGCCCTACATTAGGTGTGGAGCCTACTTAAAATAAAATTTTAAAAAAAGAAGAAGAAGAAATTTGAAGGAAAGATAGCTGTAACGTGCCAAATATCCATTTTCTTTTCCAGATTCCAAATTTTACCACGAGCCATTGCTGCTAGAAATAAAGGCTACATTCCCAATCTCCAAAGAAGCAAGATGGGATCAAGTAAATGTAAGTGTTGGGAATGAATTCTGGGAATGTTCTTTCAAAGAATCTGGATCAATTGAGAGAAGCATCATTCTTTTTCATTAGGTTGGCAACTCAGATGTGTTCAACAGAACTTTAGGAGCAATCTTGACCTTAAGAATGGAAGCCACATGGTTAGTCAGTGAAATAGGCTGTTAGATGAAAAAGCCAAATCCAGATCCAAGAGGCCATAAAGATAATGTAGCAGATTGGAGAAGGCTACATTCATTTTTTTTTTAACATGAAAAATTAAATCCTTGAATGTTTATGTCACAATATCTTGGTGTTCTATTACTCTCAGTCAAATGCAATCTATAACTGATGCACAGATAAATTTAAAAAAAAAAGAGAAAAGAAAGGAAAAAAATGTTGTTAAATGCAACATTCATTTTTGTGTGTGTGCAAGATAAAAGAAAAAAGGGGGTGATGACAGTAAGGGGATTTTTATTTAGTACATGATCCTCACCCGGTTGTTTGGCCAAATAACAAAAAATTAACAAAACATCCATGAAAGTACCATTGTGGCAACATTGTGATACATGTGCTGTCATTTGACAGAGTTGACTGAATTTTTGGAAATGATCTCTTTTGGCTTTTAGAACACTATCATCAGCAGTGACAACTTCTAATTGTATGATTCTTTTCTTTGTGTTCCTCTTCGCCTCCATTTCCTCCACAAGCTTTCAAATGCTATAGCTCCTTAGAGTTTTATTCTTGACCTTGTCTCTTCTCATTTGTTAATACTGTTTCTGAGTGAACTCCTCAGCTGACAGAATATCAGCTACTAGAATTATGGGTTTATGGGTCAAGACCTAGACCTGTATGTCTAACTCTCTAGTGAACATCCTTTAGGAATTCAGAAACACTTGGGGTACTTTCATTCTCTGTGCCAGCCAGAGATCTCAGACTGCTCCTCCTAGAGTATCCCCCCCTTTCGGTTAATTTGTACCACTATCCTTACCTAAGCTAAAATCTTAACTCCAACTCTCTCAGATTCATTACTAATCATTCATTAATTGCTACCTTAGTAATGGAGGATGGCTTTTTTGCTTCCTATCTAGAGGCTTTTGAATTAGATTATTTGCCACCGAAATAGCCTCAGTACCAACTTCCTGCCCCTGATTTGTTCTTCTCATAGCTCATTCTGCACTCAGCTCATGGCACCACTGTCAATTATCTTTAAAAAAAGAAAAAAAAAACAATAAATTCAAAATGTGGCCATGTGTATTGGCTGCTCATTGCCTACAAACCAATGTTCAGCTCCTTTGTCATGTGATGAAAAGTTCATCATGTTCTATCTTCAATGATAGTTTTCATGCCTCAGCCAAGCTGAACTTTTTCAAATCCTTTCATGCTTTTTGAACCATTCTTTTGCCTCTGCCTAGCAGTTCTTTTTCCCCTTTTCTTTGTCTCTTGTGTTCTTTTTCATAGTTCCAAATTCATATTAAAAGCTGCTTTCCCTGCACTGCCTTATAGTCCACCTAGAGATTTGGCTGTTTTCTTATCTGTGGTATCGTAAACTTCAGGATAGCACTTATAATACTATTGTGTATCGTTTATTACCTGTGAATTTATGAGTTTGTTGTCCATACTGAATTTGAGATTCTTGAGGACTTGGGCATTTTTTAAAGTATTGCTCATCATATTTTTCTGAGACTTAAAAAAAGATGCTCAGCATAATAATTAAAAAGATCTCTCTCTATCTCTTTCTCTCTTTCTTTTCCTTTTTCTACGTGAAGGACAAAACAGAAGTGTGGTCAGTCTCTAGATTTACAAGCCTGGCACTCAGCAATGATGCACAGGGTTGTAAATTTTCCTTTAAAACAGATTTTAGGAGATTTTTACTGGGCAAATATGACACAGAAAGGATGCATATTCATGATGTTTTGCAACTTCTGAATGGACCTGTAGAAACTATCTACAGCCTTTATTAAAGTAAAACTCATTTAATTTATCTCAGTTTAAAGATTGCATGATTAAGCCCACTGCTCTTAAAATAAAACTGTCAAAGAAAACCATACCTATGGGTCAATTTCATGATTAGTATGACATTTCACTGTCCATGGAATTTAAAATGGGTCTTTTCATCTTAGTTTCAAAGTTTGAAGAGGCTGATCTGTGAGTTTTACTTTTGTCTGCACTGATTGTATTGCTTCTTTTGAAAAAGACTACATTTTTAGCTTTGAAGTCTAGAATCCTGATTTAGTCAAAAAAGAGGATAAGAGAAACAGCTTCAGTTGGGTTTTCATTTACAGAACAACCTGACCTGATTTTGAAGCTGAGTGAGGGGGAAGGAACTAATTTTCAATCTCTGTTAATACATTTGGATGAGTAGGGCACTGTCTCCCAAAAAATGGGACCAACACATATTTCAAAAAAGCTAATAGCAATCATCCACAGTTATCTTTTTAATCATTCCAAACCTCTGACAAATATTCAAAGAAAAAAAAAGCACCAGTCATTAGTAAGTCCTTATAACTCTTCCTCAAATCAGTCAGTTCCTCTATAAACTAGCGATTTCCTCAGTAACAACCTCTGCCATTCGTGCTTTAAGGAAAGCTGGAAACATTAAAATGAAATCAAGAAAGAAATCAAAATGGGCAACAATACTTTATCAGATATGAAGTCATACTTGTTTTTTAGCTTGATAATAATAGGACTTATTTCAAGGAACACCCCATTTTACAAATAGACAGCTTTGGCCCCTAAAATGGCATTTTATTACACCAGAATTTTCTGTTTCTCTTCTAACAAAAGTTACTACTTTTGTATCAACAAAAGTATATCACCACCCATATTATAGTAGCTGAGGGATAAATGATCATTTGTCAAGCAGCGATTCATAATATCTAATATCATAGATTTTTTGGTCCCATAAATTGAAATATTGAAGGTAAAAGAAAAAGAGAAAACAATGTTTGAGAAATATAATACAAATGTATTATATTATTATATTATATTATTATTATAGTGCATTTTCCAGCCTGAATTACAATGCTCAGGGATGAAAATATATATTAATAAAACTTTATATTCAATCATATTGCATGTGCATTTTGAGTGTCAAAAATATGTTTTAAGAATCAGAATTTTGGAAACCCATGTATTGTTATAGCTTAGAAATTGTGCTCTTATATACATGCAGATAAGTTATAACCTTTAGCAAATGCTAAAAAATAAAAAAATGCATGCAGTTATATCTTTTTTAAAAAATATTTTATTATTTGTTTGACAGAGAGAGAGAGATCACAAGTAGGCAGAGAGGCAGGCAGAAAGAGAGGAGGAAGCAGGCTCCCTGCTGAGCAGAGAGCCCATGCGGGATTCCATCCCAGGACCCTAAGAACATGACCTGAGTCGAAGGCAGAGGCTTAACCCACTGAGCCACCCAGGCGCCCCACATACAGTTATATCTTAATTTAGATTTTATTCTATTAATATAAAGTCATGCTTCTTGTCACCTGAAGTATCTATTGAATTACATGTCTTAAGTGAATAGTGTAAGTATTCCTTAATGAATAAACTTTTTAGACTGATGGACTGAACAGACAAATGGGCAGTGGTCAGACCATATATGAAAACAGAATTCTGACCCACAACCTTCAGCAGCCAGGCCACAAAGCTGAACCACTCTGTGTAGTGGCCAGTCCAGGAAGCCAAACAATAATCTTATAATGAGTGCTCCCAAGTGGCCAAGACTTGATGAATAACTGATAGCTTCCCTAAGTTTTGCCCATACCTTAGATTTAGGACCAACTGGAAAAAAACAGTTATGCTCCCCTGACCAATGACATGTTAATTTTAGTTATCCTGGCTCCAGCTTCCCCATGCCAACAGTTTTCAATCAGAACATTCCTGAAGCTTTCTCCCTCTGTCTCTCTTGTTCTCTTTTTATAACTGTGAATCTTCCCACTCCTCTGACTTCCTTTGAGTCTTTGCTCAGTCAATGCAAGGACTGACTTCCTTTCTATAGCAAAGTCATTGGTTGTCTTCATTTATTTACATAGAATCATTAAAGTCTCTTATTTCTTGCTCTGCTTCACCATTGTTAAATAACTATTGTAATTAATATATTGTTTGTGATTTTCAGAAATGCTTTTTAGTGTTTCACATTATATGTGTATATCTGTGAAACTATTGCTTGGCAGGTTTAAAAAATTCATATATTTATTATCATACAACAATCCTTAATTTTTTTAATTCATATTATTTACAAATTCCTCATATTAGTAAATGCAGTTGATTTTAACTACAGTATAATATTCAAACCTATGAATATCTGGAGTCCATTATTCTTTTAAGGGGAATTTAGTGTTTTTTCTACTTTTGGATATTACCAAGAATACCTTAGTAAATTTCCTTGTGCATTTCTTCTTGTCCACATTTCACTTGCAGGAAATTTCTCTAGTGTCCATACCTGTGGTAAAATTGCTGGGCCGTTGAATGTGAGTTTTCTACCTAAATTTAATATTGTAAAATTACTCTTAAAGTAATTGTATCTGCTTACCCTAAAATTATCTGTGTGTATTCTTTATATCCTTGGGCTTTGTAAATGTTGCTAATCTGATAGTTGTTAAATTCTATGCCACTGATTTTTAATTTGCATTTCTCTAGTGAAACTGAGCATCATTTCATATACTTATTAGCAATACGCACTTTCTCTGGAAGAAATCATTTGACCATTTCCTAGTGCACATTTATTCTTTTTTATATTGGTTTATAAAAGAAAAATTTCACTGGACAACATAAGCTAGCAAGAAAGACTTTTTGCATGAGTATTGCATTAGGGGAAAGAGATTGATTTTAACCCCACTGAAACAAAATAGGCAAGTTTTTAAGCCTTGGAATGAATTAGTGGAAAAATACTAGGGGACATAATAGGGGGGTTGATCAATGTACTTAGGTCATCAGTGTTTTCTAATTGGAGCTTAGGGAAGTCAGGTTCCTACCTTCCCATAGGGACTGGGAAATGGAGGAGGTGCTCTTTCCTTGGATGATTACATTTCACGGGGATGTCTCTCTGTCTTTGAGAAAGACATCCCTTGGTTCTAGAATTGGAAGAGGGTGAGGAAGATTTATATCTCAAAATTCTGAGAAAGAATTTATAACGGCAAGTTTTCTAAAGTAATGTTCTAAGAAAAAAAGAGGCCAGGGGCCTATAATCAGGAAGAAACCAATCACGTGTTTAGTTGAACTGAGGGGAATATTAGGCCCTCTTGCTCATTACTTAGAGGAGTTAAAATTCTATGTACATTTCAGTAGGTAGAAGACATGAACAGACATTGTTCCAAAGAAAACACACAGATGGCTCAACATTACGGATCATCAGGGAAATACAAATCAAAACCACAATGAGATACTACCTCCCACCAGGCAGAATGGCTTAAATTTGCAGCACAGGAGGCAACACATGTTGGCGAAGATGTGGAGAGAGGGGAACCCTCTTACACTCTTCCTGGGAATGCAGAGTAGTGCAGCCACTCTGGAAGACAGTATGGAGATTCCTCAAAAAGTTAGAAATAGAATTGCACTGCTAGCCATTTACCTGAAGGATACAAAATTACAGGTTCGAAGGTGCACACCCTCATGTTTATAGTAGCACTATCAAGAATAGCCAAATAATGGAAAGAGCTCAAACATCCATCAACTGCTGAATTGATAAAGAAGTAGTGTGTGTGTGTGTATATATATTTTTTTCACTCTTAATATCACTTTTATTTAGTATGCACGATGTGCACATGATATAGGATGGGAAAGAATCCATGCATTAAAGACAAGACAGACTGGTACTATTGCCAAACATGCACTGAGTCAATTAGGATGTTGCTCAAAGTTCTTTACACTTAATGGTTTCCACGAAAATAAGTGCAGAAGCAGAAATGTGTATACATCCCAAAGCATCTTCTTCATTTGGTTTCCTGTGCTTTCTTTGCCTTCTGTTTTTCTTTTGTCTTTTCTACTAGTGATATTAACTGTTGGTGTTCTGCTAAAGTCTTTAATAATTCCATAATGAAAGGCTGGTAATTATACTTCCTTCTGATATTTTCAATCTTGTATCTTTTTAGTGTCTGTACTTCTTCAATAAGAATCCCGTTTTTGGCAATCTCTGACTGAATAGCACTTAACACATTATTATCCTGGTCTGTATCCCTGGGTTCCTCAGCAAGTTGTTTTTGTAACTCTGCTTTCTTCTGTTCATATATCATTTTTCTGTCAAACACAATGGCCATTAAGTTAAATCAAATTTTGCCTTCACTGTACTTTTGTATCCTTTTTGCTATGACTGGCCTCACTGCGCTGATCCCATCATCTTGATTGCATGCACTTAAATCAATTATAAATATAATTATAAATAAATAAAAACACACACACACGCATGTGCGTGCGATGGAATATTACTCAGCCATTAAAAAGAATGCAATCTTGCCATTTGCCATGATGTGAATGGAGCTAGAGTGTATTATGCTAAGTGATAAAAGTCAGTCAGGGAAAGATATACCATTTGATTTCACTCATATGTATCATTTAAGAATCAAAACAGATGAACATATGGGAAAAAAAAAGAGGGAAGCAAATCACAAGAAACTCTTAATTATAGAGAATAGACTGAGGGTTGATGGAGGGAGGAAATGGGGGGATCGGTTAAGTGGGTGATGGATATTAAGGAGGGCACTTATGATGGGCACGGGTGTTATATGTAAGTGAAGAATCATTAAATCCTGAAACCCATATTACATTATCTTTTAACTAACTGGGATTTGAACAAAAACTTAAAAGGAATGGAAGAATTGTTACAAAATTGATTTTCATGGTAACTAATTCCCTATATGTTTTATTTATAACTTTGAGACCAAAGTATACATACTGTACAAATAAAAAAAATCTATATACAAATCCTTTTCTGATTATCTTTTAATCTTTTTTATGACATCTTTTTTATTACTGCAGTTTCAAGTTTTAATGGATTAGATTTTTGTTAACATTTTCCCCCATGGTTTGTGTTTCTTGTTAATTCAGCAGTAGAGATGCTTTTCAGTAGCTTTACCTAGGAAAGGATTTCAGGTTTACACAAACAGAATAGTCCTGGGAGGTAAATTAAAAACTGAAAGAATATATATACAGCATTGTTATTCCTGGACTTAACGCTAATGGGTACTTCTGTGTATCCAGGTGGCTTGTTGATTCAATGTAAATACACTAAATGTTACATGCATCAGGTTTACTCTGCTTTCTCATCTGGGAGCTCCGACTACCTGGGAGGAAATTCCAGTACTGTGACAAACGTACAGCTCTCTCTCAGAGTTATTCTTTTTTAATGTGATAGGAATGATGTCTTCATACTCCCTTAATTGCTTATCTTGCTTCTTTTTGCTGCCAAAGGAATGGGACTTGTTTCGTGCATAAAAAGGGGTTATGACCCAGGACTCACTATCAAAAACATGCTGCGCTTCTGCAAGCCGGAAGCAGTTCTGTGGCCCTGCACTTCTTTGGCATCCTTTAAGTTGTTAAGCATTGTGTGTGTGAAGAGTGACACTAACTGGCCCTGAAGAAACCCCCTCCATAAAATGGCCCTGTGAAGGGCTTACTGCTCAGTGGGACTTCGTATTGCATCAGAGTAAAATGCACCTGCTCCTGCTCACTTGGGAATGACATCCTTATGGCCAACCTGCAATATTTACAGTTTTCTGAGCTCCTATGACCCACCACGATTCCCTTTTAATTCTGCCGAATTATGGCAAGTTACCTGCTGCTTTCTCAACCTTTCTCCATCCTTAGCACTCATCCCTCCAAATCCTCAGAGTCTGTCTGGTGTAAAATACCCTTCGGTTTTGGTTTTTTTTTTTTTTCTAAAAGGCTAGGTACACTCCTTGACAAATTTTTTTTTTACTTTTTTTTTTAAATAAATTGTTTAATCTTATTGAATCTGCACTACACAGAGCAAAAAATTCCCCCAAGTTTGTGCATTTTGATGTTTCTGTTCAGTGGCATCTAGCACTGATGCAAGGTTTTGCCTATCTTTAAAATCCCTTATATTTTTTCAAACAGAATAGGAGCTGAATGAATTTACATGGGTTTAAAGACATCCACATTTTCCCCCACAAGCAAGACCAGCCTAATTTTTGTTCTTTGAGGCACCTACGCTTATTTGTTTGGTTGCTTCTTTTTTTTTTTCCCCCTCAGATAGGTGTTAACATCTACATTTATATTCACGATGTAAAATCACCCATAAGGGCACCTGGGTGGCTCAGGTGGTTAAGCGTCAGACTCTTGATTTTGGCTCAGGTCATGATCTCAGGGAGTGCTATTGAGCCCCGCCTCAGGCTTGGTGCTGAATCTTACACAAACCTATCTCAAACACTCTTTGACAAGTAAATGCCTGACTGCAGTCACCCTATCCCATTGTCATTCCCCTTTTATCTCACTGCCTTTTAGTTGTCAGGAAGTACTGACTGTCATTATCCAGTTTCAATAGGCCTTCTACTCAATAGGTAAAAGGTGGAGAAAGAACATATCAATGAAAACAGCTTAAAAGAGCTCAGGGTCTACTGCTCAAAACAAGGCTCTCCAACAGGATTTCCTGGGTACTTTAGAGGTCTTTGTAGCTGAATTTTTTTAAAAAGACAATAGTATTCACACATGAAAAACTCTCCATATCCCACTTTATCCAGTGAACATGAAATTTTTTTTAATGACAGAACTTGTTTGTGATATTTCACCCAGTGAAGGTGAAAGACTCCGCATATAGACACCCCCCCCCCAGCCATTGATTAACTAACTGCTTCTTGGCTTTTCTGTAATCGCTCGCCCTTCCCCTGTTAGACCCCTCCCCCAGTTAATTGTTTAACCACTCCCTTGCCTTTCTGTAACCACTTGGCTTTTAGGGGGTGATACTGGTCTCCTGTTTCAACAGGATACCTTATGCGCATAGTCACATAGGCAAGGGGGTCGCCTAGGTACGTGGGCCTAGTCACGTAGGCAGGATGTTTCTCTGCTGAGTAATAAGGTCCAACTCCCCCTCCTCACTCCCCCTCCCCACCTTTCTCTTCGCGCGCCGGGGTCCTTCAAAGCCAATCTACAAACACCGAGTATGCCTTACATTCAAACCAGCCAATAAGAACCTTGTAACTATGTTTCTGCTTCTGTACGTATGCTTTTGCTTCCCCAAACCCCATAAAAAGGCCCTGAACAAAGGGCTGGCGCGCGAGTCTTCCTAAGACTTGATCGCCCGCAGGTACCTGTGTCAACTCAATAAACCTCGTGCTGTTTGCATCTGATCAGTGGACTCGGCTTGGTTTTTGGGTCCGGGGGTCTCCTCCTGAGAAGGGGTCCATTCCGGGGTGCTTGGAGCCCCCGGGGGATCTTTCAAAGGGTTTAAAGGCTCAAACTCAGTCACACTTTCATGGGGGGAAGGGAGGAGGTAAGCTATTCATGGAACCCCTGCAGTAGATACCTTGATTAAACTTCCTCCAGAGTTCACTTTGCCAGAGAAGCAGAGAGAAAGAAAAAATTAGTATCTAAGACATGAAGTTGTTCAAAGTTTCCATTATGGAAATACTGAATATTAGATGAACCATCTTAGAAGTGAGTGTTCAATGTTATCAACTATAAAGAATTACATATCATTTCCTGGGTTAGAAAGGTGTTTTACATACCTTAGTAATATTGGTTAAAATATCATTTTGGTTTTTTGCAACTGTTGTATATTTATACAGATATTTTATCTAAACATATAAAGCATCCAAAAAAAACCCCAAATGCTATTTTAATCATCATTAAGGTATATGATACACATACAATATTTGTTTTAAGTATGCAGTTTAATGAGTTTTGACAAAAGTGACTCCAATATAACCACCACCTCAATCAGGATATAGAATATTTTTGTCACCTCAGAAAATTTTCCTGTGCCCTCTTGCTGCCAGTGTACCCCCAAGCACCACTTTTTACCGTGCTCCTCCACCACTGGCTTGCTAGCAATCACCAACCTGCTTTGTATCACTATACATTAATTTTTTCCCTTTCATACTGTAAGACCCGCGGATCCCCTTACCCAAGAATTCAACACTGCCACAGGATGCAATCAGCAAGAGGTTCTTTATTGTAGCGCAGGCGCCTGCGGGTGGTCAGCAGCTCCTGCTAGCTGAGCACACCAGGCTGGGGTGGTGCAGGATTTTTATAGACAGTTACAAACAAGTTTTGGATGGGGCAGGGCTGATTGGCTGACAATTTGAACATTTGAAAAAAGGCATACTTGGTGTTTGCGGATTGGCTTTGGAGGACCCGCGCGCGCGAAGAAAAAGGCGGGAAGGGGGAGTTGGACCCCATTACTCAGCAAAGATGCATCCTGCCTACGTGACTATGTGGCCCCCTGCCTCCGTGACTATGTGGCCCCCTGCCTATGCCTCGGCTATTAGCAGAAGGTATCTTGTTCAAACAGGAGACCAGTGTCACGCCTTAAAAGCCAAGCGGTTACAAGAAGGCAAAAGAGCGGTTAAATAATTAACAACTGGGGGAAGGGTGTCTATACGTGGGGTCTTTCAATACAAATGAAATGTTACATTATGGACCCTTTTGCTTCTGGCTTTTGTTAGAATAATATTTTAGTGGATATGCATATGTAAGTTATATCCTGTTATTTTTAATTCCTGACTTGAATACTATTATAGGGATATACCACGATTTGTTTATACATTCGCTAACCCATAGACATCTTATTTATGTATAGGAGTTTCCATAAAGGTAGGTTTTTATTTCTCTTGAGTAAATACCTATGAGCAGAACTACAGTGGCATGTGGTAAATGTATAATTTTAGCCAGTATAGTAGGTATATAGTAATTTTAATTTACATTTTCCTAATTGTAATGATGGTGAACATCTTTTTGTTATTGGCTTACCTATCTATTTTTTGGAAGTACCTATTCAAATGTTTTGGCCAGTTTAAATATAGTAAAATTTACTTGCTCTGTTACAAGTTCAATGAATTTTTAAAAAGATTTTATTTTTTTATTTGAGAGAGAAAGGGAGAGTGAATGAGCTTGGGGGAGGCATACAGGGGAGAAGGAGAGGGAGAAGCAGACTCCCCACTGAGCTGAGCTGGGAGCCTGACAGGGCCATGACCTGAGCTGAAGGCCAGTCCCTTAACCAACTGAGTCACCCAGCTGCCCCAAGTTCAAAGAATTTAGACAAAAGCGTGTGATTATATAACTAATTCCAGAATCAACATCTAAAACAATTATATCACTGTAAAAATATATTCAAGATGAAAATAGTTTATGCATATGAAAATAGCCCTTATGATATCCCTTGGTTGTCTTTTTGAACATTTTTAATTAGGTTGTTTGCTTCCATAATTTTGAGTTATGGAAGATTATATATATATTCTTGGATACTAGTTTTTCAGCTGAAATAAATATTCTAAATGGCAGCCTTTTAATTTCTTTAATAGCGACTTCTAAAGAGCAGAAGTCTAAATTTTGATATTTAATTTAATGGGGTTTTCATCTTTTATGATTTACATACCATTTAAGAATATTTGTCTTGTTAGGGTACGAAGTCGACCACCACTCAATTAGAGAACACTCGATAATGCAAGTCACACAGTGAGGTTTATTTCCAGCTAGCTGGGGTCCAAGTATCTGTCTGGCGCAGTGGGTTTCAACAAGGACCCCGAGTTCTCAGAGCTAAGGGTTTATATAGCATTTTCAAGGCCCTTTTTCAAAGCTACAGCCATCTCTTGCACCACATTTTGATAGTTTAACTTTGTTTAGCTTTTCGCCACCCCGTGTCACCCTGGTGGTTAGGTGAGATTTAGGTTTAGAAGAAATTTAACGTTATTTACATTTCCCTCCACCTCAGCTTTATGGTGTGGAGGGTGACATCAGGCCTCAAGAAACTGAGCCATTTGTCCCTGGAAATTGGGCTATTGAGAAAACAGCTTCTTTGTTGTAAATCACTAGGACAACCAAGGGAGACTCCTGTCTTGCAGGATTGTGATCTCTGCAAGTTAACTGTTTGTTTTTCATCAACATCTGGTCCCTGTGGCACCACTGCCTAACCTCCCTGGTGGTTTATGATTAAGTTGTTTTTTTAGGTTTTAGCTAGTTTCTCTTATCTCAAGTCACCTACGCAGTGTCAGCCTGTTAGGGACGCTCAGTAAAATGGCTCCCCCGCCTTCAGGATGGCCATTCTTATGCTAACCCACTCTTACAGCCTAACCAGATTTTGCAAAATAATATCCCATGTTTTCCAATAAATTTTTTATAGTTTGAACTAAGTGTTTTAAAATATGGTTTAGAGGGTCTTTTGCTTTTTTTGGGGGGGGGGAGCATAGGGTCTGACATGAGATAAAGATATATATATATATATATATATATTTTTTTTTTTTTTTTTTCCCAATGGATCACCAATAGAATTGCCATGTTCTCAGTCACAGAGGGAAAGCTTTCACTATTTTATCATTAAGTAGATACTGGCTATTTTTCCTTGGTAGTTGTCTTTTGTTTTTCTCAGTTTTCTGAGACTTTTTTCATAAATGGGTTTATAATTTTGATAAATATTTTCTCTACATCAATTGAAATTATGATATGACTTTTCTTCTTTATTCTGTTAATGTGGTAAATTAAATTGATTTGGTTTTCTAAGTATCAAAACCTTTCATTACATAGATAAATTCCACTTGGCTAGATTCAATTTGCTACTATTTTGCAAGAGATATTTGAGTCTATATTCATTAGGTAATTTATAATTTTCTTTTCTTACACTTTTCTTGTTTGTTTTTGGTGTCAATATAATGCTGGCCTAATTAAGTTAGAGAATGTTCTCTTTTTTCTGAAAGATTTTTTGGTGGGATTGGTTTATCTCTTCCTTAGATGTTTGGTAGGGTGTTACAGCAAAGTTGTCTGAGTTTGAGATTAGCTTTTTTTTTTTTTTTTCATGATTTCACCTATTTATTTGAGAGAGAGAAAGGGAGAGCATGGGGGGGGCACTTGAGGGAGAAGTAGACTTCCTGCTGAGCAGGGAGCCAGCACTGGAGCTTGATCCCAGATCCTGGGATCTAAACCTGAGCCAAAGACAGATGCTTAACCAACTTAGGCACCCAGGGCCTCCAAGTTTGAGGTTAACTTTATGTCTAGGCTTATTCATTGTGAATATCTTTAATATATTTATAGGCAATTAAGATGTGCATTTATTTTTGAATGAGTCTTAGTAATATAATCTTATAAAAAATGTCTATATTTCATATAAATTGTTAAATCTCAGCAAATTAGACCATATTTATTTAATGAAAATCCTGATATGTTTGCTTTAAGCATGTCATCTTGCTATTGTTTTCCTTGTTTCCCAATATTCTTTACTACTTATATTTTATTTTATTCTTTCTTTTGATTTTTAAAATATCTCTTTTTACTGTGAAATTGTCTCAATATTCTCTAATTACTCTTTTGTCACCTTTATAATTTGCAATGATGTTTCCTCTTTAAACTTGATATAGTCATTTGAATCCTCTCTATTTTATTTTGTTTACCATAAATAAATGTATATAAATATTTTTGAACTTTTCAAAAAAGATGTTACAGTTTCATTGGTTTTCTCTTTTGTCTACTTTCTATTTTAATGATTTTCACTTTTAAGTATATTATTTCATTTCTTCTACTAGCTAAAGTTTTATTTGCTCTTCATTGATTTAGTCTTTTATGATTCTCAATATATTTTGAGTTAAATAAATATCCCTTTAAGCACTGTGTTCATTGTATCTCACACATTTTAGTATCTTGTATTTCAGTGTCATTCTGTTTCAACCTATTTTCTAATATCCCTAGCATTTTCTTCTTTGATGCATGGGCTTTCTTACAAGTGCTTGTCCTATTCCAAATATTCGGGGATTTTCTAGGTGACTTTTTATTATGAATTATAATTATAATTATAATTTAACTCAATTTTAGTCTAACTTTATTGAGATTTGTTTCATGAACTGTTATATAACATATCCTAGTGAATGTTACATGTTCACCTGAAAGAATGTATATTTGTTGTAATTGAGTGTTGTGATCTATAAATATTAACTAAGTCAGTTTGGTTGATAGTGATATTCAGATCTGGTATTCTCCTACTAAATTTGTATATATAAAAAATTGTGTGTATATATATACTATATATATAGTATATATATCATAAATATTTATATATTATATATAAAATTGTATATATTGTATATATTGTGATTTTCAATAACAACTGCAGCTTTATTTATTCTTAAGTTCTGTTAGTTTTGCTCATGTACTTTGATACACAATTATCGAGGGCATGCACATTTACAATTATTAACTTATGAATAATAAATGTTTTAAAATTGTAAAATATTTCTTTCTCCTTAGTAATATTCCTTTCTCTGAGTTCTAGAGTGATATTTATGAAGCCATACCAGATTTATCACGGTCAGTGTTTGTATCATATATTACTTTATAATCTTTTAATTTTAATTCATATATTTTTCTAATTCAAAGGACCATTAGCAGATAGTGGTCTTGCTTTTTTAAGAAAATACAGTCTGATAGGCATTTTTATTTGCAATATTTATACCTTTTTTTAAATGTAATTATCAGTGTATTAGGATTGAAGTCCACTGTCTTGCTATTTATTTTCTATATATTCCATCTATTTCTTGTTCTTTTTTTTTCTTGTCTTCTTTTGAGTATTATTTTTAGTATTCAATTTTGCCTTCAGTATGGGACTATTAGCACTCCTAGTTTTCATTTTAGCAATTTTTTAAATTGAAATATATTTGACATTTAACAATGTATAAATTTAAGATGTACATTTAGTGATTTAGCAGTTCTCATGCTTACAATAAATACTTTTGAATTATCTACATCCTCTAAAGAATATTATTCTGCAATATTCCATGTTTTATTTAGAGGATATTATGGAGGATACTGTGATTAAAATTTTAGCCACATTCTTTTACTACCCTCTTCCTTTTTTTTTTATACGATTGTCATACTTTATTCCTCTATATGTTACAAAACATGTTATATTGTTATTTTTCCTTTAAAGAGTTAACTGTCTTTTAAGGAAATTGAAGAAACAATTATCTTCTGTTTTACGTGCATTTATCAGAACTCTTTATTCCTTGTATAGAACCAGTTTGCATTTACTATTCTTTGCTTCCCATTTGAACTTCTTTTAACGTTTCTTATAGTATGGGTCTGCTGGAGACACATTTTCTTTATTTTACCTTCGAAAGATTTTCAGAAGATTAATGGACCCTTTAGAGAAGGTTTGTTGGGCTTGTGTTGGCATACTTTCTTATCACGTTAAAAGTGTTTTTTCATTGACTTCTGCTTTCTTTATTCCCAACAAGAAGTTTGCAGTCATTCTGTATTTTTCCTTGTTTGTGTCTTTTTTTCCCCCTCTTTCTATTTTCTAAATGTTCTCCTTGTCATGTACTTTTATCTATTTGATTTTTTTTCTTTTCATATTTTGTCATTTTTCTTGGCATAATGTGATGATATTATAATAACAGAATAAAAGTACTCCCTTCATTTTTAAAAATACTCCAACATTATAGCATGACCTTGAATTCCTCAAAGAAAATTGATCTCCATTTACCCTTCTCAGGGGAATTATCTGCTACAATGGCCATTTCAACAAGAGTGAGAGAGCCCAGCCAGAAAATAGCTTTTCATTTTTTGGAAATAAATTCCTTTAACTACTTTGACTCTGGTTAATGACAATCATCAGCTGGATAGCCAGTATTTTTCATTGATTCAAAATTCATTGAACTTTCTTAAAATGCATGGAATTTTTTGGTTGGAAAATAGAATGAATACTATTATTTCAATAAATATGCTTCCAATGGCTCAGAATATTTTAAATCTTCCCTTTGTACAACATGTAATATAGGCAGTATTATTCAAAAGGCCTCACAAAACCACTTTGCTTAAATGACAGTTTCAGTAGTAGTAGCTTGTCACTATATATTGAGTATATCAATGACACCCATATTTCTTATTCAGGGTGCTCCTGATAACTCATGACATACACAGTATGTGTCTACTTTTATTACTTTGGGTTAAATAGGTGGAAAACAGCCTCCTTCACGGTACAGCAGCGAGGAAAAGTTGCACTCTCTATTAATGAATCATTCATTTTTAAGCAGCCCATTGGGTTAGAAAAAATTGGGAGTCAACTGGCTAAAAGTTGCCTATAACCCTAGACTGAGGAGGAATTATATAGTTTGGGAACAGGATCCTATTTCAGAGAGAAGAGAGAAATGCCGTATGCAATACTTTCCTCTTGCTATTGTCGCTTGTAGTGGCTTAAAACAACAGAAATTTACTCTTTTGCAGTTTGGGAGGTCAGAAATCTGAAGTCATTTCCACTGGGATAAAGTCAAGGTATCAGTAGGACAGGTTTCTTCTGGAGGCTCTGAGGAAAAATCTGTTTCCTTCCTTTCTCTACCTTCTGGAGGACTCCTGCATGCTGGGGTCATGACCTCCTCCTCACTCCATACCAATCTCCTGTCCAGTTACCTCCTACACCTCACAATCAAACTCCCTCTTCATTCTTTTATAGACACTTATGGCCCAACCAGATGATCCATGAGAATCTTCACAAGATCCCTAACTTAACTGTATCTGCAAAGTCCCTATTGCCATGTAAGGTAACATTCACAAGTTCCAAGGTTTAAAACCTAGATATCTTTGGAGGCCATGATTCAGCCTACCACAGTAGAGTTCTATCTTTGTCTAAATATGCTAAGATATTTCTCCCATCAAGAAAAACTTCTTTATATACTATGACTTGTGATAATTTAGTAGTTAAAATAAGTATGATCCCCAAACGCTTTTAAATATATGCTATCTATAATTAAAGAGTAGTTAAGTCATGCTTTCAGTAAAACATGATCTTAATTTATCAAAGTGAAATTGACATTTTACTGACATGTCTCTTCTCACCTCTTGATTAAGTAGTTGTCCCACTTTTCTGTGTCATTCCAAATTGAAACCAATTATATTGGATCAAGGGATCCACCTTACTCCAGTAATGGTCTCATCCTAATACAATTAATTGTATCTGCCAGGAACTTATTTCTAAATAAGATCACATTCTGAAGTAATGTGGGTTAGGGCTGTAATATATTAATTTGGGGGGATGCAATTCAACCCGTAACCAACTGTGAGGTGGAAAACCATTGACTTAAATAATTCCTCTCTTTCATAGATGATAGCGTGGAGCCCAGACAGGTTCAGGGTTCTGGCAAAGATCACACAGTGAGTGATAAAGATCTAGCTGCGATAACAATTCCAGACTCCTAATTTCCATTCTAGTGTTCTTCCCATGTTATTTGAACTGATTCTGTTTTGGATAATTAGGGATAGAAATGTAACATTTCTTGGCTGATTTCAGTTGAATGTGTAATCTAGATATGCATGTTTTAAATAAGTAGCAAAGTCTGAGTTTAACATTTTCAGACAAGATTTTCTGCCCAAGAGAGCATTTGTGAGATTGCTTCTTAAACCGCATCTTAGCAGCTCAGCCCTTCACAATTGTAACTCTGAAGAAATTGCCCATCAATTTCATATATGCCCTCATTTGTGCCAAACAACTTCATCATGACAGAGGCAACAACAGTGATTAATTTACATACACTGTACTCAATAAGTCATCAGGGGAGGCTCTTACCCTTCCCTGCATTTACAGTAATTCTGGAATATGCCTACATCACTAATACTTTCCCAGGTGCCATGAAATTTCTATAATAACAATTTAGCAGCTTACATGCATAATCCTGAGAGCTATTCTTCAGAAATCATCAGGAAACTTGGCACAGAATTTAGACAGTTAATGAAGACTTTAAAAAATGTCCATGTGATTTGATATTATTTTGAAACGCCAAGACAGTGGCATCGACATTATTTAGATTCCTTCCAAAGTCACTTTTCTTTCAATGACAACCAGAAAACCAAGACGATTTATTTATGTAGCTCAAAGTTTGAGTGGCTTTGCGATCTACAATGCTCAATGTGAAACTAGTTAATTCTAAACAGAACAATTGGGATTGTGCTGCCTGGAGCTATTAAGTCCTTTCCATAGAAACGACACAGGTCTGAGCAAAGTGAGAAAATTTCAGTTGGTGATGAGACAGTAAAATTATCTCCTGATCCTCACACTGGTTTCCTCCTCACCTCGTATACATTACATATGGAACCAGGAGCATGGATAATACCTTTCATTGCTCAGTACTATTGGGAACCAAGGATGTAGTGGGATTCAGGCTAAAGTGTTTACTTTTTTTCTCTAGAGTAGCCACATTTTTCTTACCAAACTGTGAAATTAGATTTGATTCCTTATCATAAATTAGATACCGGGGAATGTTAAGAAACCTGGTACAACTGCAGAAATCTCCATCATTACAGGTTTAAATGTATGATAACTGCATAGGAATCCATTTACATCAGTCACTGCAGAAATTGTATTAAATATATTTACTTTCAGTTTTTAAGAGATGATAAAATTAAAAACATGGGATGGACTGCTCATTAAAAATGAAATAAAGATACTACTTTTCAAGTCAGAAAAATGAGATTTTTTTAAAAAATTAAGTACAAGTGTTCCCTTAATATCTTTAATATCCTAAAAAGAATTACA
The DNA here is from genome assembly GCF_020171115.1 of Neogale vison. Lineage (NCBI taxonomy): Eukaryota > Metazoa > Chordata > Mammalia > Carnivora > Mustelidae > Neogale > Neogale vison. The sequence continues at coordinate 79,866,213 of NC_058098.1, read as the reverse complement.
TATTTAAAACCAAATTTTGAGGGGCGCCTGGGTGGCTTAGTGGGTTAAAGCCTCTGTCTTCGGCTCAGGTCATGATCTCAGGGTCCTGGGATGGAGCCCCGCATCAGGTTCTCTGCTCCGCAGGGAGCCTGCTTCTTCCCCTCTCTCTCTGCCTGCCTCTCTGCCTACTTCTGATCTCTGTCTGTCAAATAAATAAATAAAATCTTTAAAAAAAACCAAACAAACCAAATTTTGATGAATTTTAGTTTTGTTAGTATAGAGAATTGACCTTTTTCACAAAAATGATATGTAAGTAATATTTGATGCTTAGGAGTAATAATATGACAAACTAAAATATATTAATCAGAGAATATAGAAATGCTTACCCTCAAACAATCTCAAGTCAATTAAATATCATAAAAACACGTAACATTAAAAAATAACATCTTACATTTTTAGAATATCTGAGATTAAATTATGAAAATGTAGAAAGACAAATCTTTTTATACCTGAAACTTCATTCTTTTATCATATTTTTTTTTGTCCACAATAAGAATTTTACTCTTTGCTTTCTCCTCTTTTTTTTTTTAACTTTCATAGAATACCAAATAGGTGTGAATTCTAAAATGATAACTATGCTTGCCAATAATTCACATTTACAAAATATGTTGGAGGAGTTCATTTTCCTCTCAAAGTCCTTTAACTGTCTTGCATTCTAGGAAACCTTTTTTCTACTATTGCCTCCAAATGGGAAATAGCCAAGAAACCTGCCAAACTATTTCCTAAGGAAGTTTCTTTGTGTATATAGTTTGTATAAACAAAAGTGTGAATGCTGTAAAAGAAGTAAAATGTTACTGAATAGTATTCTCTAGATATATTCTAAAAGATTTAAAACTGTAAGGGAGGCAAAGTTCACTCAGAATCAGATTCTTACAAATATGTGGAAGCTAAGTTTCTTTCCAAAACTCATGAATTTAAAATTTCCCTTGATGATTTTTGAGAAATGCAAATACTATACGGGAGAAATAGACTAGATTTGTGGAGTGGGAAAACAAGGAATTTACTAAAAGTCTGCTGAGTGTGACCTTGTCTGAGTATAGTCACATAAAAGGAGTTAATTTCCTTCACAACACTATAGTTGTTTTCTTCCTACTAACTTAGGAAGTAATATAATCTGAATCACTTTTTAAAAATTTTTTAAATTTTTCTATTAACATATAATGTATTATTAGACCCAGGGGTACAGGTCTGTGAATCGCCAGGTTTACACACTTCACAGCACTCACCATAGCACATACCCTCCCCAATGTCCATAACCCCACGACCCTCTCCTCAGCAACCCTCAGTTTGTTTTGTGAGATTAAGAGTCTCTTATGGTTTGTCTCTCTCCCGATTCCATCTTGTTTCGTTTGTTCTTTTCCTACCCCCCAAACCCCCCGAAGTTGCATCTTCCAGTCATTTTTTTCTTTTAAATATTTTATTTATTTATTTTTGACAGAGAGAGACACAGTGAGATAGGGAACAGAAGCAAGGCGAGTGGGAGAGGGAGAAGCAGGCCTCCCGCTGAGCAAGGAGCCCGATGTGGGGCTCGATCCCAGGACCCTGGGATCATGACCCAAGCCGAAGGCAGACGCTTAACGATTGAGCCACCCAGGTGCCCCTCTTCCAGTCATTTTTAACCTAGAGATTTGAACTGCCTCATTAATGTCTCCTTAGACATTACAGGGTCAGGATCCTATAATCACCTCTCTCATCCCATCCTTGTTTTTGGCCTGGAGGTGGTAGACTCAATGTCAGTGTAAACCATCATTGCCATAATTATTTTTAGATAAGTAGCATTATAATTCTTCAAAAATATTCAATTTTCCATTGTCAAAATGTGGTTCATTTCTATAAAAACAATCACAAGACACATTTATTTTTTTCATTTCCAATGTATTTTTAGGAAGTCTTACATCTTAGAAAATTTTTATATTTGTTTCTTAGTAAGCCTTAGTTACCTCTTTCAATATTAATATGCAGAGAGGCTTGCTAAAGACAATAATGTTTTATTTGCCTTGCTCCCATTACTTGAAACTCAGACATTCATGTAAATGTTGGTACTAGGCAAGGTGGATGTAGAGTGCAGAAGAGAAGTGATAAGGAAAATAAGAGAAAATGAGATTAAAAAAGAAGAAAATTGTTTCCTTCAACACTGAATGCCCTTGAGGATGTTGGAACTGTTATCAGATTGAGTAGGTGATTTCTTAAACGTCTATTTTTGACTTCATCTTACCTTAAAGAATGAAAAAAGTGAAAGTTTATGTCATTCTATACACTGAGAATTGTCTTTATATGTTAATTGACATTCTTTTGATTGCAAGTACCAAAGCTCATGTGAAATAATTTAAACTTAGTAGGGAAATTCATTTAAAGATATAGAGGATGTCTCACTGAGCCAAAATACAGAGATATAATTGTGCTTTCTCTTACATTTAAGTAATTTTCATTAATTTAACACTGTATCCTGGAGATCACTCCCTATCAGATGATGTGGCTCTTTCAAATTATTTTCACGACTGCGTAATTCTTCATTATGTGATATTAGTCAGAGTACTTGTCCTGAGTCTCCTGGGGATGAGCATTAATACTTTTCTAAAATTTGTTTTTACATGTAATATCATTGCAAGTAACCTTGTGCATATGTCATTTCATAGTATGGAGTATAAACTTAGGATGAGCTTTTAGGAGTAAGAAAGGGTATTGATTGCCCAATTCCCTTCCACAGGTGTAGTCCAAATCTGCACTGTAACAGAATGAATCAGACTCTTGCTTTGCTCATAGTCTTGCTGACAATTTGTTGTGTAGATTTAAATTTTTTGAAAGCTCAAGAGAAATGGTACCTGTGTCTAATTTTATTCTGTGCATTTTACTATGAGCAAAGTTGAATGTGTTTTTACATGTTAATGACTATAAATCTTACTTTGTGAACTGAATCTTCACTATTTTGTGTATCTGGGGATTGGCTTTTTCCACAGAATTATTGATTTGGGGCTGAGTTTCTTTCTTTCTTTTTTTTCTTTTTAAAAATCTCATTATATATTAGGTGAAATAGGCTTTTATCTACTTTTTTATGTTATACTGGCTGGAAGTATTTTTTTCTCTCAGTTTGTTTTGACTTTGCCTATGGCTTTTTTTCTGTATGGAAAAGACTTTGTTTTAACTGTTTAAATTAGCCATCTATTCTTTTATTGCTTCTGGATTTTAACAAAATATTAAAATACCTTCCCTTGCCCAGGTTATAAATTATTGGGTTTTTTGCTTTACATTTTTAAAAATTATATTTGACCATAGTGAGAACACAACCTGAGGTCTACGAGCTCAATAAAATTTAAAATGTATGTTACAGTATTTTTTTACAGCATTTTTAAACAGTATTTTTAACTATAGCCTAAAATTATTATATAGCACATGTGTCTCTAGAGCTTATTCGTCTTGCTTAAATGAAACTGTATGCCATCTTTGATTAGTAACTTTCCATCTACCCCTCCCTCTAGTCCCAGGCAACCAGTCTTCCACTTCTTTGATTCTGTGAATTTGACCATTTAAAATATCTCATATAAGTAGAACCGTGCTTTGCTTTTATGTCTTAGATACATTTGGAAATTACTCTAGGGAATGGTGTCTGATGTGGATTCATTCTTATCTTTGTCCAAATCGTTCCCTGATTTTCCAAACTTTACATATTTTAAAAATTACTAAATTCTTAACTTAGGTGAGATGCCTCCTTTATTGTGTATTAAAATGCCATATAAACATTGATCTGCACTTTGGATTTCTAGTCTATTCCATTTGCTCATCTGTATACGTATGCACTACTATGTTCTTTCAATTATAAAGGATTTATGTTATATTAGTTATCTTGTAATAGCCCTTTATTACTCCTCTTTCTCTGATTTTTTGTAGATATTCCTGGAGGCTTGTATTTCCATGTAAACTTATTTTCCTTATAAACCACTTATCACAGTAACAGGTATATGAGTGAGTTATTTAGGCTTGACTCTGCTCAGCAATTCTGGTCATGGCTGCAATCACTGATAGATCTGTAGTTGGCTTGTCAGATAAATATCTCTGCTTCTGGGGACTGGCCAGAAGTTAGCTACACTAAAATAGAGGTTTGTGAATAACACGTCACTCATGCAACACACTCAGCTGGGGTTGTTCACATGGTAACTCAGAAGAGGTCCAAAAGTGTAAACAAAAGCGAGCAAGTTATGTTCAGACCTGGCTTCAGAACTGATACAATGTTGTTTCCCTACATTCTATTTTACTTGCCAAAGGAAATAAAAAGTTCAGTCTAGTTTAAGGGATGAAGAAATAGTTTCCATCTTTTGATGGAAATAGCTAAAAAAAAAAAAAAGAAAAAAGGCATTGCAAATTGCAAAGAGGCATAATTTAGGGAAAGGAATTATTTATGGCCATTTTTACCAATCTATTACAGTCTGCCCACCTGCCATTGTTCTTTACATTCCTCTTACATGTGAAATGTACTTCTCTGTACTCAAGAACTCCTAAAAGACACATCTAATTATGATGTCAGGTACGGAGTCCAGAATTATATGACCTATATTATGTCCAGATAAAGCTCTGTATGTTCTGGAGATCTATCAACTAAAAAGACAAGTTATCTGCCCCTTCTGCACCCCATCCTACATGCAGTGGGGAGACAGGGATCGCATAACCAGAAAAGATACTGTCATTGTCAAAGGGCCCCATGAGAGGCATGCACAGTCACTGCTGTGTTGCAATTCTGAAATTCTACTAGACAAACATTGCTGCCCTGATCATGGAGAAGAAATGCCTGCTGATTAGTACCTAGTTCTGCTTTGTGGAAATGGCTCCTCTGTCCATTGTTTCCTACTACTCCCTGCAGGTAACTTACTATGCCTTTGTTCTCCAGGGCTGTTGACTTCATCTAGAGTCTTCATTTCAGTGTATGTAGTGTCCTTCCTTTTCCATAAAAGATGACCGTAGTACATATTCCGTAGTACACCTTTTGAAAATTTTGCAGTTTCCTATGACTCCAACCACATTCAACAAAAGTCAGACTCAAAGTTAATTGTTTGTTTTCCTGGCCTTAATCAGTGCTGTTCTAGATTTGTCAGAATGCTATGTAACAATATTTTTAGGATTCTTACAACATTTTTGTCAAGCTGAGAGGGTCCACTAGGTACCATTCTAAATCATTCTGCATTCGACAAAATAAATCACATCCATGATTTGTCTCATAGACCCCTAATTCACCCTTTTGATTTTTTTTTAATTGGATGTTATTTGGAGAACCAGACATTAGACTACAGAGATGCATCAAATGAATTCCATACTTTGGGATCTTTCTAGGTGATCAGTTGGCCTTTGGAAGATGATTCATCAGCATTACCATGTGAAGTAAGGTTTTTAAAAATATCTCTACTTCTGTATATCTATAAGTTAGAGTTGTGGGACTGGGACTTGGTTGTTTGAATGAAAAAGCTCAAAGATACAGGGAAAGCAGTACTTCAATGTAACAAGCAAAAAATAAACTAGGGACTGGCAGAAACAAAATGTTCTAATTTTGTTTATCTAATAGATAATTCTGTACAACTTTAAATTGACTGAAGGTCAACTTTAAATTGACTGAAGGAATCAGATATAAATAGAAATAGGATATAAATAAATAAGAAAAAGAGTGTGCAGGATAAAGAAGAAAAGGCACTGGTAATTTTATACAAATGGGATTAGCATTTATTTACTTTTTTTTTTAACTTTTTCCATTTAGCTCCTATCTTTGAAACATTTCCCATTTTCTTTATTACATAAGTCATGTTGTGAAAAGGCAGGAATAAATTTAGTTAGGAAATTATGTTAGGGTGAAATTTGGATTGCCATTCTGCAAAACAGAAGTGAGCCTTACTTTTAAATATAGCATACGTTTTCTTAAAGGGGTGGAAATGTTGACAATGCATGGCATAAAAAGGCCAGGATAATTCAGTGGAGAGTACACTATTATGATAAATGCACAACCAAATATTTAAGGAAAGAGAGAAATCTTACTCTATTAAAAGAGTTAGGTGAAAAAGAATAACTTGCTATTTGTCAAAAGTGGTAAGAGAAATAAGACAACTAACCACAAAACAAATAACTTCAGAGAATAAAGATAATACAAATACTGATTAGTTTAAGAAAAGCATAAAACTTGGAAGTGAGAATTACAACTCCAATAATGTAAGAAGAAGCAAAAACTTTGAATGATTTATAGACCAAGTACCCAATACTGAGTTTCTATGGAACTTCCAGAGGAAATCTTATATGACAGAACAAAAATTCCATTATTCAAAAAAGTTCAGAACCATTACAGAATACATTCTCTGAATACCACATTATAAATTAAGGCACCAAAAAAACCAAGACAGGTTCACAATTTCATCATGTGGATGGCTGAATGTAGTTCAGTTCAACAAACATTTTGTAAGTATTTGTCATATGCTAGAGACTGTGGTAAGTGCTGGAGATTCAAAGAAAATTGACAAATAAATATTTAAAGATGAAGTAAAGGCTAATCTGTTATATAAGAAAACAGTGAGCTAATATGAAGTACTCTGAAGGATTCACAGTAATTCTATACTAGGAAATTGAATACAGTTAGGATTGAGGATTATGTACTAGGTAGCCAAAAAGGAAATACCAACACAAGTCTTTGCTTTTAAATTTAACATCTAGAGGTCATCTTCCCATGTAAGCCCTTCTAAAAATGTCTCCTGTATACAGGATAGCCACTATGGATGCAGCTTAAAAGGTGGTTATCCACTCTGCAAAGGGAGGAAATCCCATCTACCACCTGTGAGCAGCCTTTCTTTCTCTAGTTCTACCACAACCCTGCAAGTATTTTTAAATATGTGGACTAAAATGAATTTTCTTCACCCTTCCTTTATCTTTAAGTATATACTTATAAATAGGTAGCTGTTATCTATTAGATTGAGGGGAAAAGAAATAAGGAAATAAAAGAACTGGCTAAAACAAATAGATGTTTGCAAATTCCAGCAAGGAAATAAATATAGGGATAGGCTCCTTCTGCTTATTTCTCAAAATGTTTATAGCAGTGGTGTTCTGTAAGTGGCCTTCTTTGGGAATTTATGATTACTCTCCTGGAATATTTATTTGATTTTTGGTTAGCATTTGCCTAGCACCCCAGTTTTTTGAGGATTCTTTACTCATCATGGTGAGTTGAATCTTTATTAGTCAGAGATATGAGCCTTTATTTATCTTCAATAATGGATATAGACTTTATATAATATAGGTAAAGTTATAAGGAGTGCCCCTCCATTCCTTTATTCTCCCATTTTCTCTCTGAAACTCTGTTTCATCTTTCTAACAGTGATAATTACTACAAACCAACACAAAAACTCCCTTTCTTGCTTGTTGTTTTTTTTTTTTTAAAGACTTTATTTATTTATTTGAGAGAGACAGTGAGAGAGCACAAGCAGGAGGAGTGGCAGAGGGAAAGGGTGAAGGAGGCGCCCCACTGAGCAGGGATCACAACTTGGGACTTGATCCCAGGACTCTGACCTCAGCCTAAGGCAGGCGCTTAACTGACTGAGCCATTCAGACGCCCCTAGAAACTCCCTTTCTAACTGTTTCACCCACTGTCATGAAGTCTTAAGAATAAAAAAATATTAGATGAAGATCTCAACTTTCAATTCAGTGTAGCTACTTTGTCCTCTGGTAGAATTCCTTAAAAATAAAATCTTTGTTTTTAAAATACTAACTCTTGTAAATGAGTACAGCTCAGAGTAAAAGATGACAAAGAAAATTTTTGTGAATAAATAATTATGTGATTAATAATAGCTGCTCCTCATGCTTCCATCCCTGAAGTCCAGGCCTTTGTGATTTGACTATGGAAGGAAAAGCTGCTAGATAACACATATTACATCCTGAATCAGTGCTCCAACCTTGAAAAGTCTTGCCTTTACACACAGCACCATAATGGAGTATTCAATATCTGGTTTGGGATGATGGGGTAAGTGGTAGGAAGAAAGCATACTATGTGGATCTTTGATATATTCTTCCTCTGAAAAGTGATTCCCTTGGTTAGAAGAAATATTTTATGAAATACAATGATGATATATATTCAGTAATCTTACAATCCTCTTGAGTCATGATAGCATAGCTCAAGTTTAGTATCTTTAACTGCTATCATAGGGTTGTCATCAGGAGCATTAGACATTTCAGTTGGTGTTGGCAAAGGCCAATGTTATAGAGCCCATGCAAGGTTGGCCTGACTTGCCAAATGGCCTTGTATTTATGAGTCCACTGATTGAACAGAGATGTAAATAGTAAATAAGAATGCCACATATATATAGAAGAGACCATCTTGTTTTCTAGATTAGAGAAAACATCCTCTGAAATGAGGCTCTTTTAAGACCACTCACAGAGGGTACAAATTTTCTTATCCTCTGGTTCATTTCTAGTGCTCCATACTCATCCTTTATGCATTCTTTCCCCAAATCTCTTCATCACACTGCTTCCAAGTCCCTATTCAAGTTCCCAGTAAATGATCATTAATTTAGCCATTGTCCATTAATAAGTATAGGTGCTTACCTAAGGCTATCTGGCTTCCCCCTAAAATGACACATACTGCTTAGTTATTCCCAGAGGCAGGATTTCTCTTCTTCAATTTTCTTCAGGGCATTTGTGTTTAGAAAATAATGTTAAAAAGATCCACACGTTGCTGGTGCTTGCATATTGTGCAGCATTATTTGTAAACCAGAATTAAAGTATTTTCCTTATCAGTTAACACTGCTTAGGGAATTCTCAGTGAAGGGATAAAGAGGGCCAGTTGTAGGATAGCTGTTATCATGCTAAAAATATGGAACACTTCTGGAGCACCTGGGTGGCTCAGTGGATAAAACCTCTGCTTTCAGCTCAGGTCATGATCTCAGGGTCTTGGGATCAAGCCCCACATCAGGCTCTCTGCTCAGCGAGGAGCCTGCTTCTCTCTCTTTCTCTACCTGCCTCTCTGCCTATTTGTGATCTCTCTCTGTCAAATAAATAAATGAAATCTTAAAAAAAAAAATGGAACACTTCCTTGTGCCATTCTGGGCCTGCTCAAATTTTTCAGGGACAAGCACAAGAAACGCCTCCGGGTATCTTCAGTGATATGGCAGATGGATCTGCTAATGCCCAATTTACAGGAAAGACTTGGATAGCCTAGTCAGTTGGTACCCCATGGTCAGATATTTGGAATTCATTGTTTCCCAGTGTAAAGATAGTTGTTGATTTTCAGAAGGTGATAATTTACTTATCGAAGAGGGCATAGCTTTGCTACAAAATGTAAGATGACTTCAAAACAGGTGTCTTTTGAGGGATTATGAAGATATAAGTCATTTCAATCTGATACTTTGAATATCACTGGGCTACAATATCACTGGGACAAGAGTCTGACACACTTGTAATGTGGCCATGTAACCCTTTCCATGAATGAGTTGTGATACGATCTAGAAATTTTCAAAGATTATTTTTCAAAATATTACTTTCTGCTAAAGACACATCTTTAGAGGAGTGTTATCGAAAATATGCAAAGAAAACTCTTAAAACTCAATGATAAAAATAACAACCCAACTTAAAAATGGGCAAAGACTATAAAACAGACACATCACCAAAGAAGATGTACAGGTGACAAATAACCTTATTAAGAGATAATCCTTTTAGTTTTGTTGATTGTTTCCATTACTGTACAAAAGCTTCTGAGTTTGATAAAGTCCCAATCCTTTATTTTTGCTTTTGTTTCTCTTGTCTTAGGAGACTTAGCTAGAAGGAAGTTGCTGTATAGCCAGTTTCAAAGAGGTTACTGCTAACATTCTTCTCTAGGATTTTTGTGGTTTGGGAGCTCATATTTAGGTCTTTAATCCACTTTGAATTTATTTTTGTGTGTGGTGTAAGTGGTCCAGTCTCATTCTGTTGCACGTAGCCGTCTAGTTTTCCCAAAACAATTCATTGAAGAGATTGTCTTTTCTCTGTTGTATATTCTTGCCTCCTTTGTTGAAGATTAATTGACCATATAATTGTGGGTTCACTTCCTGGTTTTCTATTCTGTTTCATTGATATATATGTCTACTTTTTGGACAGTACCATACTGTCTTGATCACTTTAGCCTTGTAATATAACTTGAAGTCTGGAATTGTAATGCTCCAGCGCTGTTTTTCTTTTTCAAGGTTCCTTTGGTTATTCATGGTCTTTTGGGGTTCCATATTTTAAGATTATTTGTTTATTTGTTTTAGCTACTAACTGGAATTTAAATAAAAACTTAAAAAAGATACTCCTGACTATATGTCATCAGTAAATTAAAACAATGAGATACCACTACACACCCATCAAAATGGCCAAAATCCAGACCACTGATAACATCAAATGCTCATGAGGATATGGAGCAACAGGAACTCTAACTCCTTGCTGGTTGGAATGCAAAATGGTACAGCCATATTGGAAGACAGTATGTAGGTTTCTTACAAAACTATATATGCTCTTAAGAAATGAACCAGGAATCACAAACCTTATGAAGACTTATGTCCATGGAAAAACCTGCATATGAATGTTTATAGAGTTTTATTCATAACTCCCCACACTTGGAAGTAATAAAGATCTCTCTCTTTCAGTAGGTGAATGGATTTTTAAAAAAAAAATTGTGGTACCTCCAGACAATGGAATGTTATTGAGCACTACAAAGAAATGGAAACATTCTTTCCAGGTGCCCCGGAAGTGTTCCATATTTTTCAGGGACAAGCACAAGAAATGCCTCCGGGTATCCTGGAAAGTTTTATTTCATGAAAACACATGAAGAAAACTTAAGTGCATATTAGTAGGTGAAGAAAGGCTACAGAGGTGTGATTCTAATTATATGACATTCTTGAAAGGCAAAACTATCGAGACAGCAAAAGGATTTTGTGGTTGCTAGGGGTTGGATGGAGGGGAAGGATTGAATAGATTAAGTACGGAGGATTTTTAAGACAGCAAATATACTATATGTGATAGTTTAATAATGGATACATGTCATTATATATGTCTTCAAATCCATAGAAAGTACAACTCATCCCAGGAGTAAACTAACGTAAACTATAGGCTTTGGGTGGATTATGAGGTGTCAATGTTGGTACTAAATGTACTACTCTGATGTGAGGGGAAAGATTGATAATAGGAAAATCTTTGCATATATGGGGGCCAGGGATATAAGGGAAATCTCTGTACCTTTCTTTTAATTTTGTTGTGAACTAAAACTTCTTTGAAAAAATAAAGTCTGAGGAAATAAAACATAAAAGTTATATTTTTGACTTATAAGAAAGTGCACATAAGTATACACTTCTGTAGCTATCACTCAGAGCAAGACTTAAAACATTTTAAGCTCTTCTGAAGACTTCCTGATGTCCTTTCACAGTTTATTCTCTCTCACTCCCACACCCAGAAATAATCACTTTGCTTGATTTCAAGTCACATAATTTAAAATAGTTTTGGTTATTCTTGAACTTTATATGAATGGATTCATATGTAGTCTTTTTTCTGACTTAATTTTGCTCATCACAGTTTCACTGAGGTTCATCCATATTGTTGCATGTAGCAAACATTTGATCATTTTTATTTTTATTTGATTTATTGATTTATTTTTTATTTGATTCATTATTATGATTTATTTGATCATTTTTATTTCATTGAATGAATATACATTTCTTATTTATCCATTCAACTCTTGACAGATATTTGAGCAAGGTGCAGTTTTTACTTTGGTGATCAATACTTCCATGAACACTCTTGCATAGGTGTTTTCTGCTACACACTGTTCTCACTTACTTTGAGTATACACTTAAAAGTGGAACTGGTGAATCTTATGGAAGTCACATATTTAGCTTTATATCTGAAATGTACTGAGTATTTTCCAAACAGATTTTACCAATTTACACTCTCACCAGCAATACATAGACCTCCAGTTGCTACATATTTTCTCCATATAAATTAGAGAGTGTGTGGTAGTACCTAAATGCAGTGTTATTTTGAATTTAGCAAAAGCTTGATATCGTTTTGATAATCACATGCTATTTCAATATATTCTTTTGTGAAATGCCTGCCAAAGTCTTTTCTCCATTTTTTGTTATTTTCCTTCTTTTTATTTTTGATTGAGAGGTGGTTATTTTTTTATTCTGAATATGAACCTTTTGTTGTGTATATTATATACGTGCCTTTTGCCAGTTTAATGATGTAAAGCTTTGAAAATGACAGCAAATGTTCTGATCATAGGTTTCTTTTGGATTTACAGAACAAAATAACTGTATATGTCACTTCCTTGAAAATTACTATATAGCACATTTTAAAGTGGTTACTGTTAGCCATGGGGGACATGAAGTAGTTTCGTCCTCCCTTCCAAGAGGGATGAGTTGCAGGTCTCATTGTATTTTTATGTCCAAGTTCTTTGTCTCCTATTTTTGGACTTGCAGCCCAAGATTAGGCTTGAGATCCAAGGACATATTCTTGAAATTCATTTGAATAATTGAAACTTCATGTAACTTTTAGTTCTGTAGTTCAATTTTCTTCTTCACTTAAGGGTTAAGCATGTTAACCCTTTTATGTGGGTTCAATATTGATAATCTATTCTCTGCTTAAAGCTTAATATAACTAAATAGATCAAGAATTATAATTATTTCAAATATCATATTACTTACTAATTTTCAGTTGTGAAGGATAAAAATACATTTCAGTATAATTAAAAAATCATAACTCACCATGATTTGGGGAAGGGATTCCTTTTTTGTTCATATGTACGATGGACCGTTTGGTCAGTCTTACTAGTGGCAGAGGCATGAAAGGGGCCAGTAGCAATAAAGAGCAGGAACAGCAGATTGAACTATTTTGAATAATATTTTAGAATTTCATAAAAATTTCTGATAGGGAACATCAATTGCCCCTCAATATTTCTAGGCAATTCTATGATATTTCTGTAAGTGACTCTCTCAACTGATATGTAAAACTTTTGTCCATTCTTCTTAATCCATCAACTTCCCAACACTCTGAAGATCCTCACAGAGCCAATTTCAATACCTATGAGCTCAGAGGGGAGTAAAATCAATGTACAAAGTGCCCAGAGTGGCCTTTTTCTGTTCTTTCCTCTCCTAGCTCTACCCTGACCCTAGAGAGATCTGGAGGTAAGTGGGCAGGGATTTGGAAGAGGTGAAGATACACAAGACAGAGATCTCCAACAGAAGTCATCTGTGTGTGAATCATTATTCCTTATAGTCATAAGACAGAGAGAAGACCTCACAGTATGTCAAGTCTGAAACTTGATTACTACATTACTACAAAGAACTGGGCATTCTGGTAAACAAACTGAGACTTTGTGCCTTTATTTTGTGAACTGAGAGAACCACAAGTGTGTTAGTCAACCTGGACTGCTCAAAAAAATTACTGTAGGCTGAGTGGCTAATAAACAACAGAAACTTATTTCTCACAGTTTCTGGAGGCTGGGAAGATTAGGATGCCAGAATGGTTGGGTTCTGGTGATGATAGCTCTTGTCAAGTTTGGAGACTGACAACTTCTTGTTGTATCCTCACAGGGCAGAAGGAGAGTGAGCTGGTTCTCTGTCTTCTCCTCATAAAGGCACTGATCCCATTCACGAGGGTGCAGCACTCTCCAAATACTGCAACAATAGGGATTATATTTCAACATATGCTTTTGTGTGTGTATGTTGGGGTGGATGACACAAAGATTCAGTCCATGATGATAATCTTAATATAGGAGTCAAAGAGAAAATTGCTGAAATAATCTCTTTTTTTTAACCTAAATGAAGATGCAAATATTCCCCTAATAAATAAACTTTAATGAGTCAGCAGGAGATAAAAGTTGCATTTTGATTTTGTCATGAGATGAGCTTTTTCAACAATGTAATTAAAAGTGATACACTCCAATTTCCCCCCAAATCACTAAATTGGAGGGGGAGACAAGATACGAAAGACTGTGGACTCTGAGAAACAAACTGAGGGTTTTGGAAAGGGGGTGTGGGGGGCTGGGTGAACCTGGTGATGGGTATTATGGAGAGCAGATATTGCATGGAGGACTGGGTGTGGTGCGTAATCAATGAATTCTGGAACACTGAAAGAAATAAAATAAAATGGGAAAAAAAGTGATACACTATTCTTCTTTCCCTTCTTTTTTGTTTCTCTTCCCTCTCTTACTAAATAATTCAGTCCTCAAGCCATTAGGCAGGAGAAACTGCACTGGGGGATGATGGGCCATGGTAGCCCAGAGGAAGTATGAGAGTCAGAGCTGGTGTCAGAGAGCCTGAGAAGAATAAGAAAGATACCTACACAAAGAGGTAGCCTTGCCTAAAAGTATTGAGCCCACGTGGAGGAAGAGGAATCCATGAGGTGGAAAGGTGGGGGTAGGGGGAGGTAGTCAGCCTGGGTATAGGGGGGCAGAGCCCAAGCAGAGTGAGGAGAGCATCCATCCAAAGCTTTGTCTACCCATTGGCTTCACCATCAGGTGATTGGGTGGGTACCTGACAGTTGAAACCGTGAAGTCAATTGCTAGAAGTCTGCCGGCGGGCTGTTATCCAGAGACTTCCGGGAGCTGTTAATGAAAGGGGATTTGGGGAACTGAGAGATGGAAAATAGAGCAGAGTCTCTCCATTCATTTTATTAATGTCCTTGTATTCAGCTCCATGCATTTATCTTCATCCTCCCCTGGATTTGGTGCTGCCAAATCAAGGTCATTCTCTTGCTGGAATTCAAGGGGTCTAATGAAAAAAAAAATGAACACCAAGAAGAGATATGTTTGATGGTTTGGCTACTGGTATTGCTTTGGAATAAGATGAACCTTTCTTTAAATCCTAGGTATGCATGCCTACGCGTGTGCATGCATACACACACACACACACACACACACAAACACACAGAACAGTGTATGAGGTAGAGAAAGTAGTGGCAATGGATGGGAAAGCAGAGCCTGCAGAAATTTGCCAGATTGTACTTTGACCCAAAGCAGTTCTAAAGCACACTTAGGTATAAGTCTCAGAATATGAAAACATACAAGAGAATATGAACTTAAAATTCAGGTTTTAAATTCATTCAAATAGAAATATTTGGCATTTTTTGCAGGATCAGATATTTTATACATTTAAATATAAATTTTTTTTAATCTGCATCTGGCATACTCATCAGTATAGAGTATCAATTTAATAGTTTAGTTGTATTAAACCAGAACAGACAAACAAAACTCACCCCCTATATGTTAGACATTGTACTTATTTGGTCATTGTACCGTTTTCTTAAAATGCAACCCAGGATTTCGTCATCCTTTCACTCTGAGCTAAACTAAGATTGCTGCTTTTCATTCAAAAGCTCTAAAAGCTTATTAAGAAATAACAAAAAGCTCTTCAAAATTATAAAGAAATAATTAACATTCTAAACTTATCTGTGACAGGAGTAATTGGCTAAATAATGCAGGGGTCATCCTAACGTTGTATTTCATAAACAATAGGGATTTTCAGGCATTGTGCTTCTGAAATAAAACAACAA
The DNA here is from genome assembly GCF_020171115.1 of Neogale vison. NCBI lineage: Eukaryota > Metazoa > Chordata > Mammalia > Carnivora > Mustelidae > Neogale > Neogale vison. The sequence goes on along the minus strand of NC_058098.1, from coordinate 79,850,664 downwards.
AAGCTTAAAATATAACAGGAGTATTCTATTCCATTTTTTTAAAAAAGATTTTATTTATATATTATTTGACAGAGTGAAAGAGAGCACAAGTAGGCAGAATGGCTACAGAGGGAGAGTGAGAAACAGACTCCACACTGAGCAAGGAGCCTGATGGGGAGGCTCAATCTCAGGACTCTGGGATCATGACCTGAGCCCAAAGCAGATGTTTAATGACTATGCCACCCAGGAAGCCCTAACAAGAATATTTTAGAGGGATGAAAAGCAGAAATAAATAATTCAGTTTTATCTATTTCTCCCCTCCCAACTTCTGAAATCCCCTCAACTTCCACCACCATTGAATGATGGTAAGAGGGAAGATGAACTGCTAATAGGAGAATTCTTAGTGTAAACTGTATAGTTTAAAATCATTGCTGAAACTTCACCTTGCCAGGCTTCAAATTTGCATTTTTATTAAATATATGTTGTTCTTCCTTCTTTTAAAAAGCATAATTTAAGGTGCATAGTTTGTATATATTTCCATTTTCTTCTAGATTATACGTATAAAGTCTTTTGCCTGGAAATAGATGCTCTCAATCATGAGAAAATCTTAATCTTCAGAATTCCTGAAGCATATTTCTTGAGATTTCATGTCTTTAAATACATTTAATTTATTTCCATATTTATGATGAGGAAACAGGGTAGATATATGCACAAGTCCATGATGGGAACAAATCATATAGATAGTTTCTGAATTCTGCCTTTAATTTGGCAAAAGCCTATAAATATGGAAAAGGCTTTTTATATGTAAGTGTTAAACAACCAAACAGAAGTTCTTTTATTTCCACACAGAAAAGATTTAGGAAGAAATACCAGTTTAGTAAAATGGTACTTCAGACAGATGGTCTTTAGCCAATGTTTTTAGGCAGATTAAACAAATGTTTTAAGATAAAAATGATCTGTCCAATACATACGATACCTACCTTTTTGAGAGTGACCCACTGTCACAGCAGTAATTTATTCATTGGAGATAAACTTTAGGTTGTGGAGATAATTTTCCATTTACATTTAACGTACTTCATAAAAAGTTGGTTTAGGTCACTGAAGTGATGTTTCCATCAGTTTCATGCTGCTTTTCAAGGCTTTTTCAAGAATCAGATAATAAGGATCTGGGGAATACATGTGGGGAACAATGAGTCACTCATGTTTCACATTTCTTCAGTTCTTAGTAGACCTTTTTTCCCATTGAATGGCTGGGTTGACTAAATGTATTTTTAAACTATGAAGATTTTTTTCACCAATGAAAACAAATCATGAAATATGCTACATCCATATCCTTTTTGAAAAATTTTTATTACTTTAGTATATTATACAAAGGGAAAAGATTAGAAGTAGTCTTGAGAAGCATTTTATGAATACTTCTCATGCAGGGAGAAGGAATTAATGCCCAGAGATAAACTCCCTAATATATTTCTTAAGCATGGACCACAAAGTAATATTCCTTTGACTCCTTTTCAGATTGGTTTTTAGAGCTATTTTGAGCAGATTTTTTATGAAATATTTCTGCAGACCAAATCCCTTTGCTTCATTAGAACAATATTCCTTTTGATACGTGGATTCCAGTTACTTGATTAGTAAGATAATGCTATAGGGTAAGGAGAATTAGGGAGACAAAAATCTTTCCTTAGTTGGCTATGTGCATGCACATGTGTACGCACCCACATGTGCATGCACACACACACACACATATACACACATATACATAAACAATGGTAGTGTATTTGCATTGTAGAACAAATGAAATTGTAGACAACATAAAAACAAGAAAATCAAAACCTGACATTGCCCTTACCAGAGATCACCATAGTTAACACCTTAGTGCATAACCAGAGGTTTGCTGAAACTGGTTCCTACTGTCTCCCAGACCTAATTGGGCACACCTTTTTTCTACTTGTGTATTCGGGGACATTGTATTGGTATTGTGTTGATTGCCAAATGACTGATTGCCATAGTGGGAGTATTTACACCATGAATATCAGTAAGTGCTAAATATTAAATCTTCCTCCTCCAAGTGGGTTTACCAGCATATTACTATAAATACCCTTCTAGAACTTTCTCTGTACATACATGTGCATATATATTTAGTTTTACCAAAATTAGATCATAAGTATGTGTTCTGTCTCTCAACCTGTTGGTTCTGGTTAATAATTTCCACTATTCCATTTAAATAAAATATTATACCATCAACCAAACTGTATATGTATATTGATTTATATATAAATGTATGACATCTTTTTAGAGCTGATTTGACCTAAAAACCATATGTAGTGTGATAATTTTTTACTACTCCTTCAAAGGATTTTGTTTCTCATTTTAAAATGTCAATACTAGAACAACTTTTACCAGAGCACAACCAGATTTGGTTTTGTTATTCTCTTCCAGATATTTTGGACTCTGATATAGGTTTAAATTATGTTCTTTTTGTATCCGAGACAGTGTAAGGTCGTGGGTCATGTTTGAGGACCCCGAAGCTAGGCTGCAGCTCTGCCAGTCCCCAGCTCCCTGAATATCAGGCAAGTTCTACAACCCTACTGCTCCTTATATAGTTACTTTATATGTAAAATGGGAATGATGAATGCCATCACTAATCATAAAAGACATATTTTACTTTCCAGTGTCTGCTGTATATTAAAATCAATGTAATGATTTATGGGTCAGCTTTGTTTTCTTTCTTAGTGGCAAATAGAAATGGTACATCTTACTTCTTGCAATCTATGGTGCAATGGTGTGTTAGATCAAGTAACTTATGATGCAGTTATGTACTTTATAGTACAGTTATATACTTATGATACAGTTATGTACTTTATAGAATGTTTATGTATATAAATATATTTAAACATATGAGGCTTGAATACAGTAAATAATTGACTAGCTTTAACTATTTTTATTATTGATAATACTGATGTGGAGGAAAATGAAAGTTCTTTTTCACAGAAATTTTCTCAATAAATTGATCATTAAATTCTTATGGTCTGTTAAAACTCAATTAAAATTTTAACAGAGCTATTAAATCTAAATTAAAGGAATTTGGGAGAAAGATCTACTATTTTCTTTTGATTCATTGAATGAACTGTTTTAAAGAAATAAAGAATTCCTCTGCAGAATTTTAGAAGTTAAGGAAAAGGGTCAGCAGAGACAAATCCCTTACCAAGAGAATACTGCAGGCATTCTTACAGTATCTCTGAAGAATTCAGTCTCTAATTAGTAGCACTAATGAAGATTTAAAATTGTAAACTAGGCACTGTTAATGAAGGTGCTTACTAAATATAGCTGTAGTCTGCTTAGAAGAAGCATTTAAAATGAAATACCATTTTTAAATTTCAATACTGACTCAATAATAAAATATCCTTTTGGCCATAAATTTAAGGGTGCGTTATTGACCTTGACACCATGATTAATAATACAATTATTTTATCTTTTCATTTTTTAAATTGAAAAATGGAACCCCGATATCAGGAGTCCCACACTCAAGGGAGTGAGTCAGCCAGGTGTCCCAGTAAAAGAATTTCAATTACCATGTAAATAATTAGATCTAAAGAGCCAAGGTACCTAAGTGAATCTATTGACCAGCCATCTACACAAGTTTGATGAACCTTTATGAAAATATTCAACTAAATTCTAGAAACTCATGACAGTGTATACAGGAAGTTAAGCTAGATCATTTTTTAAAAATTTTTATTTATTTATTTGACACACAGAGTGAGAGAGAGTGAGCACACAAATGGTGGGGGGCAGCAGGCAGAGAGAGAGGGAGGAGCCTGATGCTACCCAGGGCTCTGAGATCCTTGAGATACCCTGAGATCATTACCTGAACCCAAGAGACGTGCTTAACCTATTGAGCCACCCAGGCACCCCCATTTTCAAGATCTTAAAATAAATATGAATTTACTTTAGAAGCCCAAAAATGTTGATCTTGATATGTCTTCTACATTTAGAGCATTATATATTTATCTTTAAAATTATGGGTAACCCTATGAGGCAGTTGACTTAAAAAAATAAAAGCACAATCAAATTAGTACCTTGGGATCATGCTCATGTTAGGTAAAAGAGAATTAGAACCACCCACAGTATAGTTGACTTGTTTCAAGTTTTTGGCATCCTCTGAATATGTATCCTTTTGCTGAAATTATTATCCTTGTGAAATATAAGTTTCCCAAAAGATTTTAACAGTAAAATAATTTTTTCAAGACTATTTTATTTTGTCTTTTTTAAGATTTTATTTATTTATTTGACAGAGAGAGAGAGAGCACAAGGGGTGGGGGGGAGTGGCAGGCAGAGGGAGAGGGAGAAGCAGGCTCCTTTCAGAGTAGGGGAAACCCAATATGGGACTCAATCCCAGGACTCTGGGATCATGACCTGAGTCGAAGGCAGTGGCTTAACCAATTGAGCCACTCAGACCCCCTTAAGACTTTATTTTTAATCTCTATACCCAATGTGGGGCTCAAATTCACAAACCCTGAGATCAAGAGTCCCACACGCAAGGCAGTGAGTCAGCCTGGTGTCCCAACAGTAAAAGAATTTCCATTACAATGTAAATAATTAGATCTAAAGATCCAAGGTACCTAAGTGAATCTATTGACTAGCCATCTACACACAACAATGAGTTTTATGGAGCAGATTCAAAGTAAGAAAAAAAAGCTGTCACATGAATAGCAATAAAATCTATGACCTTTCACAAATTCCTGGATTCACTAAGTCTCCTGAACAGCTCCTGGGTGTCACAGACAATGCACTTTAATGCACTCATCAGGAAAAGGTCACCGAAAATGGAAAAGCAAATTCAATTGCACATGTCCTCATGTTAACTTACAAATTTTGTGACTTTCTTTTTAGACAAATTAAGAAAAGGAAACATATCAAAGGTAAAATATATGAAAGAAAAATAAAAACATAGACAATTACATTCTTACATCAGTATCTGAATGGATGCAACAAAGCACTGGTAGAGAAAATCTGCTTTCCTTTGATTAGCCAGGAGTGTTACTCGAACAAAGGCTCATCACACTAGAGTTTGTAGTTTATATTTCCATCCCTATGTTATTTCTCTCTCACTGATCTCTTAATTTGGAACGGCGTCTCAAGAACACTTGAAAACATATACAGTTGGAAAGCACTGCTGGTGCAATGCTTTTATTTTACACATGAAGTAATAAAGGTACAGGAGGTGAAATTACTTTCACAGGATCACAATAATTCTCAGCTGTAAAGGCAGAACAGGTATATGACTTTCCTGAATTCAAGTTCACTGATATTTTTGCTATGCAATTTTGCCACCTAAGGATACAAATTATACTTCTTAGCTGGAAGATAGTTCCATTCAGTTAAGAAACTTCAAAAAATCTTAGAGGAGTGATACCAAAGAAATATGTAGTAACCCAACTCCAGAAAGAATTGTTTCAATAAGTTTGATGCTGGTCTTTTTATCATAAAACTTAACCATGTTGAGTGCCAGACTTCTCACCCAAACTAAAAGATTATTTTGAAAGCCCACTGAAGTATAAAATTTTAGGATTCATATCATTTTCTCAAGTCTACTGAAAGAGATCAGGGATTCTTGCGACCGTAACCTTATTGTTCATGTTCTGTCTATATGCCCTTTGGCAAACCAACTGTAATTCTGTCTGACAGTACTCTCAGACAAAGAATAAAGGTCTGTGAAACAATACCATTATTATATAATTGTTCATGCAATAAATTATAGTTTTAAAAGAAAAAACCTTCAGATTTAGATGATTAAATTAATATGTGTTACATTAAAGAATCCATTGCTAGAAATCTAAGCAAATAATCATCTTTAGTCCAAAATTCCATAGTTTTGTTGACTATATATATTTAATTCTGCGTCAAGATATTTAACCATCCTGAAACTTAATTTCTTTTTTCTTCATAAAACCAAGAGAATAATCATGTAGTTAACACATTTTATGCGGCATCAATCTTTCTCTGGAAATCTGGGTTGGAACTGCAAGGTTTATAGAAATGGCAACTTGTCTCTGGACCTGATACATGTAAATTCCAGCTCTGTGGGATAAACTTAGTCTACAGTTTGTTAGAAGTGTTGGGCACTCTGGGAGGAAAAAAAAAAGTGTTGGGGAAATACAATTAAAACCAAAATCTCTGATCACCCAGAAAACTGCTCCAAAAAGAAGCACAGGAAGAGGACAATTTTATTATAATATAAGCACTAAGCCAGAATGTTATGCTCACTTTAGGCAATCCACTAAAGAGATGGCAAAGACAAAAGGAAATCTTACTGTTGCAAAGACAAAAGGAAATTTTACTGTTTTATACAGTCAAACAGATACAACTCATTGCATACATTTTTCAAAATAAACAATTAGTCCTCAAATAAAAGGTCTCAATAACATTATTTGTCATACATACTTTATCCTAAATTCACCCGATAATTGGAGGAGCCACCTGTGTTTGCTAATTGTCTTTATCCAAAGGAAAAATAAATTTCTTACATGTGTGAAAGGAGGGGGGTTTGGAGCCAGGGACCAGCTGAAGTTAGGCTCCTCCTGTCCTACAGAACTGTGATAGGGGTACCATCCTCACTGATGATTACATTTTAAAGACATTTTTTTCCAAATTCTTGAGGAAAATATCCCTTGGTGTAAATCTGGCAGGAAGCTTATTTAGCTTTAAAAAGATACACAGATGGGGTGCCTGGGTGGCTTAGTTGGTTAAGCATCTGTCTTTAGCTCAGGTCATGATCTCAGTGTCCTGGGATCCAGCCCCGCATTGAGCCCCACACCAAGCCCTGGATCAGGTGTCCTACTTGGTAGGGAGCCTGCTTCTCCCTCTCTCTTTGCTCCTCCCCCACCCCACCCCTGCTCACACTCACACCGGCGCTCTCTCTCTCTCTCTCTCTCTCAAATAAATAAATAAATACAATCTTTAAAAACAAATAAGTAAAAGCACTTTGAACAGTAACAAAACTTGACTAAGAAACATTTTGATTGGGCGCCTGGGTGGCTCAGAGGATTAAGCCTCTGCCTTCTGCTCGGGTCATGATCTCACGGTCCTCGGATCGAGTCCCACATCGGGCTCTCTGCTCAGCAGGGAGCCTGCTTCCTCCTCTCTCTCTCTCTGCTTGCCTCTCTGCCTGCTTGTGATCTCTGTCTGTCAAATAAATAAATAAAATCTTAAAAAAAAAAAGAAACATTTTGATTAAAGTCAAAGAAATATATTCCTTTGTGTTAATTCTTATATTTCTTTATTTTTAATAGATTTATTTTTTAAAGGATTTTATTTATTTATTTGTTAGAGAGAGAGGAGAGAGGAAACACAAACAATGGGAGTGGGAGAGGGAGAAGCAGCCTTCCTGCTGAGCGAGGAGCCTGTTGCGGGACTCCATCCCAGGCCCTGGGATCATGACCTGAGCCAAAAGCAGATGCTTAACCGACTGTGCCACCCAGAAGTCCCAATTCTTATATTTCTTAAAATAAAATATGATTCAAGGAGACAAAATTACATAAATAATCATTCTAAATCCATCATCATATTTCTGGAGAAAAGAAGATGATTAATCCTTTAAAAGCCACCAGACTCTAGGTCACATTTGAAAAAGCACTAAAATAAAATAGTGTCCTTAGGAAGGGAACATCTGGAGGCAGGCAACTAAGAAATTGAAGGGGAAGGGGAAGAGAGAAGAAAAGAAAACCATTTATTATTATTATCATCATCATTGTTATTATTCATAAAGTACACAGAGTTTAGGTATACAGTTTGATAATCCTTGAGAAACCCAAAAACTTGTGTCACTCAGAAAGCTATCAAGATATAGAGTATTTCTATGACTCAAAAAAGTAACCTCCTACCCCTTCAATTTATATCCTACACTTTTAGAAGCAACAACTGTTCACATTTCTACTACCATAGATCAGTTTTATCTGTTCTAGAACTTTATATAAATGTATCAAACAGTATGTACTTTTTTGCATCTGGCTTTTTTTTGGTATTTTAAAAAAATTAAATTCAATTAATTAACATATAGTATATTATTAGTTTCAGACATAGAGCTCAGTAATTTCATCAGTCTTTTATAACACCCAGTGCTCATTACATCAATGCCCTCCTTAATGTCCATCTGTATCTGGCTTTTTAGATTCAGCATAATGTCTGTGATATTATATCATATATTTTATTACTTATTGATAGTCCATTATTTTTCTTCTTTGTTCCATACCTTGTTAAGTAGTATGTCATCATTTGAATATGCAACAATGTGTTTATGCATTTTCCAGTTGATGCATTTTCCAGTTAAATCTACAAGAAATAGAACTGCTATGATGATTTTTCTAAAAGTTTTTATGGAATATATTTTCACTTAATTTCTTAGCTTAATATCTGGTAATGAAATTGCTCCACCATAGGTATAGGGTGGGCATACGTTTAAATTTATGAGACACTATCAAACTGTTTTCCATAATTCTGACAATGTTTTACACTCTCACAAGAAACATCTCAGAGTTTATTTTGTTCCATATCACTGTTAGCATTTAGACATGTCCCTCTCTATATTTTAGGCATTCTGGTGCAAATGACATGTATCTTTCTTTTTCTTTCTTCCCTTCCCTTCCCTTCCCTTCCCTTCCTTTCCCTTCCCTTTCCTTGTATGATATATATATATTGAAAACAATTTTTTACCCCCAGCCTATGTTTTTTATTTTCATTTTCTTAGTGGTATCTTTGGTATGAAGAAGCTTTGAATTTTAATGAAGTCAAATTTATCAATAGTTTTTCTTACTGGTATTTCTTTGGACTTTAAAAAGAATGTCTTTCTACCTGTTATTTTTACCTAGAAGTTTTACAGTCAGCTGTTACATTTAAGTCTGTGAGCTAAATGAAATTAGTTTTTTCACATAGTGTAAAATAGGCAGGGATAGGTCTTTGACTCATGAGTTATTTATGTATGTTATTTAACTCCAAGTGTTGGGGGATTTTTCAGGTACCTTATTTTTTTATTGGTTTCAAAGTCAATTCCATTTTTTTCTTAAAGGGCATTCACTGTATATTTTCTTTTCTTCAAAATGTATTCAAAATTGATTTATAGATCAGCATATGACCTATCTTGGTGAATAGCGTATGTACACTGCAGAACATGCATTCTGTCATTTAGGTCTAAAGTTCTATAAAGGGTGATTACATTAAGATGTTGATAATGCTAATCCAAGCTTCTATATACCTATATATGCTATTTATATACCTGTGTGTATTTATAATTTATAATTAGAATACATAAATATACACATATATACACACTATATATTACATTTTACAAAAGTAACTGTCAATTACTGAGGGCACACATTAAAATTTACCATGATTATTGTGGTTTTGTTGAACTCTCCCTTTAGTTTTTCAGTTTTTTCATTACATAACTTAATCCTTTGATATTAAGTTCTAAATGGAGAGTTAGATCCTCTTGATTAACTGATACTTTTATCATTTTATGAAATGTCTTTATAGCACTACTTTTTGCCTTAAACTACACATAGTTTGGTATTATTTTGGCCAATTATCTTTTATACTATTAGAACTTGCATAATATAGCTCCTTCTTTTTCTTTTTTAAAAAAACATTTTATTTATTTATTTGAAAAAGAGAGAATGAGAGAGACAGCATTAGATGGGGAAGGGTCAGACGGAGAAGCAGACTTCCTGCTGAGCAGTGAGCCTGTTTTGGGACTCCATCTCAGGACTCCAGTATCATGATCTGAGACAAAGACTGTTGCTTAACCAACTTAGCCATCCAGGCACCCCTTGTTTGTTTTTATCTAAACTATTTGGCCCTGATAGTTATAGTCATTTCTTGTAAACAGCATATAGTTGGATCTTAACTTTTTTATCCAACCTGAAAATCTCTTTTTTTTTTTTTTTGAGGGGGAATTTTGAGTTCATTTATATTTCATACAGTTATTGATATTATTGGTTTGTATATTATATTCTTGTTTTATTTGTTCTTGTGTTCTCTGTTTTTTCTGTTAAATATTTTTTGCCTTCTTTTTTACTAATCGAATTTTTTTTACTATTCTATCTCCTTTATTCACATTGTAGCCAAATCTGTTTTATACATGTATTTCTATACATTTATTTTAAAACATTATTAATATATATCATTAGTTTATCACTAATTTCAAGTTGTTATAACACTTGATGTAAAATTTAAGAATCTTACAACTGTATACATTCATGTATTCAACCCCCAACTTTTGTTGTATTATCGTCACATATTTTACTTCAATACATGCTATAAACCCTATAATGCACTATCATTATTTTGCCATTAAGAGCCAACAGTCTTCTAAATAAATTAAGAGTAAAATTTATTAGGTGTCAATTTATTTGATATTACTAGTGTTCTTTGCATTATGTAAGTTTATGTTTCCATCAAATATAATTTTCCATCAGCCTTAATAAGATCCTTTAATATTTCTTGGAGGGTAGGGCTTTTGGCAATAACTTCTCTCAGTTATTGTTACATTTTAAATCATTTTTTCATTATCATTTTTGAAAGATAGTTTTGCTGGATATGTAGAATTCTAATTGACATGGAATTTTTCTTCTTTTGGCTTTTTAAAGATGCCATTCCTTTTCTTTTATGGTTTGTGGCATTTCTGATGAGAAGTTGACAGTTACTCATATCCACTGATCTCATATATATCTAAACCCATATCATATTTCATTTTCTCTCCTTTTATAATTTTCTTTTTATGTTTGGTTTTCAACAGTTTGACTCTAATGTGCCTGCTTGTATTTGTCTGTACATGTGTGTCTATGTATTTATCTTGCTTGGGATTTTTAAAACCACAAGCATTAAAAAAAAATGTTGAGCATTTTAAAAAAAATGGGTTCATACTGCTCATCAAACTTATAAATCCTCTTTATTTTCATGTCTTAACCCCTTATCTCTTTTGGGAGCTCCAGTTATATATATTCAATGAGGATATGTTGATTTCTTTAAAATATTTTTCCTCTCCCTATTACAGTCAGGATAGTCTTTACTGTCCTGTACTCAGGTTAATTGACAGCATATAATCTGATGTTAGGATAATTGGTGGATTTTTATTTTAGATATTATATGTTGTCATGTATAGTTTCTTTGATTTTGGTATAGCTTCCATTTTTCTTCTAAGTTTCTTCATATGTTCAATGATTTATGTCCATTTTTTGTTGAGTTTCTTGTAGATATTTGTAATCATTGGTTAAATCCTTTGCCTGCTAATTCCAACATGTGTGTTATCTTTGGGTCTTCTTCAACTTCAAATCAACTTTATATATTCAAAATCAGTTCCACTCCCTCAGTCCCTCTTGTCAAAACTCCAAAGTCTCTTGTCTTTTTGCAACCTCTGCAGTCTCTGCTTACCTCTAGTCTTTCTGGTGTGTTCTCTACTCTAGACCCTTGCTCTATTAGATTAGAATTTGGCCAAGGAGTACACACACACACACACACACACCTCAAACTCTCCTTTGTGAATATCCCTCCATTTTAAAACCTTGAGTTCTAAATTCCAGCCATCTCACCAATCATGAACAATGATTTCGTCCAACTAGTGAAACCACTGTTCTTTGTTTGGATTCCTCCTTCTCTGGACTCAGGTTTGGAAAATTCCCCAGATGGAAAATTGGGGTAAATACATAACTCTCCTAATGTATTTCACTTCTTTGAATGATCAAAGTACTACATGGCGTATTTTCCAGTGCTTGAGAAACACTGTTTTCATATATCTTTATATGTTGTTGCTTCCCATATCTTGTCTAATTTAATACATTTTTATAGAATAAAGCTAAATTTGATACTTATCACCCCATTATGACAAAAATTGGAATTCCAAGTAGTCATACTTTAAGCATTTACTACATGAAGGTGGTTTTTTTCAGTGGTTTGGAACCATAAAGTCATCCTGTATCCTCTCAAAATATGAATTGCAGATTGCTTTCCCCACTTTACAGCTAAAGATCTTGAGTGTTTATAGGCTTAGGCCATCCAACATATATAGTGAATAGGTATTTAGCTGAGGTTTTTTTTTCTTAAACTTTTATTTAAATTTCAGTGAGTTCACATACAGTGTAATATTAGTTACAGGTGTATAATATAGTGATTTCAAACTTCTGTACAATACCAGGTATTCATCACAAGTGCACTTCTTAATCCCCATCACCTATTGAATCCATCCCACCATGCACCTACCCCTGGATAGCCATCATTTTTTCTCTATAGCTAAGAGTGTGTTTCCTGGTTTACCTCTTTCTCTCTTTTTCCCCTTTTACTCATTTTTTTGTTGTTGTTTCATGCATTCCACATATGAGTGAAATCATATGGTATTGATCTTTCTCTGACTTACTTTGCTTAACATAATACTCTCTGGTTCCATCCATGTCCTTCTAAATGGTAAGATTTCATTCTTTATATGGCTGAGTAATATTCCATTGTGTTTATATACAACATTTTCCTTATTCATTCAGCAGTTGATGGACACTTGGGCTGTTTCCATCATTTGGCTATTGCAGATAATGTTGCTATAAACTTCGGGGTGCATGTATCCCTTTGAATTAGTATTTTGTATTCTTTGGGTAAATACCTATAGTGCAATTGCTGGATCAAAGGGTAGTTTTATTTTTAACCTTTTGGGGATCCTCCATACTGTTTTCCACAGTGGTTGCATCAGTTTGCATTCCCACCAAAAGGACAGTAGGGTTCCCCTTTCCACACACCTCACCAAGACCTGTTGTTTCTTGTGTTGTTGATTTTAGCCATTCTGACAGGTATAAGATGATCTCTCCAGCAGCACTTGAGGTAAAGAGGCAAGGCCCATAGCCACACACATTCTGGCTTTTAGCCACGTCCCCACCAACCCGCTCCTGGTTAGTGAACCCTAGATACTCTTTATTATAGTTTGAAATCACTGTACTACATTGTATAGCTTATGACTAATCATTTAAATCACTGTGGATGTTTTGACTATAGAAGAAAGAACTAAGTAAGGACAGAGTAGCTATTCAGACAAGTTTTTAAAAGCCAGGAAGAGGCTGGATGATTATTTTGGGGGGGTTTGAGGTCTGCAGTTCTGAAGTCAAATTCATGCCTAAGCCGCAGAGCATGAAGCTGAGTGTGATACAAGAAGCAAGTCCCCCACTCATTTAAAATCAAAGCCACGCAGAGAGTCCAAATAAAATATCATCCTGAAAAAAGCTGGTAAAAGTGAACAATTCATATGTGTTTCACAGAATGGGACAAATAAGACCAGATGAAAGCAAGAGACTATGTATTAAGGAAGTAGGAAATAGATAATTCCAAACATCTGGGGCAGATACCCAAATAAAAGGTAATCTGAAAGGCAAGGGTAGGTACGTAGAGCTTATATAGATGAAAGTCATCTTGAGGAATTGTATAGAAGGAAATTTTGTATTGAATGAAAAATCAGATTAACTTCTGTAAGATTCTCAGAGATATATTTTATAATATTTGAAATTCATATTGAGCTCTTCTGTAAGATATTATTTATCTTACTAATATCCTGGGGGAAATTGGGAATTTTCAAATATGAAATTAAATTTAAAAGGCTTGTGTTCTGCTAAGGTGCTATCAATCAGGCATATTTTAAGCAAAGACCAAGGAATGTGTAGTCTTAATTACCACCCAGAAGATGTTTCAATGCTAGGCCTGATTATCTTATAAACTTCTGAGTCCCCATAAAATTCAAAACACTTTTGCTTTTTTAAATGTGGCTCTGTGATTACTTTGTAAAAATATTAAATCTCATGTAGGAATCTAAAAATAGTTTTGATCATGGAGGAAAGCAAAAAATTCAGTATTAGCCATTTGGACTATAAGTAAATAGGCAAAACAGCTGAGGATTTCTAGTCCTATACTATGACGAATGAGTAGATGAAGAAAGGAGCTTGTCTGTCAGCTTTCTCTGTGCTGTAGGAAAAGAAAGCTAGAAGAGTTGGAAGAGTAGGCTGTTTATTATTTGTTTACACACACACACACACACACACACACATAGCAGCTAAGATGCAGGTTCCAGGAACTGCAGGAGTTCAGAAAATCATAATTTCAAGAGAGGTTTTCCTTAACTTAGATGTTGGTAAATCAAATACATTTGCAACTCTCAAACTACCTTAACCTAGTTTCATTAAGATCTAAGAAATTTCCAGCTCAAGTTGAAAAGAGATTAAACCTATGTTTCATTAATGGGCAAAATCTTACTTTGTTGTGTTCTTTCTTCCAGTGTTGAGTTTGAAGTTTCATCCTTAGTATTTCAATCAACTAGCAGCCCTGAAATAGACCTACAGCTGCTCCTGATAACTCTTCTTCAAAAACTCTGGTTGTTAGATATGTTGACCTCATTAGGCAATGAAAGGGGAGCCATGTGCTTTCATTTCTATCCACCCATTATTATAGGGCATGTAGGAACCTAATAGGGCATGTAGGAACCTAACTTCACCCATTATTATAGGGCATGTAGGAACCTAACTTCAGTAGGTGTGGGATCAGAGTTGTATTTCAGAAGATCCTCAAGGTGGTAAGATTTTGATTAGAGTTTGGAGTACATGAAATTCATAGAAAGATTTTTAAAATTATACATTCTTATACAGTGTGTGTGAGACAGAGAGACAGAGTTGAGAGAGAGAAACTGTTAAAACATAGTTTCCTAATTATATAAATGAAAACTTGCAAATATATATAAAGGTCATCATCCGTCACCAAATGTTATTAAAATATTATTGACTACATATCTTATGCTGTATTTCCATCTATATGTTTTTTATAACTGGAAGTTTGTAACTCTTCACCCCTTTTATCTATTTCACCCATTTCCTCCCCCATCCCCCGCAAACCTCCTCTCTGGAAAAGAATTTTCTATGTATTTAAGAATCTGTTTATTTGTTTTATTTTTTAGATTCCATATATAAGTGAAATCATATGGTATTTTTTTTCTCTGTCTGACTTATTTCACTTAGCATAATACACTCTAGGTCTATCCATGTTGTCATATATGGTAAAAAATCTTTCTTTTTTATGGCTGACACACACACACACACACACACACAGTCTATCCATTCATCTATAGATAGACATTTGGGTTGCTTACATATTTTGGCTATTGTAAATAACATTGCAGTGAACATAGTGGTCCATATATCTTTCAAATTGGTATTTTGTTTTCTTTAGGTATATATTGCATAATGTATTTTTAAAGAGTTATTTACTTATTTATTTTAGAGAGAGTGAGAAAGAGAGAAAGAGCATGCACATGTAAACGGGGAGAGGCAGAAGGAGAGGGAGGGAGTCTTAAGCAGACTCCCCACTAAGTATAGAGCCTGATGTGAGGGTTGATCTCATGACCCTGAGTCATAACTGAAATCAAGAGTCAGAAGCTTGACTCAACCACCCAGATGCCCCATTAAGTAGTATATTTACTGGATCGTATAGTAATTCTATTTTAAATTTTTTGAGGAAATTCTATACTGTTTTCCACAGTGGCTGCACCAGTTTACATTCCCACCAACAGAGCACTAGCGTTCCTTTTCCTTCACAATCTTGCCAACATTTGTTATTTCCTGCCTTTTTGATTCTAGCTGTTCTGACAGGTATAAGGTGATGTCTCATATAAGGTTTTGCATTTCCCTGATGATTAATAATGTTGATCATCTTTTTATGCATCTATCATCTCTATGTCTTATTTAGAAAAATGTTTATTCAGGTCTTTTGCCCATTTTTTATCAGATTATTATTATTTTTTTGGTGTTGAGTTTTATAAGTTCTTTATATATTTTGGATATTAACCACTTACTGGAGATACCATTTGCAAGTATCTTTTCCCATTCAGCGGGTTATCTTTCTGTTTTGTTCATGGTTTTCTTCACTGTGCAAAAGTATTTTATTTTAATGTAGTCCCAATAATTTATTTTTGCTTTTGCTTCCCTTGTCTGAGGAAGTATATCTAGAAAAATGTTACTATGACTGATGTCAAAAAATTACCTAGGCTTATGTTCACTTCTAGGAGTTTTATGGTTTCAGATCTCATATTTAGGTCTTTGACACATTTTGGGTTTATTTTCATGTATAGTTTAAGAAAGTGGTCCAGTTTTGTTCTTTAGCATGCAGTTGTCCAGTTATCCCAGCATCATTTGCCAAGGAGACTGTCTTTTCTCCATTGTATATTCTTGCTTCCTTTGGCATAGACTATATAACCATACAAGCATGGTTTTATTTCTGGACTCTCTATTTGGTTTTGTTGATCTATGTGTCTATTTTGTGTTTGTACCATACTGTTTTGATTATTACAGATATAGTAGTATTTACAAGATATACAGTAGTATATCTTGAAATGTGGGATTGTGGTACTTCCAGCTTTGTTCTTCTTTCTCAAGATTGTTTTGGCTATTTGGGGTCTTTTGTGGTTATATATAAATTTTAGAATTTTGTGTTCTAGTTCTGTGAAAATGATGCTGGTATTTTGATAGGTATTACACTGAATCTATAGATGGTTTTGGGTAGGCCAGTCTTTTTATTTTTAGTCTTTCTAGTGTGTTTTTAGCATTGTATCTTATATAAATGATTGCAAAGCATTCTTTTCAAGTGCACAACAAACATTTTCAAAAATTGATGAAGTTGACACACTTGAAAAGAAATGCTTTTCTTTTTTCTGGTAATACTTCATCTCGTGAGATCTATCTAATATCTGCATCAGCTTTCTTAGGTTTACTATTTGCATGGTAAATATATTTCAAAACTTTTACCTTTGTATGTGTTGGTTTTCTAAATGTCAACATTAAAATTAAATTTTTAATGATTAAATTTACAGAAAAGCTGCAAAAAAAGTGCAGAAAATTTCCCTCTAGTCTACATTCAACCTTCCCTAATGCTAACATGTTGCATAAAAATGTTATTATTAGTATATCCAACAAATTAATTTTCTTATACTACTATTAATAAACTATATACTCTATTCAGATTTCACCAGCTTTGCCATTAAAGCTCTTCTCTTTGCCAGGATCAAGATCTTATAATGCATTTATTTATCATGTGTCCTTCGTCTCTTCCAATCTACGACCTTTCCTAAATCTTTCTTTGTCTTACATGACCTTGAAATTTTAAAAAAAGTAGTGGTCAGTTATATTGTAGCCTATCCTTCAACTTGTGTTGTCTAATTTTTTCTCACCATGAGGTTGAAGTTCTGCATTTTTGAAAAGAGAACCTATAAAGAGGTATGTCCTTCTCGATGCTTCATATCAGAAGTTACATGATGCATTATACCATTATTAATAATGTTAATCCTGATTACCTGGTTAAGATAATAGCTTCTAGGTTCTTCAGTGTAAAGTTATTTTCTCCATTACTAGTAATAAATATCTCTAGGGAAAAATAGAGATGATGAAAATACCTTGTTTTTCCTCTAACTTTGCCCAATAATTTCAGAATTCAGACTGGATGTAGACTGCAAAAGTTATTACATTGGTATTTGAGTGATGATTTTCTATACCACAATTTCTTTATACATTTATTAATTGGAATTCTTCTGGAAGGAAAAGCCGTTGATTCACACCTACTGTTTTTTTACATTTATTTATTTATATTAGTATGAACTCATTTATATTTTGTCTCCTAACCATGCTATTACTTTTTTTTTTTTTTTCAAAATTCTCTAGTTTTAGCTTTTGGGAATTTTGGGGGATTTTTTGCGCCATTTCAACATGCTGCCATACCTTTATGGGCATTTCCTTATTTTCAGGCACTGCAATGTGCTTCAGACTCATCTTGGAATCTACCACTTCTTTAAGAATCCTTGATTCCTTTTGTTAGATAATGAATGGCTTGTCTTTTCATTCACTTAACATGGTGACAGCCACTTATTAATGCAAAAAATTTCTAATTTTATCAATATTTTTCTTTTATGAATTGTGCTGTTGGTATGGCATAAAACAAAACTTGTCCAACCCAAGACAACAAATTTTTTCCTATATATGTTCTTTTTGATGGGTTAAAAGTTTTAAATTTTAGATTTCAGTTTGTGCTTCTTATTGATTTAATAATTTGCCTAAGTTTTGAAGTATGTATTGAAGTCCAGTTGGCCCACCATCATTTCTTGAATAGATTTTTCTCGGCTTAGTTGCCTTTGCATTTTTACAAATAAATAGATGGTTATGTTTTGTGTGTTTATTTCTCTGCTTTCTAATTGGTACTATTCATGCATTTTTTTTCCTTTCCTTATAACATAATATCTTGATTAGAGCAAATTTTTTAGTGAATCTTGAAATCAGGAAGTATGAATTTTCCAAGTTTGTTTTTATTTTTCCCATTAGTTTTGATAATTTCAGCTACTGTTTCTTTCTATATAAATTCAACACAAGCTTATCAATATTACAAAAATATTCTACAAAAAATTAGACTGGGTTTGCATTCACTCTATAGATCAATTTGTAGAGTACTGGCATCAATATATGTTACTAATTATCCTAATTCACTCAATATATTATTAGGAAAATCTTAATTTTTTATTCAGTGTTCATAATTATTAACATGCAGATCCTATGTGTAGTTTGTTAACTTTATACTTAAATATTTCATTTTTTAAAAATATTTCATTTTCTTGATGCTATTGCAATTGTTACTTTAAAAATTCCATTTGCAATCTTCACAGCCATTATTCATAAATGCAATTGAATTTTTCATAATGACTTAGTATCCTGGGGTATATCTGTATTTATCCATCAGATTTAAGGGTTTTTATAGACTCTTTGGGAATGTAATACATGTAAATATTGTGTCCTATGTCCATAGAGATTTATTTAATCATTTTCATTCTGTTTGGGTTTTTTTCTTGTTTTATTTCAGTTTCTTTCAAAATCAGTGAGAAAGGTCATTCTTGCCTTTTTTCCTGTTATTAGGGGAAACGTTTACTGATTCTTTACTGAGAAATGTTGAACTTACTGATGAGCTTGCTTGTTGAATACATACTTCATTGCTTTTAATGAAGTGTTTTTCATTTGTACCATTTCATTAGGATTTTACTAATAGTTTGCATCAGCCTGCTGGAAATTGTATATCTCATTTTGCATGTTGTCCACCTTTTTCCATAGTGGTTTTTAACATAATAATCATAGGTATTTAAAAGTCCCAGTGAAATATGTGTGTTACTTTTTTGTGTGCCTTGTAATTTTTGTTGAAAAGTGGACATCTTTTGTAAGATCATAGAGGCTGAGATAAATTATTTTTATTACCAGAAATGTGGACTCTTTCCTCTGGACCAGGGCCATACTATATTCAGATAGAAATTTATATACATTATAAAGATAGAAGAAAATAATATATGAGAATTTCTGCAAAATGTTAGTTGCCTCTTGGATGCCATGAGCAATTATATAAACTTGTTTTCCTTTATTTCAATTAGAGCCTAGAGGAAGCTCACAAATGAAAGCAGTAAAATGTAATGTTAAGTACTATGTTGTTTAAAAAAAAAAGGCACTGCATTGTTTACTATTTTAATTCTGGAACTTAACTTAGGACTATTGTAATTGGTGAATAAGCATAGCTAAATTAGCAAATGAATGAGTGAATGAATAAATACATGAACACATAAACGTAATAGATTTTTGCAAGTTTTTTGAAGGCATATGAATGACGGATTAATGAATCAGAAATATTTGACACCTTTAACGTAAAAGTATTAAACCACATAGAATAACATGAAATTCTCATTTTATAAGCTATTTTATACTATTAGGGAAACATATTAATTATATTTGTTTAAATATTGTTAGTCCAAGAATATCACTGTGAAACCACCCTTTGTACCTTTCTTGGAAAGGACTGAGAATAATTTCATAATATGCAATATTTAGGAGATTATTTGTAATGCATTTAACTGGGTAGTTTCTTTATTTTAACCAAAAGAAATGTTTTAATATTAAAGTGCTCCATGTATGAAGGTATAAGTACCAAGACTATAATTTTATTTTTAATGGAAAGACTTATTGGGGAATTTGGCAATTGGAAAAAAATAAAAAAACTAAACTGAACAAACAAAACTAATAGGCAGAGGTCAACTCAAGGGTAAAGATAATAAGGATAAGCATGAATTATAAGCAGGATCTTGTGATGCCTCTAACTTTATTAACAGGAAACAGATGAATTTTATTTTCCTCAAGCCTGTAAAATAAGGGGGAAAAGGGTTATCTATTAATTGAGGGAGAGAATATGGGAAAAGAGCTCAGACATGTGAACTGAATTTCATATCTTTGCAAAGGTAGAAATACTGGACAGCCTCTACATTATCATACACAATTTCTGGACTTATTTCAGAAACAGAATGTCAGTTTTGAAAGACAAAGCATTTTCCCAAATGCAAATAAAATGATGCACTAAATTAAATGAATAATAAATAATAATATTCATTTCCCGTGTCCTTCTACTTTTTTAACTTAAAATAATTGCACAGCTTCTTTATTAACATCTACTGAATCACTCAGAAAATTCTTGTTGGTCCCCTTCAACGTATCAGGTACTGATATAGGAATATTTGATAATTCTGTACATTACATTCAGTAATGACTTATTACTAAATTAAGTTTTATAGTGAAAGATAATAAAGCAAATGATTAATTTAAAAAGCGGATTCTAATTAGATTCATGGGCCCAATTTTGGAGACATGTCAGATAGCCACCAGTTATTTAGCTTATTAACAATCTTGCATATATTTTTCTGGAAAACAGAAACTGTGACACAAAAAAACGTTTCAAGCAAAATGATTTTTTAAAAAATTTTATTTATTTATTTGAGAGACAGAGATCACAAGTAGGTGGAGAGGCAGGCAGAGAGAGAGAGAAGGGAGCAGGCTCCCTGCTGAGCAGATGCAGGGCTTGATCCCAGGACCTTGGGATCATGACCTGAGCCTAAGGCAGAGGCTTTAACCCATTGAGCCACCCAGGCGCCCCAAGTGAAATGATTTTGATTGATACACATGGAAATCTCTTGTCTCCAAATTTGCATTAAATGTTTATGAAGGAAGGAAAATTGTTTGCATTGCCACAACACATATTTATACTTAATACTGAATAAACTCATTTATTAAAATCTATTAGAGTCTAATTTCCTTATGTGCAGGCATCTTCTATTATTATCACTGTATACCAAATGGTGTGAATTCAATTCATCTTTGAATTCAAATAGATATGAAGGAAATGAAAACACAATTGGCTCAAAATCATCATTTGTAACATAGTAGGTTTTCTTTGATACTCCTTGTTAAAAAATAATAAAACTGCTTTTTTTGTTGTTATTATTGTTGTTGTTATTCTCTACAGTGCTTGTGTTTCTTAGAAAAAGAGGGTATGTCAATGATAATATAGGTATCTCAGAATGTCCTAGGAAATGGCATATTTGTTAATTGGTACTTTCAAACTAGAAAATGATTTCTCTATGAATATATATATATACACACACACACACACACACACACACACACATATACATGCTGGGTATATTGTTGGTTATGTTTCCAGAGATGAAATTGTTGAGTCATGAAACAACCTATGTTCAACTTTATTATACATTATTAATTATATTTCCAAAGTGGTAGTTCTATTTACATAGCTCCAATAGTCAATGAAAGTATTAGTTTTACTACTTTTAAAAATACCATTTGATATTGCTGTTCTTTTGCATTTTTGATATTGTAGTGATTGTGTAGTGGTATCTCACTGTAGTTATCAATCACATTTTAATGGTGAATTTAAAAGTTGAGCAACTTTTTGAACTATATTGATCATTTACATTTTTTGAATACCCATTAAACATTTTTGCCATTCTCTAAATTGGGTTCATTTTTTTAGATGGATTTTTATGTATTCTTTGAGTTCTTGGTGAGATAAATATCTTTCAAAAACATTTCTTCCACCTTATAGCTGGTCTTTTTTATTGATTAAAAAAAAACTTTTGAAAAACAAAAGATTTAAATTTTAATGAAGTTCAATTTATTTTTCTTTTACTTTATGATTTTGTTTACTGTTCAAGAAATATACACCTACCCTGGGACGATGACTATAGTTTCCTTTATTTTCTTCTAGAAATTTTTTCCCCCTTTGTGATATGTAGGTTACATGTCACAATTATAATTCACCTATAATTAATTTTTTTGTGCAGTGTGAGCTATTATTTTTTTTTCCATATGGGTATCCAAATGTCATAGCACAATTTCCAAGATAAAAAAAAAATCCACTCATCATCTCCCTATTTTAATTCAGTGTCACTCATGTCAAAGCCTTTATATGTTGTTCTGTTTCTAGTCTATGCTATCCCATTTTTCTATTCATTTGTCCTTACACCAGTGCTATATCATGTTAACAACTGTAGTCTCATGATGATCCTTGATATTTGGTGTATAAATCCTTCAAAAATTTTTTTTTGTTCTTCAAGATTGTCTCAGCTATTATTGACATTTTGTATTTCCAAATAAGTTTTAGAATCAGCTTAGCAATTTATAACACTCATGCTTACGCACACTCTATCACAGACATACGGGGTGTCAACATTTTTATTGTGAACTTATCGAATCTATAATAAATTTGTTAACAATTGAAATATGTTTTATTATTATTATCTCTTTATTTGACAGAGAAGGGTAGTGAGAGAGAGAGAGAGGGCACAAGCAGAGGGAGAGGCAGGCAGAAGGAGAGGGAAAGGCAGGCTCCCTGTTGAGCAAGGAGCCCTATGCAGGGCTTGATCTCAGGACACTGGGATCATGACCTGAGCAGAAGGCCAATGCTTAATCAACAGAGCCACCCAGGCACCCCTCCCATTCCTTTTTTAAAAAGATATATTTCTTTCTTTTTTTTAAGATTTTATTTATTTATTTGACAGACAGAGATCACAAGTAGGCAGAGAGGCAGGCAGAGAGAGAGAGAGAGAGGAGGAAGCAGGCTCCCCACGGAGCAGAGGGCCCGATGTGGGGCTTGATCCCAGGACCCTGGGATCATCAACTGAGCCGAAAGCAGAGGCTTTAACCCTCTGAGCCACCCAGGTGCCCCTAAAAGATATATTTCCTTACTTGAGATACAGTGAGAGTGAGCGTGAGTGGGCAAGGGTGGGGGGGGGTGGGGAGGAAGAGGGAGAAAGAGAATCTCAAGCAGACTTCCTGCTAAGTGGGGAGCCTAACACAGGGCTCAATCTCATTACCCTGAGATCATTACCTGAGCTGAAATCAAGAGTCAGAGTCAACTAAGCACTCCTAATCCATTCCTTTTTTAAGGGAAATTTTACATTTGCTAGCATAAACCACAATCTTAACAAAATACAGAATATTTTTATCATCCCAGAAATTTACTCCCTGCCTCTTTCCAGTTAATCATCCCCCTAAGGTAAGCACTTTTCATTTTTTTAACTATAGATTGATAGATATAAATAGAATCATACATGCAACACTTAATAATATATACAGGTGGCCATATTTATTCATGTCATCATGTGTACTAATAGCTTCTATTTTATTGCTTAGTAATATTCCATCATTATCATATACCATACAGTGTTTATCCATTCTTCTGATTATGCACATTTTGAGACATTTATAGCTTTGTGCTATTATGAATTAAGTTGCCATGAGACTCTAGTCCAAGTCTTTGTGTGGGATATATTTTAATTTTTGTCAGGTAAGTATTCAGAAGTGAACATCATGACCTCAGCGTGGTGAGATCAGGTCCTGCACTGGGCTCTGCACTCACCCAAGAGTCTGCCTGAGATTTTCTCTCTCCCTTTCCTTCTACTTTCCTTCTCCCTTTCCTCTACTCCCACCTCCTCCTGCCCCATCCTCACTCTCTAAGTAAACAAAACTTTAAAAAAAATAAGGGAATAGGAAAGATGACTGTTTAGTTTACAAGGAATTGCCAAAACTATTTCCAGATTAGTTCTAACACTTTACTCTTTGATTACCAGCAACCTGTAAGAGTTCTGCTTGTTCCATAGTCTCACAAACATTTGATATTCACTTGTTTTAAAATCCAATGAGTACATAGTATTATTTTGTCATGGTTTTGCATTTAGTAATTTTATGGGGTGCCTGGGTAGCTCAGTTGGGTGAGTGTCCGACTCTTGAACTCAGCTCAGGTCTTGATCTGAGGGTTATGAGTTTGGGCCACTCTGGGTGTGGAGCTTACTTAAAAATAGTAATAATTTTTGAAGCTGCATTATAGTCAGTAGAGTTGATATATTTTGGCACACTGGCACTGTATCTCACAACTTTGCTAAATTATCTTCTTAATTATAAGAAAATAATGCATCGGTAGATACTCTGGAGTTTTTAATAAATAATACCACATCATCTGCAAATAATGATGCATTTATAGTTCATTTCAAATTCACATACATTTTATTAAGTTTTCTTCATTGACGGATTGCAGCATTTGATACACCAGTTAGAAAAAACAGAGTGTTTTACAATTTATTTTCTCCTTTCATTATTTCTGTATCAGCATGGTAGCATTTCTTAAAGCAAAACGCATTTAAAATGGAAAGAAAAAGAGTAGTTGGTAATGAGGAAATCTATCTTATGAAGGCCTGAGGAAGACATCCAATGTGTAGTTTTTGCGTCCTTAGTAAAAAGGAGACTGAAGCCAAGAACCTGAGGTCTTCATCTTGAGCCCTGGGCTTCAGGGGAATCCAAGGGTTTCCCCTTAAAGAAGATCTGATGAGGACTGATTGACCGAGAGGGCACAGGGTTATAAGAGCAACAGTCCAAAAACCTGAGAGCTGTATTCAGAGGCTATGAGCTGTCTAGGCTTCCTGAAAGAAGCCCACTTCACTTATTCCCTTGAATCAGAGCCTGTCAGAGAAAACTTGCACAATTATTATAAGGAAAGACTGAACCATTGAGAATATTTGTGGGTATGGGTTTTATCTCAGACATTTTGTAAACCCACAGAAAAATTACTGGCCAAAGCATGCACATTTGACTGTACCTGTTTTTGTTGTTTGTACAGTCTAGAGGCTATATCTTTGAGCAACGAGTCTGACTATTCCACTAAATTACCATGAGTTTTATAGCAAGAGGTTTGCACTGAATAAAGGAGAGCAGCTATCCATGCAAGTAGACAGTAACCAAAGAGATGCTCTTTTCAGTTCCCAAAGATGAGCTCTTTCTTCCTACAGCTATAGATTACAAGATGTCTATAAGAAGTTATCCATTGCTTCAAGATACTGTTTACCTTCACTGTTCAGAAGTAGAGGACAGAAAATCTCCACATGTACAGGACATCTAAGAGGCCCTGACCATTATTCTGACCTTAGTTGTGTTAGATTATGATCAATGCATACCCATTTTTAAAAAAAGTATTGTTTACCGCATTCACTTTATTCAACATAAATGAGACATCAAATTACGCACGTAGTTGAGTAGTTGCCACAACAAATACAAATAACATGTATATCTATAGTAAATAACACAGGTTATTTGCTTATAATTCTGCAGGTAGCCTAGAATCAGCCTAGTATTAGAGTGATACTTTTGCTGGTCTTTCCTGGGGTCTTCTGTAAATCTACTGTCATCTGGTAGCTTGACTGGGGCTGAATTGTCCAAAAGAATTTCACTCACATGCCTGTAGGTTAGCTGTGCCTGTTGTCTGTGATGCCTCATCCTGCTCTACTTGGACACTTTGGCAGCATAACCTGCTGGAGCAAATGGCAGTCATGGCATCCTAGGAGAACAGATACCAATGTTCAAGCACTCATCAAGCCTCTGCTTGCCTTATGCTTGCTGATTAGTGATTGGCTAAGCCAAATCACAAGACCCATGTCCAAGTCAATGTGTGAAGGTGTGAATACTAAGAGGCATGATTTATTGGAGGCCATTAATTTAATGATCTATGATGATGCTCCAGGGTAAATAAAATCATAGCTTATTGGTCTCACTTATTTTCTTGGTTTCATACACCATAATTTTTTTTTGATGACTTTAGACTTAAGACAGAAGGAAAAAAAAAGTATAGAGATTTCCCATATACTTTTCACCCTTTTCCCTTAATGTTGACATTTTACAAACCATAGTACAACTGACAAAACTAAGAATTAACTATTAGTGAAGTATTATGAACTAACATACAGGCTTTATTCAGGATTCATTGATTTTCTTATTAATATTATTTTCCTCTTTCAGGATCCATTCCAAGATCCTTATTATTACGTCTCCTTAGTTTTCTCCATTCTGTGACAGTTGTATAATCCTTCTTTGTCTATCATGACCTTGACACTCTGAAGCGTGTTGGACAGTTACTTTGTGAAATGTCTCCAGATCTGGATTAATCTGATGCTGTTTCATGATTGGATTAAGCATATGTTTTTTTGGCAAATATACCACAGAAGTAAGGCTGTGTCCTTCTCAATGCCTCTATTAAGAAGTATATGATGTCAATAAGTAGTGATGTGCTGATGAAGTTAAGCTTGATCGCTTGATTAAGATAGTGTCTGCCAGGTTTCTCCACTGAAAATATGTATTTTTTCCCTAAACACAGCTCTGGAATCGATTAATTCTCCATCAGAAAGGAAGAATGAGTTAAAATTACCATTAATTTTTTTCTTCTGAATTACTTAGTGTAGTCTCACAAAACACAGGATAGTATCTCCGAATATCTTTCTAGTTCTAGCTGGGAATACTGCTTTACTATATTTTTGTTGTATTTGACTATTTCTACTAGGAATAGTTTGTCCCTTATCTTAAATTTCAATGAACTTTTCTCCTACCCATCTTTAAGATTTTCTATAACTCTTAGCTTCCATCTCTATGTATTTTTAAACGGCTGTTAAGATACTATCAAAGCTCACTTAAGTACAAGGTATTTACTTACCAGAAGCAGGACTCTTCAATTCAGTGACATGACAGTCCCCTGCAGTGCTCTCATCAAAGAGAGGAGAAAGTGATTCACCAAAATGACATTAGTATGTTTTTTGATGTTTTGCATTTTAGCATGTGTGGCTTGCAGCACAGGCATTGATTTTCTTTTTGATTCTTGTAAAGTTCTACTTTTCAAGCATGTTTCCATAATAAACAATCTTGGCTGATAGAAATCGTGTCAAGCATGCTAACTAATCACTTACCAATTTATATTGTAAGCTCAGGGTTCTTTTCCTGTAATGTAACCCACTATACGCGCAGCAGTCATTTGGCTCTCTTTGCATTTCCCAGTAGGAAGGTGGGCCAAGGGAAATGATAAAGAAAATACTAATACACTTGCTATTGCTCTTGTTAGTAATAAGTCCTTTGTCTCTGCCCAGGAATATCACGGCTTCGAGTAAGGAAACTCAGACTCTGTCACTTTCCTTCCTGACTCCCGGGACTCTCTTAAGCTGAAGAACATACACAGGAAATTAGTGCCAGATGGAAGTGCCAAACTGTGGGGGAAACAAGTTAAAATAAATAGGTAGTATATTAAAAAGTTGGAGATGAAGCATTTGGATTTGGGGGAAAAAGATGCTCAAAAGTATGTATCTGCACCAAGAAAGCAACGAAAACTCAGCTACCTTCCAATTAATCTGATTGTATTCTCTATGAGACTATATTGCAACTTTACCTGCATTATTTTTTTGCATTATTTTAATTCATCAAATAATGTAAGAATAAATGTTAGTGAATAAAAGTAAATAACACAAGACTTGGTACTGGAAAGAGTTATAGAATGACTTCATTCTCTCTCAACCAACCTAACCCTTCAGTAGCAAACACTGCTAATGATACAATGTTTCTCTATGCATGAAAATCAAATGCAGCATGTGTGAATATATACAATTTTATTTAACATTTGTAATATAACCGGGGTTACGCTTTATAGGCTTTTTATTTTTTATTTCTAAATTAACAAGTATTTGGAGAATCTTTTATGTTTGTGTATTTGGCGTTATCTCATACTTATAATTGCTACAAAATATTGATCAGTGTATTTAACTATCCCTCACTTTATAAGCATTTTATTTTTCACTCTTAGCAATGGTGATACTACAAATATCATCATATTCATTATTTTTGAGCGGCTCATACCATGTGTCAGTATTGTTCTGGGTCATTTGAATCGGTCATCCAAGGCTTTATTGAGTATGAAGGAACTTGTTGCCAACATGCCATGTTGTAGTTCAGAGATTTGCATTTCAAAAGTTAAGAGTTAACTGGATCAGAGTTTATTGCTTATACTGCAGACTAGTTCCTCAGATTCCAATTTTACAATTTTAGGAGCTTACATGGATAAGATTAAACTTTCATATTCCATGTGGAGGTCACAAACAGCTCCTCTATAGGCATTCTTTGACAGAACTAATTTTGGCATCCATATTGGCTCAAAACAAGACCTCAGGCAATGAGCACACAGTAGTACATGTCACTAATATAAATAGAACAGCTTCTTATATCAGTTCTGTTCACAGCACAAAAGGAAGAGAAATCTTGAAATAAAATCATCAGGACCAAAGAAAGAAATAGTTCAGATTATCTTCACATGTGTGCAAATGTCACCAGTCCTATTTAAGTGGATGTTTGCAGAATCTATTTCTGTTTTCAAATTCAAGTATTAAGAATATGGATTCTTGGAAATAGAGGGCCGTCTTAAGAGAACATGCCATGTGAAATTCAGCCCTATTATCTAGTTTATTCATTCTTGAGTGGTATTTAAATAAGCATTTAGTATTATTTTTTATTAAATATTATTGTCATATATTTTTTATTTGAGAAATTCTATTTTATTCTTTAACAGAATTTTATCATTTTTAATGGTTTCTAATTGTTGGTCATCACTTCTTTCATCTGTGTTTCTTTAAACATACTAAAGGTAATTTTTCCCCTTTGTAAATGGAAGTTATTGTATCTGAAATACTCTCATAGTTGCTGCTTAACGCCTCAATTTTGCGATTCTTTTTCAGTTCATATTTTATAGAATTTACTTGTGGGAGCACTAGGAGTCAGAGTTCAAGGATACCTTCCTGCAAAGACGTTCTGTATTGTTTTTGCCAGGAGTTATGGGACATATTTGTCCATAGTTGGGATCATATTTTTATATAACTTTTGCCAGTTATTATTAATTTCACCATAAGTACTTTCGCATAACTACTTTTGCATAAACATAATTTTCAAAGGTTGCTTAACATTCATATGTGAGTATAACAATTTAATTAAGCATTCTTTTCTTGGACATTTTGATTGTTTTCAGTATTATAAATAACTTCACAACAGATGCCTTTATTCATGAAGTTGTATTTAGAGTTACTAACTCATGTTGGATGTAAAATTACTGGGGCAAAGATAATGAAGCATTCTTATGTCCTTGATTGTCAAATTGCTATTCAGAAGGGTTACAGCAATTTACACTCCTTTAAGCAGTGTATCAAAATGCCCATCTCAGTCCACCTTTACTCTGATTGCTCATTTGTGGGTGAAAGAGGGCATCTCATTGTGTTTTAATTTTTTTTTCAGTTTCTAGTGATGTTGAGCATTTTTCACATATGTTATCCATTATGTTTTTCTTTTGCTGAAGAATCCTTGTTAAATTGTTATCTTATTTTAGTTTTTATTTTTTGTTTATTAACCTCATCTTTTCTCAGATTCTGATGACAAGTTCTGGAAAAAACAGTTTAAGAATTTAGGCAAACCTGGGACTCTTCTTTATTCCATCTGTGCACATGATCTACTTAAAATTTTAGGATTTTGGACTTCTGGTTTGCATTATATTTAGTTTTATGTAGGTCAAAGACTATACACCTAAATCAACATATACCCCATGGTTAAATAGTAGGCTAAACGTCTTCTGATGAAAAAAAATATTGCAATCAAAGTAATCATCCCAAGTTTATGATGACTAAATCCAACTTTGTTAAATTTGGTACTTTCTTCATCTTTCAGTATTGAATCTAAAATTAACATGATACTTAACAAATGACTATTTTTGCATTTGCATATTTTAAAATTTTAGACTATTCTCCCCAGATCAAGGGTCAAAAAGAATAACAAGATAATCAGTTTCCATCTCTACAATGGTAATAGTTGCCTAATATCCAATAAACTGGTTCAATAACATACATAATAAGATACATAATAATAAGATACATAAACACAAATGTTAAGCTGGTTTATTAACTGTGTGTGTGTTGTACATGTATGTGTGTTTGTATGTATATATGTAATAGCATATAAAGTGTATATGGAATGGCATTAACATTTATATGTAATAGCATATACACATATGTGCATGTATTCGTATGTTTAGCTGGAAGTTAACTGTTGATTTTCCTGTTGCCTCAGAATTTCAGATTTTCTAAATGCTTGAATTTCAGGTGCTAAATTATCTACTTATTTCATAACAACAAATTGTAAATCAATTTTGTAGCATGTGGCTTATTTTATCCTTTTGGGTGCTTCTAGGGTCATGATGCTAGGTCAGGAGAGGGTTAGATAGGACTCATTTCAACCAAGTCAAGGGAAGGGGAGTTCAGAAGGAGAGGTCAGGGGCCTGTCACTCATGGTCTAATGTGGCTCCCAGTTATCTTGGTTGGGAGAGAGTCTATCCAAAAAGGCACTTGCTAGGTGGAAATAGAATGTCTGGGCCTGGTAGGCTGTGGAAATCTAGGGATTGAGGGAAATCATAATTGTCTGCTGGCAGGCACCTGAAGCACATAAAAGATCTATAGGCTGAGGTCCCAATCTGAAAAATCTCAGAGAAGAGGAAAAAGTCTTCATTTGGTATCTGCCACTTGAGTGGGTATCAGTGCCAATGAAAAACCCACCAGTCAAGTAAGAGGATACCTCTCATAGATACAGACTGCCTTAATGCAGACAGCACCTAGGCCCTCCTTGAGTCACTTAGTCCGAGCTGCTTGTTTTCGGGGAAGACTTTTGCCTGCACAGATTTTAAAAATCATGAAAGTCAAAGGTGGGGGGTAGGTAAAGAAATAAAATAACAAAATCAGAAATAGAAATAAAATGTATTTACCCTTCATTTTAAATTATATTTCTCACCATGTTGTGATCACTTTGAGAAATACATGCTTTGTTCTCTCTCTCTACTCGCCCCCTCCCGCATCCTCTGATTTATACAGAGTCAAGGTAAAAATACACTGTGTTCAAGGTACATTATGACTTTCAATTCCCGGAAGGCTCATCTCTGCTAATTTTCAAACATGGAGGTCTTTTTGGATTTTAGTCATTCTTACTCATTTCTAGCTAAATTTCCAAGAAGTCAGTAAATACGTTTGTCATTCATTCAGAACTTTGAAATGCATTGGCACTGCTTTATGGCACAGCAATTTATGGTTAATCTTCATAAATTCTCCACATGAGTGTGAAATAAAGATGTTCTGTCCAAAATTTATAAATGCAGCATTCTAGATAAGTCTCCTATATTAAAAATGTTCTATACTTATTTTTATCTGACTTTTCTATTACTGAGAAGTGTGTCTTAAAATTTCCCAGTATAATTATTAATTTTTATCTTTTCCAGTAATTCTTAATTTTTTTCATATTGAGATCATATAGAGACATAAAAATTCAAAATATTTTGTTTTCCTGATGAAACAAATCTTTTATCATTATAGAGTGACCTTACACATCTGTACAAATATTTTTTGTCCAGAGGTCATTTTGCAATTATTACTGTGGATATATGCATGTCACATCTTTATCATGTCTTTTACTTTTAAGTGTATTACCTGGATTTATTATAAAAAGTTAGATTTTAGAAATCTAGTCTGATGATCTTTATCTTTTGATCAGATCATTTAGAACACTTACACAGAGTGAAATTATCAAAATATTTGGTTGTAACTTTATAATACCATCTATAATTTTCAGGTGCCCTTACCTGTCTTATACTTCCTTTTTCATTTCTTGAATTATTTTAGAGTGTTTCAGTAATTACATTGTTAAACCTTCATTTGCATTACATACTACATTTTTATTATAGCATGGCTATATATACAAATATAAGAGGTATAATTATTAAATCTGAGTTTCTTGAAAATATTGTGCTCTTTTTTATATCACACTAAGTTTTCCTTCAAAAAGGAAGGCTATGAAAAATCAGTTTTGGACATCCAATACTAGGTAATTTTGTACTAATGAGCCCTACTTTCATAATCTTGTTAACATCAAACTTCATTCACTCTGGAGGCTAATAGGGACATTTAGGAAACCGGTTGCTTTAAAACATTGGATAAATTTAACTACAAATCTGGGGCACCTGGGTGGCTCAGTGGGTTAAGCCGATGCCTTCAGCTCGGGTTGTGATCTCAGGGTCCTGGGATCGAGTCCCGCATCAAGCTCTCTGCTCAGCAGGGAGCCTGCTTCCCTCTCTCTCTCTCTCTGCCTGCCTCTCCGACTACTTGTGATTTCTCTCTGTCAAATAAATAAATAAAATCTTTAAAAAAAATTTAACTACAAATCTAAAATTTAACAATCATAGGTGTAAAAGAGTAAGAACAATACACACATAGTACATGCTCTGACAAAGTCTAAATAACATACCTTAAGAAGGGGGAGGAGAAAGGCACCTGGAGGGCTCAGTGAATTAAATGCCCTACCCTTGATTTCAGCTCAGGTCATGATCTTGGCCCCCAGTTTGTCTCTGTGCTCAGCAGAGCATCTGCTGAAGATTCTTTCTCCCTTTCCTTCTGTCCTCCCCCCATTTGCACACACATGCTCTCTCTCTTTCTAAAATAAATAAATCTTTTTTTTTTTTTTTAATGGGAGGAGAGAGGAAAGTGTAGGGAAATATAAAATTGCACTGTTGATTATCACACAAGTGAGAAACAAGAGCAATGCATAATATTTTAAGTGGACACACTGTCAGTAAGGTCCTAGGTTGGCCAGGTTGGGAATAAGGAAATTATATGAAGATAATAGTGGAAGCATGCCCACTGGACCAACAGCAAAATCATAAATACCAAAAGAAATACAAAACAATAGAAATTTCAATTCAAAGAAAGTGGACCACATGGTGGAAGACAAATAGAAAATATAACTTAACACAAACCATGAAATAATCTGATAGGACAGGAACTAAAGAAATCCATTATACTGGAACATTTGATTGTACTTATCTCACCTTTTAAAAGAGAAAAGGTGGACGGGTGCCTAGGTGACTCAGTCAGTTAAGCATCCAAATCTTTTCCATCATGATCTCATGGGTCATGAGATGGAGCCCCACACTGGACTCTGCACTCAGCAGAGAGTCTGCTTAAAGATTCTCACTCTCTGCCCCTCCCCCACCCTCACCCCTCTCTAAGATAAATAAATTAATAAATCTTTAAAAAAGAAAAGATATTCTGATGGCACAGAACGCAAAACCCAGCTTTCTGCTATATAAGAGGGGTATACCTGAAACAAAAACATTAACAAAGGCTAAAATTACAAGATGATAAAGAAGTATCAGGCAAATGCAACAACCACAACAAAAGAACGGGGTGACAAACACAATTATTTGACAAGCCTGAATTTAAGTAAAGTAAAGCATCATGAAACAAGACAAAGAAGTAATTTATAAAGGTAAAGATTAAAATTTACAATGAAGATATAAGACTTATGGTAATGAGGGATTTTAGAATACATATTTATGCATAGTATCCAAAATATATAAAGAACTTATAAACTCAATACCCAAAGAACAAATAATCCAATCAAGAAATAGAAGACATAAACAGACATTTCTGCAAAGAAGTCATCCAAGTGGCCAAGAGACACACGAGAAAGTGCTCACTCGGCATCAGGGAAATACAAATCAAAACCACAATGAGATACCACCTCACACCAGTTGGAATGGCTATAATTAACAAGTCAGGAAAGGACAGATGTTGGCAAGGATTCAGAGAAAGGGGAACTCTCCTACACTGCTGGTGGGAATGCAAGCTGGTGCAGGCACTCTGGAAAACAGTATGGACGTTCCTAAAAGTTGAAAATAGAGCTACCCTATGACCCAGCAATTGCACTATTGGGTATTAACCCTAAAGATACAAATGTAGTGATCCAAAGGGGCACGTGCATCCCAATGTTTATAGCAGCAATGTCCACAATAGCCAAACTATGGAAAGAACCTAGATGTCCATCAACAGACGAATGGATAAAGAAGATGTGTACACACACACACACACACACACACACAGAGTAATACTATGCAGCCATCAAAAATCCACAAAATCTTGCTGTTTGCAATATGTGGATGGAACTAGAGGGTATTATGCTAAATGAAATAAGTCAATCAGAGAAAGACAATTATCATATGATCTCCCTGATATGAGGAGTTCGAGAGCAGGTCAGGGGGTCGTGGGGGACAGAGAGGGAGAAACGAAACAAGATAGAGCTGGGAAGGGAGACAAAACACAAGAGACTATCTCTGGAAACAAACTGAGGGTTGCTGGGGTGGGGGATGGAGGGATAGGGTGGCTGGGTTATTGATGGACACTGGGGAGGGTATGTGCTATGGTGAGAGCTGTGCATTGTGTAAGACTGATGAATCACAGATCTGTACCCCTGAAGCAAATAATTAAAAATAAATAAATAAATAAATAAATAGCCTAAGGAGTCCTAAATGACTTAATTTAAAGGAACATATTAAAGATATATAATAGATATCCCACATTGTGCATCAATTCTAGATAATAAAGTTTCTTTTTAAAAGTACATGGAACATTTATGAAAATAGACTATGTTTTATGCAAAAAAGAAACTTTAATACATTTCCCAAAGCAGCTGGAACCTCTAAGTGTGTGAGGAGTTAACTCCCTAGAAGTAAATGTTTGATCAATAGGAGATAGAGAAGATCCAGTACATAAATCCTCACTTTGGAAGACAGTTTTGTCCGATGTTTCTAGTGTTCTGTCAAAAAAAAGAAATACATATGTATATATGAGCCGTGAAATACAAATTGCATAATTTTAGTGATTCCACATAGGAGTTAAATAGACTGGTCATACATTTGCGTTTAAAATGGTGATTGCACAATATAAAGATGAATGGAAAATTTCTTCCCAAAATTTAAAATTTTAATTTTTCTTTATTTTGAATGACATTAAATAGCAAAATAAACACCATCACAAGTAGAGAGCTAGACTGCAGGCAATAGGAAAAAAGCCATATATTTTAGTATCTTTAGTGGTACTCTTTCCCTGCTTTTTGAATAAGGTGCGCAGCATTTTTATCTGGCACAGAGTATTGTAAATTATGCAGCTGGCCCTAACTGCAGTATATCTGTTCCTTTCCTTTTATTTTTTTTTAAGATTAATTTATTATTTGAGA
Organism: Neogale vison; assembly: GCF_020171115.1. NCBI lineage: Eukaryota > Metazoa > Chordata > Mammalia > Carnivora > Mustelidae > Neogale > Neogale vison. The sequence goes on along the minus strand of NC_058098.1, from coordinate 79,815,364 downwards.
ACAAGAGAGAGAGTGAGCAAGGGGGAGGGGCAGAGAGGGAGGAAGAGAGAGAATCTCAAGCAGACTCCCTGCTAGGTTTAGAGTCCAATGGGAGGATGGATCCCCATCCCTGAGATCATGACCTAAGCCACAATCAAGTGTCATCAACTGTTTAAGCAACTGAGCTACCCCAGCACCTCATATCTGTTCTTTATATGTATATACATCTTACTGAAGTGTAAGGATTTTTTGGAATCCCTTCCCCCACCACCAAGAACCAATTTTTGACCCCTTAGGGGTGCTATTACACCCACTGAAATGCATGTTTTATTTATTTTTTAAAAGATTTTATTTATTTATTTGAGAGAGAGACAGAGAGCATGAGCTGAGGGAGAGGGAGAAGCAGATGCCCCACTGAGCAGGAGCCTGACACCGGGCTCCATCCCAGTTCCTGGGATCATGACCTGAGCTGAAGGCAGACACTAAAGTGACTGAACCACACAGGAGACCCTGAAAATGCATGTTTTAATACTTCCATCAATATCTGCAGCCATTTGGCAAACTCTGAAAGAAAACATTTTGAGGACTATTTGATATGGGGTCTGAGCTGACATTGACATTGATAAAATGCCACTTTTGTCCTCTGAGTAGAAGAGAAGCTTATGGAGGGGAAGTTCTATGCCAGCATGGGCGCATGGCAGGGCATCACTCTGTATTTGCTTCCTACACTTCACTGCCTCAATTCCTCTGATCCTCACTCACACTACACAGGGATTACACATTATAGTAGTTTTATTTAGATCATAAGTTTTGCCCCAAAGTCTGTTTTCTAGAGGACTCTGTTATATATTACTTAGTCTCTTGTTTGTCTTCCACAGAGCTTGAAATGTCACTGGTGACTCATTAGCTTCCAACTTCACCTCATACTTCATGATTTTCAGGTTTTGTGACCAAAAATATCACCTCTAAGAAGGTGCTGAACCCTGTGACCTAGCTTCTCTTTTTGGTGTTTAGGAAATTAGGTGACTGAAAAGCTCCAGTACAGTTTGCTGTTTGTTTCAAACCATGGAGGATGGAGAAGAGCAAATTCTCAGGTGTGGACAGCTCACCTACCCTTGTCATGGCACTGCTGGGATCCAGGGAAGCCCTGATGTTTCATTGCCAAACTGGCTGTGCCCTCTGGCTGGGGGTTTTCTTAACCTGTGATTGGGCAATGATAGGGGCAAGGTTAACAAAACAATGGAGAGGAAATGAAAGGGTTTTTAATCCCTTTTCCCATCAGTGACATCTTCTCCCTTTCTAAGCTACCACTTAATCTTCCACACATTCTGCTTCCTAAGGGGATACTGCCATCTTTCTTTTTAATTGTTAGATTTGGGGAAACAAGAGATTTCCTCTTCTGTAGCATCACCAGGATAGGGCTATAGAGGAGTCCACACTAGTATTCAAAAGGAAATGCTATTGAATTTTAAATTTGTAAATATTAAAGAGGCAAGGCAAGATAATTTGTAAGACTATGTCATTTCACATTTTGCTTTAAAAAAGGATTCATATTAAAATGAGCTTACTTTTTACTTAGTTTTTGAATTAGATGTTTCATGGTTAATCATTAACATATTAGTTCTGTTAAAACATGACATTATAATATAATTGAATAGCAACTAAAGGAAGGATTGCTTGATGAATGTTTAGAAAGTGAATACTTTCTATTTCAATATAATATTGTCTCAGGAAAGTGAAATGCCAGAGGTTAAGTTCAATTCCACTTCTGTAAAATAACTAATTAAGAAGCAATATTAATTGTATAATAGCAATGATTGAGAGCCGAAAACCAAAACACAAGTATCTCTTTTAAAAATTCCTCAAATCCTAGCATTAATATCTGTTATAGACTCATTGTATAGAGAGAAGCTATAATAAATCAATGCAGTCTTCATTTATAATGATAATAGTTAAACTTTAAAAAATGATATTGTGAAAAAGGTGATATAATAAATAGGGAAACATGAAATATTAACTATGGAAGGGTTGAGACACGCTACTTAAAAATGTCCTCAGTATGAATCATTTTCTAACCAAGTATAAAACATACGCAACAATGATGACATTCTGTCTAATATTAACACCCTTACAGAATCTCAGTGCCATTCCTGTCAGTCAAAATCTTATATTAGAAGTATTTTACATCTACAAATATAAACTTATCATGATAATAAAATTATTATGGTTATTATTATGATAGTTTTTGTTCTAAATTAACTTTTCTTTTCTATGTAGTCAGGCATTTTTTACATATTTCCAGTAAGCACTCAACTATCATGTTATGTTACGTGATTAGAAATTAAATTTTCATCTTAGTACTGCTTTACAGAAGCAAAAGGGAAACACAAGTTAGAGTTGAAAATTTTTGAACAGTTTCAAAGATGCCTACATAGTTTATTTATTTCTTTATTTAACCAATCATATGTCAGGCATTGTGGTACTGAGATAGAGTGGTAAAGACAGACAGGGCCTTTGTCCTCACAATTATGGTCTGCAGCTGACTCAATTAGTAAACAGGTTACTAAATGCTTTTTGATTGCACTAGTAACTCAAAAATCACCCCAGTGCTGAGAATGCAGTAAAACAGATGTGTGCCTCTTCTTCTTTTTCTTTTTAAAGTAGGCTCTACACCAGCATGGAGCCCAGTGAGGGGCTTGACCTCAGGACCCTGAGATCAAGACCTAAGCTGAGATCAAGAGTTGGACATTTAACCAACTGAGGCACCTAGACACCCCCTTTCACACTGAGCTTTTGTATGAATACTTGACCAGAAGAAGCAGCAGAGTGACTTTAGGATTAACAGGAAAATAATTTGATCCTAGTCAAAATAAAAAGCATAAGAATAGAAGAGTAAAATACTTGACACCAATTATAAAATGATGAAAAATTTATCTTGGGTCATTTCAAGGATTATATACAACAGAAGCAAGAACAAGTAAAAACAAACTTTCTAGGGGTTAAAAAGAAAATTAATTCAACTGAAAAATTATTTTTGAAAAATAAATTTGTTTGAAATGAATCGTAAACTATGCTACTGTTAAAAATTATGATACCCACCCAAGAAAATATGCAAATAAAATAAGCAAAGTCACCTTAAAAGGCTTTTATTGTTATATGGGATTATATTTTACATATTATTTTCAAGCTTGCTTTCTCCATTAACAAGAAACCCTTTCCATAGATTCCATTTTTTTTCTATTATAGCGGCAACTTAATGTATCTATTTATTATCCGAATAAAGCATTTTGGGAGTATTTTCTACTTTTAAAAAATACTATACTTGATACTCAATTGGCCATCATTAATGCACTCATCTTCTCCTATTCTTGTGAGTATTTCTACACAATAAATTAGTCCTTTAGGAGAACATTAGTTATCAGTTTGCTAGGGCTTCCAGAACAAGGAACCACAGACTAGATAGCAGAAACAAATGTATTTTGCACAAATCTGGAGGCCAGAAGTTGAAGATCAAGACGTTGCCAGGGTCGATTTCTTCTAAGGCCTCTCTCCAGGGTCTGTAGATAGATGGCCATCTTTTCCCTATCTTCACACTGTCTTCCTTCATGTGGTCTATTCCCCTCCTTTTGTAAAGATACCTGCCATACTGGATTAGGTCTACCCCAAAGACTTCATTTTAACATATCTCTTTAAAGACCCTATCCAGAGATATAGTGTGAGATAGTGGAAGTTAGGACTTCAACATGTGAATTTGTGGGAGGGGGACACATTTCAGTCTATAACAATTTTGGCTGAATGCTTTGCACATTGGATTACTTGCTAAATTTTGCCTATTATGCTTCAGAACGATGGGGCAAATTTTTATTCCAACCAGAAGTTTTTTCTACTCCTCATCTCTGGTTTCATAGTAGTCATTCTCTTTTCCTTTTATGTTACTTGAACATTTGAATCTTTATCTGCTACCAAGTGAAAATAATTAGATTTTATGCTGGAGGTAATACAGATCCATAGAACATCATTGACCACTAAAGTTACTGCATTGGGAAGACTACTGTGGGAGTGTGTTCAGAGTGGATTGCATTAAGAAACTGGAAATATCTAGAATCTAGTTGAATAGCATTGCCACCATCCACTTTTTAGGTGATGATGGCCTAAAAGAGGTAGTAGCAGTAGGAATGTTAAGGGGCTAACAGAAAGGTACTGGAAAGAACAATAATGCTGGGACAGACTATATGGAAATGATAATACTGTCTTTTAAAACAATTTTGGAACACATGATCAACATGAGTTTTAAGAGAGCCAAGGGCTGCTGATCACTAATTAAAAATCACTTAACTTGAATTCTGACACATCTTACAAACTCTAGTTAGGAGTCCTAAGAAAAGGGCATCACTGGTATTGAGTGGAAAATAAATTGGGGAAGGATGTGAAATGTGAAAGAAGCATATCAAGCAAAAGTGCTAATTCTGTTGGGGATGGGAAAAGATTGGGAAGATGTTTTATAGTGTTCCCCTCAGAGTAACATTATATTTTCAAAAAAAAACCAGGAATATTATCAGACATAGTAAGGGAACTATGAAACAAAAAGTGGAGAAACCAGAAGACTCAGCTCTTAATGACAGTTATATAAAGAGGAATTAGAGTCCAGGTTCTACAGTTTATTAACTGTGTGCATTTAGGTAGCTTATTTTCATCTTGTTGAGCTCTGGTTTATAAAATGGGAATTATAACCTATACTTAAATATGTTACTGAATTATATTTAATATTCTTTGGGAAATATTTAAAGTATACCACATAAATGATAATTTACATTATTAATATTATTGTTATAGGCACTGTCCTTTTTTTTACTAATAATGATATATATATATCTTGTTTCTCTAGCTTTCATAAAAACTCCTTCAGAGCAGTTTTCTCACTTTAAATCAGTGTGTACTCTAGCCCAACCACAGAGCTCTGTGCATGCTTGCTTTGGAAATGATTATCTTGGAAGTACCGCATGTAGGCTGAATGTAGTAGACACATGGTCTATGTTTAGAATGCAGGGAATATAGAAGAAAACCCTGTAACTAAGAACCCAGTACAACTGGAGAAATTATTTTTAAAAAAGTAACTTTCTATTTTTGAAATGAATTGTAAGCTATCATAGTGTTAACAACTATAATAACTGCTCATATACTTCAGCAGTCCCTACTTGCTGCTACTGAAACATTTTTCCCCAAGATTTATCATTTTGAATGCTGGATCTCTTCTGACTTATATCACTTTCTAACTGACTGACAGTCATTATAGTTCTACCAGTTGTAACTGAAGATAGCAAATATTTTAATATCTGTATATTAATATTAATATAAATTTCCAGGATGTTCATACATCAAAGAAGGTAATCCCAAAAGCTCACCTATTTAATTCTAGGGCACTCTGAAATGGTATGGTAAATTTTTTTTCAAATCTATGGCTTTGGAACATTTCCATAAATGTGATGGGATGTGACGTGTGTGTGTGTGCACATGTATACCATGAAGATATAGGGATATATATATATATACACACATATATCTCAACTAAGTTAGGGTCATTTATTTCAAGAAAAAATAAGTACTTAAATAGAATAAGAATTTTATTAATGGTAAGTAATTTCCCTCATTAATTCTTGATTAATGCTGATATTAATTAAGACTAAGGAACAACTAAATCCTCAGGAGGCAAGCTCACCTTTATGTAAACAAGTCATCTGGTACTACATTAGAAAGTGATTTCATTTTATTTTTTTAAAAGATTTTATTTATTTACTTAGAAAGTGAGCGAGGAGAGAGAGAAAGTGCACGAGCCGGGGAGGGGCAGAGAAGCAGACTCCCATCTGAGCAGGGAGCCCAATGCAGGACTTAATCCCAGGACTCTGGGATCATGACCTGAGCCTAAGGCACATGTTTAACCACCTGAGTCACCCAGGTGCTGCGAAAAGTGATTTTAAATGATGAGAGGCCACTGAAGAAAATAGTTATTAACAATCATCTTTCATATTAAAAGTAATTGTAAACAATTGAATTTAATCATGACATAGATGAAAACGAAAATGTAAAAAATATAATTTCTTGGGGAGCCTGGGTGGCTCAGTGGGTTAAAGCCTCTGCTTTCGGCTCAGGTCATGATCCCAGGGTCCTGGGATTGAGCCCCGCATCGGGCTCTCTGCTCAGCAGGCAGCCTGCTTCCCCTTCTCTCTCTGCCTGCCTCTCTGCCTACTTGTAATCTCTGTCTGTCAAATAAATAAATAAAATCTTTAAATATATATATATATATATATATATATAATTTCTTAATGTAAAAAAGAGAGAAAATGAATACACTAAGTATATCACTTAAAATAGATTAGGAGAACACAGTTTCAAAAATTGACACATCTGGATTCCTAGGAGCATAGAGCTGTTAAATATCTTTTTCTTCAGATTATTTTAAACCACAAAATCATCTGACTTCAATTCTTCTTTGGACACAAAAATTTCAGATCCTTCCCGTCATTTTCTCCCTGAGAATACTAATATCATTCCCACTAAAATATAAACCAACAAGAAGAAGAATGCAGTCATATTCAGGAACACCTGCCAACCTCTCTCTTCATACTTTCTTCTCTGAGAAGAGATGCAAATGATGCTAGAAATTTTATTTTAGAGTGATTATATTAACAACAAACAAAAATCACATTCTTCTCTTGAGTATTTAGGACTAAATTTCTCAATAAATATTAGTTACATTAAAAAATACAAGATATTTTGCAAAATTGTCAGGCAAAAGAGGAGCTGAAAAACCTGCACTTTTTACCACATAAATATATATTTTTCACTAATAGGAGAAAATACTAGGAAAAAATAGGGTAATATAGCAGATGGATATTTCTTTTCCTAACATTTCATACCAAACATGATGAACTCTGGAAATTTGAGTAATATTCTTTTTTGTTTTTGTTCTTGCCCTTTACTTAAAAATTAATTTTATTATTATTTTTTAATATCCAGTTTTTATTTAAATTCCAGTTAGTTGAAATATAGTGTAGTATTATTTTTAGGAACTGAACTTAGTGATTCATGACTTACAACACCCAGTGCTCATCACAACAAGTGTCCTCCTTAATATCCATCACACATTTAACACATTCCCCTGCCCACCTCCCCTCCAGCAATCCTGTTTGTTCTCTATAGTTTAGAACCTGTTTTCCAGCTTGCATCTCTTCTTTCCCCCCATGTTCATCTGTTTTGTTTCTTAAATTTCACATACAAGTGAAATCATATGGTATTTGTCTTTCTCTGACTGACTTATTTCACTTAGCATAATACATTCTAGCTTCACCTATGTCATTGCAAATGGCAAGATTTCATTCTTTTTTTGTTATAGCTGAGTAATATTCCATCATATACCACTTCTTCTTTATCCTTTCATCAGGTGACAGATTTTTAGGCTCTTTCCACTGTTTGGTTATATAGCATACTGCTATATACATGGGGGTGCATGTGTCCCCTCAAATCAGATTTTTGTATCCTCTTTTCTTTAAAATTTTTTGTGAACATATAATATATTTTTATCCCCAGGGGTACAGGTCTGTGAGTCACCAGGTTTACACAATTCACAGTACTCACCATAGCACATACTCTCCCCAACGTCCATAACCCCACCCCTCTCTCCCAAACCCCCTGCCCCCAGCAACACTCAGTTTGTTTTGTGAGATTAAAAGTCACTTATGGTTTGTCTCCCTCCTAATCCCATCTTGTTTCATTTATTCTTCTCCTACCCCCTTAAACCCCCATGTTGCATCTCCACTTCCTCATATCAGGGAGATCATATGATAGTTGTCCTTATCTGAATGACTTATTTCGCTAAGCATGATACCCTCTAGTTCCATCCATGTCATCGAAAATGGCAAGATTTCATTTCTTTTGATGGCTGCATAGTATTCCATTGTGTATATATACCACTTCTTCTTTATCCATTCATCTGTTAATGGACATCTAGGTTCTTTCCATAGTTTGGCTATTGTAGACATTGCTGCTATAAACATTCGGGTGCACGTGTCTCTTCGGATCACTGTTTGTATCTTTAGGGTAAATACCCAGTAGTGCAATTGCTTGGTCATAGGGTAGTTCTAGTTTCAACTTTCTGAGGAACCTCCATGCTGTTCTCCAGAGTGGTTGCACCAGCTTGCATTCCCACCGATGGTGCACGAGGGTTCCCCTTTCTCCATATCCTCGCCAGCATCTGTCATTTCCTGACTTGTTAATTTTAGCCATTCTTACTGGTGTGAGGTGATATCTCATTATGGTTTTGATTTGTATTTCCCTGATGCCGAGTGATATGGAACACTTTTTCATGTGTCTGTTGGCCATCTGGAAGTCTTCTTTGCAGAAATGTCTGTTCATGTCTTCTGCCCATTTCTTAGTTGGGTTATTTGTACTTTGGGTGTTGAGTTTGCTAAGTTCTTTATAGATTTTGGACACTAGCCCTTTATCTGATATGCCACTTGCAAATATCTTCTCCCATTCTCTCAGTTGTCTTTGGCTTTGTTAACTGTTTCCTTTGCTGTGCAAAAGCTTTTAATCTTGATGAAATCCCAATGGTTCATTTTTGTCCTGCTTCCCTTGTCTTTGGTGATGTTCCTAGGAAGATTCTGCTGTGGCTGAGGTCAAAGAGGTTGCTGCCTGTGTTCTCCTCAAGGATTTTTGATGGACTCTTTTCTCACATTGAGGTCCTTCATCCATTTTGAGTCTATTTTTGTGTGTGATGTAAGGAAATGGTCCGATTTCATTTTTCTGCATGTGGCTGTCCAATTTTCCCAACACCTTTTATTGAAGACGCTGTCTTTTTTCCACTGGACATTCTTTCCTGCTTTGTTGAAGATTAGTTGACCATAGAGTTGAGGGTCTATTTCTGGGATCTCTATTCTGTTCCATTGATCTATGTGTCTGTTTTTGTGCAAGTATCATGCTGTCTTGATGATGACAGCTTTGTAATAGAGCTTGAAGTCCGGAATTGTGATGCCACCAACTTTGGCTTTCTTTTTCAATATTCCTTTGGCTATTCGAGGTCTTTTCTGGTTCTGTATAAATTTTAGGATTATTTGTTCCATCTTTGAAAAAAATGGGTGGGATTTTGATAGGGATTGCATTAAATGTGTAGATTGCTTTAGGTAGCATAGACATTTTCACAATATTTGTTCTTCCGATCCATGAGCATGGAACATTTTTCCATTTCTTTGTCTCCTCAATATTTCTTTCATGAGTACTTTATAGTTCTCTGAGTATAGATTCTTTGCTTCTTTGGTTAGGTTAATTCCTAGGTATCTTATAATTTTGGGTGCAATTGTAAATGGGATTGACTCCTTAATTTCTTTCTTCTGTCTTGTTGTTGGTGTAGAGAAATGCAAATGATTTCTGTGCATTGATTTTATATCCTGACACTTTACTAAATTCCTGTACAAGTTCTAGCAGTTTTGGGGTGGAGTCTTTTGATTTTTCCACATATAGTATTCATATCATCTGCGAAGAGTGATAGTTTGACTTCTTCTTTGCCGATTTGGATGCCTTTAATTCCCTTTTGTTGTCTGATTGCTGAGGCTAGGACTTCTAGTACTATGTTGAATAGCAGTGGTGATAATGGACATCCCTGCCGTGTTCCTGACCTTAGCAGAAAAGCTTTCAGTTTTTCTCCATTGAGAATATTTGCGGTGGGTTTTTCATAGATGGCTTTGATGATATTGAGGTATGTGCCCTCTATCCCTACACTTTGAAGAGTTTTGATCAGGAAGGGATGCTGTACTTTGTCAAATGCTTTTTCAGCATCTATTGAGAGTATCATATGGTTCTTGTTCTTTCTTTTATTGATGTGTTGTATCACATTGACTGATTTGCAGATGTTGAACCAACCTTGCAGCCCTGGGATAAATCCCACTTGGTCGTGGTGAATAATCCTTTTAATGTACTGTTGAATCCTATTGGCTAGTATTTTGGTGAGAATTTTTGCATCTGTGGTCATCAAGGATATTAGTCTTGGATATAGTTCATCAAGGATATAGTTCTCTTTTTTGATGGGATCCTTGTCTGGTTTAGGGATCAAGGCGATGCTGGCCTCATAAAATGACTTTGAAAGTTTTCCTTCCATTTCTAATTTTTGGAATAATTTCAGGAGAATAGGAATTAGTTCTTCTTTAAATGTTTGGTAGAATTCCCCCGAGAAGCCCTGTGGCCCTGGGCTTTTGTTATTTTGGAGATTTTTGATGACTGTTTCAATTTCCTTACTGGTTATGGGTCTGTTAAGGTTTTCTATTTCTTCCTTGTTCAGTTGTGGTAGTTTATATGTCTCTAGGAATGCATCCATTTCTTCCAGATTGTCAAATTTGTTGGCGTAGAGTTGCTCATAGTATGTTATAATTGTCTGTATTTCTTTGGTGTTAGTTGTGATCTCTCCTCTTTCATTCATGATTTTATTTATTTGGGTCCTTTCTCTTTTCTTTTGATAAGTCTGGCCAGGCTTTTATCAATATTATTAATTCTTTCAAAGAACCAGCTCCTAGTTTTGCTGATTTGTTCTATTGTTTTTTTGGTTTCTATTTCATTGATTTCTGCTCTGATCTTTATGATTTCTCTTCTTCTGCTGGGTTTAGGGTTTCTTTATTGTTCTTTCTCCAGCTCCTTTAGGTGTAGGGTTAGGCTGTGTACTTGAGACTTCCTTGTTTCTTGAGTAAGGCTTGAACCGCTATATATTTTCCTCTCAGGACTGCCTTTGTTGTGTCCCACAGATTTTGAACCATTGTGTTTTCATTATCATTTGTTCCCATGAAGTTTTTCAATACTTCTTTAATTTCCTGGTTGACCCATTCATTCTTTAGAAGGACGCTGTTTAGTCTCCAAGTGTTTGGGTTCTTTCCAAATTTCCTCTTGTGATTGAGTTCTAGCTTCAGAGCATTGTGGTCTGAAAATATGCAGGGAATGATCCCAATCTTTTGATACTGGTTGGGATCTGATTTAGAACCCAGGATGTGATCTTTCCTGGATAATGTTTCATGTGCACTAGAGAAGAATGTTTATTCTGTTGCTTTGGGATGAAATGTTCTAAATAAATCTGTGATATCCATCTGGTCCAGTGTGTCATTTAAGGCCTTTATTTCCTTGTTGATCTTTTGCTTGGATAATCTGTCCATTTCAGTGAGGGGAGTGTTAAAGTCCCCTACTATTATTGTATGATTGTCGATGTGTTTCTTTGATTTTGTTATTAATTGGTTTATATAGTTGGCTGCTCCTATGTTGGGGGCATAGATATTTAAAATTGTTCAATCTTCATATTGGACAGACCCTTTGAGTATGATATAGTGTCCTTCCTCATCTCTTATTATAGTCTTTGGCTTAAAATCTAATTGATCTGATATAAGGATTGCCACTCCTGCTTTCTTCCGATGTCCATTAGCATGGTACATTGTTTCCCCCCACCTCACTTTGAATCTGGAGGCGTCTTTGGATTTAAAATGAGTTTCCTGTAGGCAACATATTGATGGGTTTTGTTTTTTTAATCCATTTTGATACCCTGTGTCTTTTGATTGGGGTGTTAGCCCATTAACATTCAGGGTAACTATTGAAAGATATGGATTTAGTGCCATTGTATTGCCTTTAAGGTGACTGTTACTGTATATTGTCTGTGTTTCTTCCTGATCTACTACTTTTAGGCTCTCTCTTTGCTTAGAGGACCTCTTTTAATATTTTCTGTAGAGCTGGTTTGGTGTTTGCAAATTCTTTCAGGTTTTGTTTGTCCTGGAAGCTTTTAATCTCTCCTTCTATTTTCAATGATAGCCTAGCTGGATATAATATTCTTGGCTGCATGTTTATCTCATTTGGTGCTCTGAATATATCATGCCAGCTCTTTCTGGCCTGCCTGGTCTCTGTGGATAAGTCTGCTGTCAATCTATTATTTTTACCATTGTATGTTACAGACTTCTTTTCCGGGTTGCTTTCAGGATTTTCTCTTTGTCACTAAGACTCGTAAATTTTACTATTAGGTGACGGGGTGTGGACCTATTCTTGTTGATTTTGAGGGGGTTTCTCTGCACCTCCTGGATTTTGATGCTTGTTCCCTTGGCCATATTAGGGGAATTCTCTCCAATAATTCTCTCCAATTCACCTTCTGCTCCCCTCTCTCTTTCTTCTTCTTCTGGAATTCCAATTATTCTAATGTTGTTTCATCTTATGGTGTCACTTTTCTCTCAAATTCTCCCTTCGTGATCCAGTAGCTGTTTGTCCCTCTTTTGCTCCGCTTCTTTATTCTCTGTCATTTGGTCTTCTATATCACTCTTTCTTCTGCCTCATTTATCCTAGCAGTGAGAGCCTCCATTTTTTATTGCACCTCATTAATAGCTTTTTTGATTTCAACTTGGTTAGATTTTAGTTCTTTTATTTCTCCAGAAAAGACTTTTATATCTCCCGAGAGGGTTTCTCTAATATCTTCCATGTCTTTTTCGAACCTGGGTAGAACCTTGGGAATCATCATTCTGAACTCTAGATCTGACATATTACTAATGTCTGTATTGATTAGGTCCCTAGCCTTTGGTACTACCTCTTGTTCTATTTTTTTGTGGTGAATTTTTCTGCCTTGTCATTTTGTCCAGATAAGAGTATATGAAGGAGCAAGTAAAATACTAAAAGGGTGGCAAAACCCCAGGAAATGTGCTTTAACCAAATTAGAAGAGATCCCAAATTGTGGGGCAGGCGGTGAGAGAAAGGGGATAAAAAGAGGTTCAGAAAGAAAAAAAAAAAACAAAAAACAAAAAACTCAAAACCTCAAAAAAAAGAAAAAAAAAACAACAATTAAAAAAAGAAAACGAATAAAGAAAAAATATAAAAAATAAGAAAATTATATATATATATATTAGATAAACTAGTTAAAAAAGAAAAGGGTAAAAGTTAAAAAAAATTAGCAGAAGAAGGGAAAAAAAACGTTGAAAAGGAAGAAAAAATTAAATTAACTGCAAGACTAAAGAATCATGGGGAGAAAGCCATGAGTTCCGTGTTTTGCTTTCTCCTCCTCTGGAATTCCACTGCTCTCCTTGGTATTGCAAGTGCACTTCTTGGTAGATGAACTTGGTCCTGGCTGGATTTCTTGTTGATCTTCTGGGGGAGGGCCTGTTGTAGTGATTCTCAAGTGCCTTTGCCCCAGGCTGAATTGCACCACCCTTACCAGGGGCCGGGCTGAGTAAGCCTCTCTGGTTTGCTTTCAGGAGCTTTTGTTCCTTGAATGCTTTCGTTGAGGTCCAGAGAATGGGATTGAAAATGGCGGCCTCCTGGTCTCCAGCCTGGAGGAGCCAAGAACTTGGGGCCCCACTCCTCAGTGTGCCGTCAGAGAATAATGCCCAATTACTCCCGTCTCCCTGGCTTCTGGCCGCGCTCCAAGCTCACCGAGCCTGCGACCAGTTCAAGGTAACCCCGAGCTGAGAGCTCACCCCTCGGCTCTGTTTCTGTAGCCGGCTTCCCCTGTTCTAATACCTGCAAGCTCTGCATCACTCAGACACCCCGATCCTTCTTGACCCTGCGGGGCCTGAGGCCATGCTGACCCCGCGTGGACTTCACCCCAGTTTAGCCTCTGGAGCGATGTCCCTCAGTGGAATAGACTTTTAAAAGTCCTAATTTTGTGCTCCGTTGTTCTGCCGCTGTTCAGGAGCCAGCCCCTCCCCCCACAGTCTATCTTCCCGTAGCTTTGGATTCACTTCTCCGCCAGTCCTACCTTTCAGAAAGTGGTTGATTTTCTGTTTCTAGAATTGCTGTTCTTCTTCTCTTTGATCTCCCGTTGGATTTGTAGGTGTTCCAATCTTTAGATAAACTATCTAGCTGATTTCCTGCTACCTGAAGTCATCTCAGCCTGCTACTTCTCTGCCATCTTGACTTCCCAGTATTTTTTTATCCTTTGGACAAATACCTAGTAGTGCAATTGTTGGGCTAGAGGGTAGTTCTATTTTAAACTTTTGAGGCAACTCTATACTGTTTTGAATAATATTCTTAATTCCTATGTAGACTTCATGCTGGTTCTTAAAGTTAAATTCACAATAAAGGGAAATGTAACAACTATTTTAAGATTTTCTGATAGAAAAAACTTATCTAATTTACTTTTTCTTTATAGTATTAATCAGGATAATACTTATCCTTATCAGGATAATAAGATTTTCAATGTATTTCTTATAGATTTTCTATTAGTACAAAACTCAAAACTTAAAAGGATTTCTAACTTTGTGTACATGCTCTCTTGCAGAACTGGTGAGATTTACTAAAAATAAAATTACAACCATTAAGGTCCTTGGAAATGGTTCTAAGGGCACAGAGCAAATGAAGAAATATTTGTTCAAGGAAATCTACTAATATTTGGTAAGAACAATAAGAGTCTGTGATTTTTTAACCAAGACCCACTCCACTTCTCCCTTCTCAGTTTAGTGAGATGGAAACCCCAGCTCCAGGCTGGCACAGTCAAGTACATAATGCTCCCTTACCAACCAGAGCTCCTGGTCAGAAGGCTATATTCCAAGGAGAGCCTAGACATCACAATTTCTCATGTTGCCTTCAGCTACTTGTTATTGAGGTTGAGTTCTGGGAATGTGGATTAGTGAGATTGAGAAATGGCTTCTTCCATGTAACCCCCACTCATGAGAGGAAGGTTCTGCACTGGGCATGATAGAACTGCAGATATAAGGGTCCTGTTCCCTCTTGCCTTAACTTGTAGAGCAGGAGCATTCTAAGCCAGGAGTGGGAAGCAAAAAGACCCGGAGCTAGTGCCCTCCTACTCCAGTGAAATATTCACTTCCTACTTGGGGTTTTCAGTCAGAGAAAGGTGCATCATTGTCCCATCCCCAGCACCAGGGAAATGGCCTCAAAGATTTTACCCAGGTAAGAAGCAGACCATAGTACAGAGGGCATTACCTCTTTTCAAAGGAAGTGACTTAATTTGCAACAGAATTTAGAGAAAAAGTTTAAGTCAAAGGGCACTTGAAAAAAAAGTGCAGACTGTCATGAAAAACAATTGGGATGAGATAGATTTACTGAAAATATAGGTAAAATATAGAGAAATGAAAAGAGACAGCAGGGAGGAGCTTTCTTGGGTGAAGACAAATACTAAACACTAACCACAGGAATTATCTCTTCAAAGGAGCCAGGTTTGATATTGACCAGTCTGTGACCAAACTAGGTCTCAGAGCATTATTGTAAACAATAGACAACTAGCTAGTAATTAGTGCAGCTTAACAGATGGGTGAGGCTAGTGAAAGAGAGCCCTGTAGAAGGCAATATGCTATCTCAAGGTGTCTGTAAGTATCTCCAAAGCTGTGTCCCCTGAGAAATGGTATCAAAGTCTTTAAACTGCAGGGAGAAATAGACTTCAAAGTAATCCTACCAGTCAGCTAGGCTAGATTCTTCATGGAAATTCTTTAAGGAAATCATCTGGTTTTAAATTCATATGGAATTACAAGGGACCCAGAATAGCTAAAATAACCTTGATATAAAATAACATAAGAGAACTCACACTTTCCAACTTCAAAATTAACTACAAAGGAATATTAATCAAGATAGTGATACTTGCCATTGTGGTATCGGCATAAGAATAGACTTGAAGATCAATGAAATGGAATTGAGGGCTCAAAAATAAATGTATGTATCTTTGGGTCCTAAGGCAATTCAATGGGGAAAGAATCCTCTTCTCAAAAAATGGTAGTGGTACAACTGGATAACCACAGGCCAAGGAATGAAATTGGACACTTACCTATCCATAAAAAAATTACTCAGTATAGATAAAAGGTGCAAATGTAAGACCTAAAACTATACAACTCTTAAAATAAAACATAAGGGTAAATCTTATATATAGCAATCAGTTCTTAAACGACAACAGAAAAAGTATATTGGACTTCAGCAATATTAAAAACTTTTCTGCTTCAATGAACACTATTAAAAAAATTAAATGATCACCCACAGAATGGGAAAAGTGTTTGAAATCATGTAATTTATATTCAGAATATAAAAGGGCCCCTCTTACAAGTAAATCTAAAAAAGACAATTTAATATTAAAATGAACAAAGGGGAGGGAGGCTAATGGTAGAAGAGTAGGAGACCTTGTTTCATCTGGTCCCTTGAATTTAACTAAGTATCCATCAAATCATTCTGCACACCTATGAATCAACCTGTAAGAAAAGAATTGCTGGAATTCTTATAGAATAGAATAGAATAGAATAGCAACCCCTTTTTGTGAGGTAGGAAGTGCGGAGAAGTGAATCTGAGGGGATATACGAGAAGATAGATGGCAAGGGAAGGGGGAGGGTGGAGGGAGCCTATGTAAGCAGGCACCAGAAAGTGATCTAGCCCCAGAATGCAAAATCAGAACTTTCAGAAATCAGCTCCAGTGAGAGATGTCCCTTCCTGAAACATGCTCATATGGCGAAGCAGAGGAAAATCCCAGATGGGACAGTTTGGTGTCAGAATCCCCAGATTCACAGGAAGAATAGAGGTGCTTAGCCGACAGAGTCCCCAGGCACCAGAACGGGGAAACCAGCTATGGTCAGCGAGCCTGGGAGTAGGTTCTCGGCTCCGTTTGCCATAAACTGCAAACTCTGAGGTCAGTACTAAGGCCAGTATTACCTCAATCCCAAAACCAGACAAAGACCAAAAAGGAGAATTACAGACCCATACCCCTGATGAAACTGGATGCTAAAATTCTCATCAAGATACCAGCTAAAAGGATCCAACAGTACATTAAGAGGATTATTCACCACAATGAAGTAGGATTTATTCCTAGCCTGCAAGGTTCGTTCAACATTTGCAGATCAATCAACGTGATACATCACATCAATAGAGTAAAGGAGAATAGATGCAGAATTTATCTCTCAATAGGTGCAGAAAAAACATTTGACAAAATACAACACCCTTTCTTGATTAAAACTTTCCACAGTGTAGGGATTGAGGGAACGTACCTCAATATCATAAAAACCATACACAAAGAGCCCACAATGAATAACATTCTCAATGGGGAAAACCTGATAGCTTTTATTATTGGAATGTCCACTCTCACCACTGTTGTTCAACATAGTACTATGTTTTGTACTGATTGCCTCGGCAATCAGACAACAAAAAGAAATAAAAGGCATTCAAATTGGCAAAGAGATCAAACTCCACTCTTCACAGATGACCTGATACTCTCTATGGAAAACCCAAAAGACTCCACCCCAAGGTTGCTAGAACTCATCCAAGAATTCAGAAACGTGGCAGGATATAAAATTGATGCCCAGAAATCAGTTACATTTCTATACACTAACAATGAGACAGAATAAAGAGAAATTAAGGAATTCATTCTATTTATAATTATATCAAAACCCATTAAATATCTAGGAATAAACCTAACCAAAGAAGTCAAGGATATGTACTCTAAAAACTATAGAATACTTATCATTACTGAGTGACTAGAGGTCACTATTAAAAGATAAACTACAAAATTCAAGAGATAAACTTCAGCACATTAAGATTCTGAGCAAACATTGATTCCGACTGGACAAGTCCAAACCAGAAGTGGTTAGGAACACACCACTGTTTGGAGCTAGCTGCAAAATTTTTAAACAGGAGATTCAGAAGCAAAGGAATGCAATTATTTGATGACTATAATGTATATAATGTGGTTGTCTTATTTCAGGAAACCTAGTTGGCTATTCTTAAGTTTCTACGGCTGTTCTTAAGTTTCATTTTTTTCTGATTCTAGTACAGTGACTCTAGCTTAGGTTGGGTTTGGGTTTGGTTACATAGGATACCAAGGCATTACAGCCATCTCAGTCTAACGGCCTCCTTGTTTAGTTACTTCAACATTACCAAGCACTGTGCAATCCCTTTTGCATGAACCTTCTGTTTTTTTACTGCCAGTTGCAGTCTTTATGCTTTAATTTCAGGGAGTTTCCAGTTATATACTTTGTCATATAGGAGCTATCCACTTTAATTTATTAAGGCTTAATGCAATGAAGAAGATAATTTAACAAAGACAATGAATAAATTGTGTAGACTCAAATGACACCACTGAGTCGTGTAATTGCTGATAAACAAATCCACACCATCAGCTGCCTTACATTGCCCACTCTGTATTTCACTCCTAGCTTTAAATCCTGATGCCACAATTGGTAGTACATAATCTCCTTTTCTAACCCCTCATGTTACCATCTGTACCAAAGACTATGAACTAAGCTGCAAGTTTTCAGTGTTATTACAGATAACCCATTCATGGATGACTTGATCTGTCGGTAATTATTTCAACTCCCTTCTCCACACCCCCAACTGGTTTATCTGTAATGTAGATACAAATAAAGAAACAAAGCTTGTCCTTAAGGAAATAAAGATGAAGACTAGAGTCATTGCCCACAATTTAGATATGCTGCAAAAAAGCATTTTGAACCACACCACTTTCCTTCTTAGAATGGGGCAAATGGGAAATTACGGAAGCAGGACTATGTCTATGGCTCATACTTTTTCTTTATATAGAATTTTTCATTTAACATTAACTAACATTTATTGAGCACTTATATGCCCTGCACTATTCTAAGCACTTTACATATATTAACACATTAATCCTTACAAAGACTATGAAATAGGTACTCATATCTTAATTTAAGCAACTTGTCTAAGGCCACCCAGCTGGTAAATACAAAAACTAGCTGGCTGACTGAATAAAGAGTCTTTAAATGGTAGTCATAAGTCTGTACCATTTCTGGACATGAATATAGCATCATTTGCTATTCTAGAAGGCAAAAGAACATCCAGGGCAATATTATGTTTCCTGCTTGAAGCTCAAAAAATTATATTTGAAGGAAAGCATCCATCATGGAAAGAAAATAGACTACTTGTGGTAGATTGAAAAATGTTGCACAAAACAATGTTAGGTTGCTTTAGTAAAAAACAAGTGAAGAACTAAAAACTAAAAGGGACCACAATCATGTATCCTAAGCATTATGTTTCTGACATATGTTTGGAAATTAATGAATATTACTGCTTTCAACTTTATTGCCCATGATCTAGGATAAGCTATCCTTAAATGATAGGTGCATTTTCATTAGAAATAAACTAGTTGAAAAATGATTTAGGGTGGCACAGTTCTTTCATAAAACTTGTAAAGTCACAGAAGGTAAGGAAAATTAAAAAGCAAAAAATTAAAAGTGCTTGAGAAATTTAATTATTTCCTATATCTCTATTAATGGAATACAAATTAAAGGCTTTTCCCAAGTTTGATATGGCAGCAGTTAATAGTTGTATTTAGTATATACATTAGTGTTATGATTTTTTCCTTTTAAAGATAAAGCCCAATTCCTTTTAAACAGAAATTTTGTTTTCACTTATGAAACTATTAATCAAATATGAAGTAAACTAAAATTAAAAAACGATTATTTTAGGAAGGACTATTAGTCTCTCTCTCATCTAGTCTCTCATCTAGAAGACTAATCTTAAGCAAAGGAAATGAGGTTTGGGAGACGTATTTTGTTTTAACATGCTTGAAAAAATATTTATTATTTGTTAGTTAAAATTCTGAACATGTCTCAGATTGGTTTGTCAGAACTATGCTTTTTGTAGAAAATGAATGTTTTCAGTTTAAAGCCTCTCATCCAAAATTGTATTAGGAAAGAAAAAAATGTAAATAATATCTGTGATAAATGTTTTGTAAAATCAAGTAGATGTTATTTGGGAGACTCTTTAATATAACCGACTTTCTTATTTAAATGCAATTATTTATTCTTATTTCTAAGACATACACAATATTAGATTGCTCTGAAATTATTGCTATTATTCACTGGAAATATATGATGACATCCATTTCATCATGGATGAAATTTGTATTGTAAGAGCCCAAACAGAATTTACAAATGGAATAAACTACACATAAAAACATAAAAAGAGACTTTAAAATGACATTTCCTTAATAAGAGTTTACCATGATCGGTGATAATTTGTGGTCACTTAAACTGAGGATATCTCTTTCTATAATCCAAAGATGGAAATATATGAGGAGGAGGTGTGGAGGCAAAAAGTTTTAAATATGTTAATTTTGAAATGTCTATTAAACATGAAGATGGGAATGTTCAGTAAATAAATGAAAATATAGGTTTGGAACTCAAGGGTATGTTTTGATCAATGGCTAGATTTCAGACTTATCAAAGTATAGATATTAAAATGTAGACTGGTTGTCTATTTCAGGTTTGGTAATTTACAAAATGAGCCCTACATAAAACCCAAGAGAACAATAGCAGAGCATAGTGGGTTGAATATTTACCAGTGGAAACTGGAATTATAGGTCAGTATGTGAAGCCAGCAGGAAGGAAATGGACTGATAAAAATGGATGGGTATTAGCTTGAGGAAAAGAGATAGATTAGGAGATAAAGGCGCTCCAGGACATGGAAGAATAGCTACATAAATATACAGAAAGGAGAGTTCAGAGTGGATCCCACGGTTCAAGATGCACCATGCTATCCCAAATACACTGCTAAAATTCAGTCAAGGATCTTAGAGTCTAAGATGTTGGAAATACCATCTGATGGGGACCTATGACAATAAGAAGGCAGATATTAGGGTAAATGGGGACACTTTGTGGTTGTTTGGTGTTTTCTTTTTTTAAGTTTTACTTATTTAAGTAAATCTCTACACCCCATGTGGGGCTCGAACTCTTGACCCATGAGATCAATAGTCATGTGCTCTTCTGACTGAGCCAGCCAGGCTTCCCTAAACAATTTGAATTAGTAATCATAGTCCGGGTGAATTGGAGTCAGTATATGAAAATGCGGAAATTCCTTATTTGCAAATTCTGCAATTATAGTTCCAGTCTTTACTAGCCATTCCATTAGCTAATGAACTAGCAAGTATTATTTTTCCGTTCATAGAAAAGCAGAGATTTGAAATGTCCAGTTCAACATAGCCACAACACTTTCAGATGGCTTTCTCTAAAAATGCCTTTATAATCTAAACCTGTAACAGCAAGAGTAGGATTTGCAATGCAAAACTGCTGAATTTAAATAGTGAAATGGGGCACCTGAGTGGGTCAGTTGGTTAACTGACTGACTTCTCCTCAGGTCACGATCTCAGGGTCTTGGGATCAAGCCATGCCTTGGACTCCATGCAGGGTGGGGGAGGTGGCTTCTCCCTCTCTTTCTCTCTCCGACCCTCCCCCTGTTTGTGCTCTCTCTCTCTCTCTCTGTCTCAAAAAAATAAATGAAATCTTTGAAAAAATAATAGTGAATTGATACTTGAAATAACCTTTCCTACTACACTGAAGACCTATCTTCAGTATTGCTTCCTAATTCTACTGAGTAAATACATCTTCATTGAAGTGAAAGTTCAATACATTTGCTATGCCTCTTGACTTTAGTGATAAACTATTCCATGCCTTATAAAAAATATCCTGAAAAATTATAGAAACTTTGAAAATCTCTTATTAACACTAGCTACAGAAAACTGACTCAAAGTGAAAGGGCCTAAGTCTTCATTTCAAAAGCATGTTGAAGAGAAAGAAAAGTAGAGGCAAATAAGGAAAAATATTATTTAAATAACATACCATATTTCAGCCATCATATTTCTTACCATCAGTTAAACATAAAAAATTTAACGAGAGTAGAACTCACAGGAAGTAAGTGCCAATTTATTTCAACAAAGAGGTATACCATCTTATCTTCTTCAGAGAACCGATCACAACTCACCTGTTCAGTTCATCATATGGCTGTTGACACAACTTTGACTTCACAGATATATTGGGAATTGCTACAGTTTCTGAACATTAGATATGAGAGTAAGGTTGATAGATGAGAAAAGGAGGAAAAAGAGGTGTTCTGTGTTGCAACAGCTCAATAAGGAAGAAGGAAGTTTTGAGTTACCCAAAAGATGAAATGGGTTGCCATTTATCTTTAATTTATTCCATCTACCCATGTTTACTTCAATTGCCTAAGTACAGAGGCTGTCAGTCATAGTGGACTACCACAAACATTGTTATATCATTTTGTTACTTTGTATCAATGGCAAAAATTCTTCATCTTAAGTATCTTAGTCTAATTTTTGCTTTAGGAAATACTGGCACTGAACCACTTTGGGGAAAAAATATATTATATATATATATATAATAGGGAAAAACATATATATAATATATATTTTTCCCTATTTAAGTGAATTTTTCTTTTTTTAAAAGATTTTATTAGAGAGAGCATGCACAAGTAGCAGGATGGGGCAAAGGCAGAGGGAGAAGCAGACTCCTTGCTGAGCAGGGGGCCCTGACCCAGGGCTAGATCCCAGGACACTGAAATTATGACCTGAGCTGAAGGCAGATGCTTAGATGACTGAGCCACCCAGTCACCCCTTAAGTGAATTTTTAATGGAAAAAAACATTTCAGTGCCATCTCAAATCTGGTCTCATAAAATTTGTTATACTGAAATAAGATCTGAAAAAGATTATATAAAACAATCACTGGATAGGTTTCTAAGAAATTAAATTTCTGAACTTAGATTGAAAAGGTTATCAGCAAAATTTAAATTCTTAGTTGTAAAATAGGATCCATAGTCCTGTTTATAGATATGGGGAGAGAACACTGTGCTTATTTCCTGTTTTATCAGATACTGAATGCAAATAGGAGAAATATAAGTTGTTTGGAAAGCTTTTTCCTAAGGCAGGAGCTGTGGACAAAACAGAATAACAGCTGAACTTAAAATGACCTTTAAGGTCTTTTCAGGTCTATAATTCACTCTCAAGTGACCCCAAGATCTAGAGTATGTGTATTAGTATTATGCTATCAGTAGTGTCAGCATGACAAGGGCAGAGAAGGTTGATAAACATGTATGATTTATATGAAAAGAGACAGCTATCCAGATCAATTACACTCTTTGAGACAACCTGCTCTTTAAATAGTTTTAGCCAGATTTCCTGGACAGGAACATTCTACTTGTCACACTGTGTTCAATAATACTTTAAAATCATCATTCCAATGACTGAACTATTGTCTCTGCCTCATGATTTTCAAATTGCTATGCCAGTAAACATAAGGTAGAAAAAACAAAGATTTCTATCATTTAAGCAAATAACTAATTTTTGAAGTGAATTATTTAACATTTTAGAACATATATGATCTCATGGCTATATAGAGAAGCTCTGCTGTTCTCTTTTCAAGATATTTTTCTCTTGGTATGATTTCTTAGCTAGGTTTAGCTTTTTGTGTTGATTTTTTTTTTTCCTTCCATATAACTAAATGTCAAAAGTGACCCATGTTTCTAGTGAATCATTATTTTCAAGGCAGACTGAGCATTTATTCTAGTGAAGAGGAAACAAAAATTTGATAGTATTCCTTCAGGCTTAGTACTTTCTGAGTTTCCTTTCTCCCTCAAGTGACCTAAATTGGCAGTTGGGAAAAGATCTATTTGAAACATTTTGTATAAGAAAGGATTTCTGAGAGATTTATTTACTTAGAATTATTTAACGCTAAAGGGAATCATCTTTTAGTCTTGTTTACTGAGTACTTCGCTCACATTTTATTGCATAAGCACTGTAAAAGGTAGTTTCTGAAGAAATCCTTCAAGAGTTTACCATCTAACAGAAGAGGTAATTTACGTGGATTACGTACTTATTGTATGCCACGCATCAATTTAGGCACTCATAAACATTAATTTATTTAATTCTTATAACAACCTTAAGGGACAAGTATTATGATCAGTGACATTTTAGAGATAAGGACAAGGAGATATAGATATACTGAGTGACTTGCTCAAAGTCACCCACTATGTAAACAACTAACCTATGAGGCTACTGCAGGAATTTGAAAGAGCTAACATATAGCACCAGTTTTTTACTTTTTGGAACTGGAAAAAAAAAAAGTGATAGTGGAATCAAATGTATATAAAAAATTCAAGTTATTACACTGCTTATGTTGAACAACCATGGCATTAAATCTGTTAGACAAATAGGGTTGTTAATATTTTAACACTAAATTGGACACACTTAGCCAATCACTGTCCTTGGCAGGGTTTAAAAATCAGTGATTTCCACAGGGATGCGCCTGAAAAATATATGTCATGAAAGATCAGAACAGAATGTATCTCCTCTTCAAGCAGGCGGATCACAAAGGAGGAAGGAAGGGGCAAAATCGACACAATCTTACCATTAGTTTCTTATTCCTGCAGAAATTACCACAAACTTTAGTTTTAAATACCACGTATTTATTATCTCACAGCTCTGCAGTACAGAGGTCCTAAAATCAAGGTGTTGGCAAAGCTATTCCTCACAGAGGCTCTAGGGAGAATAAGTGTCCTTGTCTTTTCTAGCTTCTGTGAGCCACCTGCATTCCTTGGCTCACAGACCCTTTCCTCCATTTTCAAAAGTTCATCACTCCAACCTCGACCTCTTTTATCACATTGTCTTCTCCTTCTCTGGCCGTCTTGCTTTCCTTTTATATGGACCTTTGTGAATACACTGGACTCACCCACGTAATCTAGAATAATTTCCCCATCTCAAGATTTTTTTTTTTCTATTTATGTGATAGACAGAGAGAGATCACAAGTAGGCAGAGAGGCAGGCAGAGAGAGAGGGGGAAGCAGGCTCCCCGCCGAGCAGAGAGCCCGATGTGGGGCTCGATCCCAGGACCCTGAGATCATGACCTGAGCCGAAGGCAGAGGCTTAACCCACTGAGCCACCCAGGCGCCCCCCCATCTCAAGATTTTTAATCACAGTTGAGAACTGCCTTTTGACATATAAGACAACATATTCAGGCTCCAGGAATTATTAGAATGTGGACGTATATGGAGGGCATAAATAGGTCTAGCACATGTCACCAAATTTACTACTGGGAAGGAGTGAATAAAAGAGCAAAAGGCCAAAAACATTACTGAGTAACTCTACTAAAGTTCTCTTCAAAGGGTATCATATCATTAGAGGAAAGAGACCCCCTCCCTAAGTCACATTTTATAGTGTATTGTTCTTTTCTTAGTGGGCTTACCCATTCTCCCATCCTTAATCAAAGCTAGTCTTGTCTCTCAGAATAGGAAGTCACCAGTAGCTTGCAATCTGCTTTACTATTACCAGCTACATTTATTTTATGTATCTTTTTTGGACCCACTAGCATATAGTAGAGATTTTAGACATCATTTACATCTATTAGAACAGTGGATTGAGGGGTATTTGGGTGGCTCAGTCATCTAGGTGACTGACACTTGATGTCGACTCAGGACCTGATCTCAGGATAGTGGGATTGAGCCCTGTGTTTGGGTATGTGTGGGGAGTTGCTTGAGATTCTTTCTCTCCCTCTGCTCCTCCCCAGCTCTTTCTCTCAAATAAATAAATCTTAAAAAACAAAACAGTGAATTGATTAAATGATGTTTAAGAGCTCTCTATAAACAAGACTAAAAATCCAATCCCATATTCTTTTTCTCACTTCAAGTTTGTTTCAAAGGTATAGTCCATTACAGCTCAACTAAAGTTATACAATATATTTAATATACATTTTAATTTATTTAATTATTTAATATTTAATTTAATATATTTGATAAATATACTTCAAAAATTACATAAAATTAGGTACATTTATAACAATGGCAACAATAAAGATATGTGTTAATAAGAATATAAATTCTTTCCATTATGAAGTTCTTGGTATATATTAAAGTCTAAAAACTAGATTTTCTTAAAAATTAATTTTTTTTTTTTTAAATGAGAGAGGAAGAAGCAGGCTCCTGGCTGAGCAGAGAGCCTGATGTGGGGCTCGATCCCTGGGATCATGACCTGAGCCGAAAGGCAGAGGCTTTAACCCACTGAGCCACCCAGGCTAAAAATTAATTTTGAAAAATATTAGTATTTTATCCAAATTATGAAACCACATTATCTTTAATGTGGATTAAACTTAAACTAATTAAAGCCCCAAATAAATCAACCCCAAACTATAATAGAGCATAATTAACCTCAGATGAATTCTTAATATTTGGGTAGATTGAGATCCTTTTTTAAAAAAAAAATAAAGATTTTATATATTTATTTGAGAAAGAGGGAGAGATCACAAGCAGGCAGAGAGGCAGGCAGAAAGAGAGGGGGAAGCAGGCTCCCCGC
The DNA here is from genome assembly GCF_020171115.1 of Neogale vison. NCBI lineage: Eukaryota > Metazoa > Chordata > Mammalia > Carnivora > Mustelidae > Neogale > Neogale vison. Next base: position 79,789,292 of record NC_058098.1, on the reverse strand, counting down.
TGAGGAGAGAGCCCAATGCGGGGCTCAATCCAGGATCCTGAGTTCATGACCTGAGCCGAACCCACTGAGCCACCCAGGCATCCCAAGACTGAGTTCTTTTATCATCTGCAGCCTGGAATTTATCTCACTAGAATGGTATAGGCTTTACAGGGACTCAGAAGTCATTCTGCATGTTACTCCACAGTTGGAAACTGTATGCATAAACATCAAAATGGATATAGATAGAAGTGTCTGTCTATCTACCTATATATCTATATCTATCTATCCATCTATCTCCATATATAGAGATCTCTACATCTATCCATCCATCTACTTATATATATAGTGTTTAATCATACAATGAAAATTAACCACAATTATATTAAAATATAATAGTAATATTATAGTTATAAAAGTAATATAAAGTAATATATCTAGTTATATATTAATAGTAATATTAAGATATTTTGAAACACATGAATACTAAAGTGAGTTCTTCATCATAAATATTGGGAGACAGAGTCACAGAAATGGTAAATATGCAGGTGTAAATAAATGAATATTAAATGAAGAAAATAGTACATTTTGTTATTTAAAATGTAAGAATTAAAATAAATGATAAAAATAAAACATCATTCAAGAAAAGGGCAAATAGAATAAAATGTTGTAAGATTCTAGCATTATTAAGTGGAAAAACTAGTAACTAGTAGTCAACATTTTCCTAGCATTATTGAGATAATTGACATATAATATTGTGCAAGTTTATGGTATACAATATGATGGTTTGACATACACACACATACTGAAATGATTACCTCAATAAGGTCAGTTAACACATCCATCACCTCATGCAGTTAAGTGTGTGTGTGTGTGTGTGTGTGTGTGTGTGTGTGTGTTAAGTTTAAGATCTATTCTCCCAGCAAACTTTAAGGATATAATACAGTATTATTAACTATAGTTACTTACTGTTCATTTGATCTTCAGAAATTATTCATCTTATAACTGTTACAGTTTGAAATCTTCTGCCAATATCTAATCATTTGCCCAAAACTTTAGCCCCTAGCAACCTCTAATCTATGTTTGTCTTCCTCTGTTTGAATTATTCCCCTTAGCATAATGCCTTCAAGTTGCACCCATGTTATCTTACATGGCAGTATCAAAGATCAGTTGGCTACACACACACACACACACACACACACACACACACATTCACTGCTGGGATCTCTATTCAGTTCCATTGGACTATATGTCTTTTTTAATTTTTTATTTTTTATTATTATTATTTTTAATATTTTATTTATTTATTTGACAGGCAGAGATTACAAGTAGGCTGAGAGGCAGGCAGAGAGAGAGAAGGAGGAAGCAGGCTCCCCTCTGAGCAGAGAGCCCGATGTGGGGCTCGATCCCAGGACCCTGGGACCATGACCTGAGCCGAAGGCAGAGGCTTTAACCCACTGAGCCAGCCAGGCGCCCCTATATGTCTCTTTTTAGACCAGTACCATCTTTGTTCATCTTTCTCATGATCCCTATGGCTATTTGCGGTCTTTTGTGCTTCCAAATGAATTTTAGGATTGTTTTTTATTTCTATTAAAAATACCATTTTTTTCTTTTATAGGGATTTTTTTTTCTTTTATAGGGATATTCTTTTATAGGGATTGCACTGAATCTATACGTAGATTTGGGTAGTCTGGAAATTTTAATAATATTAATTCTTTTGATCCATGAACACAGATATCTTTTAAATTATTTGTATCGTCTCCAATTTCTTTTCAGTATCTTATAGTTTGCAGTGCATAGATATTTTTTACCTTATTTACATTAATTACATTTATTCCTAAGCATTTTATTCATTTTAATGTTATTAAAAATAGAATGATTTTCCTTATTTTTTAGACAATTTGTTATTAGTGTAGAGAAATTCAACTGATTTTTGTATGTTGATTTTGTATCATGAAACTTTACTAGGTTTTTTCAATCAGTTCTAACAGTATTTTTGATGGTTATCATATTATATTTTCTGTAAATAGAGACAATTTTATACCTTCCTTTCTCATTTAGATATCTTTTGTTTCTTTTTCTTGTCTAATTGCTCTGACTCAGACTTCTAGTACTAGCCTGAATAGATGTGGTGAGAGTGGGCATCCTTGTCTTGTTCCTGACCTAAGGGGAAATGATTTTGACTTTTCACTATTGTCTGATGTTAGCTGTGAAGTTGTGATACATGGCCTTTGTCATGCTGAGGTAGGTTTCTTCTTTACCTGATTTTTTGAAAGTTTTTATCGTAAAAAGATGTTGAATTTTGTCAATTCTATTGAGATTATCATATAATTTTTTCCTTTTGGAATCATATAATTTTATCCTTAATTCTATTAATGTGGTATCTCATATTTATTTATTTGTGGATTTTAAAACATCCTTCTATCCCAGGGATGAATCGCACTTGATCATGGTGCATGATCCTTTAACATGCTGTTAAACTTGCTTTGCTAACACTTTGTTGAGAATTTTTTGTTGTTGTTTCTATGATTCTTTTATTACTGCCATTCCTTTTTTAAAAATTTAATTTAATTTGTTTTCATTGTTCCAAAATTCATTTTTAATGCACCACACCCAGTGCTCCAAGCAATATGTGCTCTCCTTAATACCCACCACCAGACTCACCCAACCCCTCACCTCCCTCCTCTCCAAAACCCTCAGTTTGTTTCTCAGAGTCCACAGTCTCTTGTGGTTTGTCTCCCCCTCCAATTTCCCCCAACTCCCTTCTCCTCTCCATCTCCCAACACCCTCCATGTTATTCCTTATGCTCCACAAGTAAGTGAAACCATATGATAATTGACTGTCTCTACTTGACTTATTTCACTCAGTATCTCTTCCAGTCCTGTCCATGTTGATACAAAAGTTGGGTATTGATCCTTTCTGATGGAGGCATAATACTCCATTGTATATATGGACCATATTCTTTATCCATTTGTCTGTTGAAGGGCATCTTGGCTATTTCCAGTTGGGCAATTGTGGCCATTGCTGCTATGAACATCGGAGTACAGATGGCCCTTCTTGTCACTACATCTGTATCTTTGGGATAAATGCCCAGTAGTGCAATTGCAAGGTCATAGTGTAGCTCTATTTTTAATTTCTAAGGAATCTCTACACTGTTTTCCAAAATGGCTGCACCAACTTGCATTCCCACCAAAAGTGTAAGAAGGCTTCCCTTTTTCCACATCATCTCCAACATTTGTTATTTACTGTCTTTTGATTTTGGCCATTCTGAATGGTGTAAGAAATAAAAAGTATTCAAATTGGCAAAGAAGAAGTCAAACTCTCTCTCTTCACAGATGACACGATACTATACATGGAAAACCCAAGACTCCACTCCCAGACTACTAGAACTCATACAGCAATTCAGTAATGTGGCCTGATAAAATAATCAATGCACAGAAATCAGTTGCTTTCTTATACACTAACAATGAAAATATAGAAAGGGAAATTAGAGAACCAACTCCATTTACTATAGCACCAAGAAACATAAGATACCTTGAAATAAACCTAACCAAAGAGGAAAAGGATCTGTGCTCGAGGAACTACAGAACACTCATGATAGAAATTGAAGAAGACAGAAAAAGAAGGAAAAGCATTCCATACTCATGTATTGGAAGAATAAACATTGTTAATGTCTATACAGCCCAGAGCAATCAATACTTTCAATGCCATCCTGATCAAAATTCCACCAGCATTTTTCAAAGTGCTGAAACAATCAATCCTGAAATTTGTATGGATCCAGAAAAGGCCCCAAATTGCTAAGGAAATGTTGAAAAAGAAAAACAAAACTGGGTGTATCACATTGCCTGATTTCAAGCTTTACTACAAAGCTGTGATCACCAAGACAGCATGGTACTGGTACAAAAAACAGACACATAGACCAGTGGAGCAGAGCCCAGATATGGACCCGTAGCTCTATGGTCAAATATTCTTCATCAAAGCAGGAAAAAAATATACAGCGGAAAAAAGACAGTCTCTTCAATAAGTGGTACTGGGAAAATTGGACAGCTATGTGTAGAAGAATGAAACTTGACCATTGTCTTACACCATACACAAAGATTAACTTGAAAGGGATAAAAGACCTCAATGTGAGGCAGGAATCTATCAAAATCCTAAAGGAGAATGTAGGCAGTAACGTCTTTGACATTCGGCCATAGCAACTTCTTTTTTTTTTTTTTTTCCAATTCATTTATTTTCAGAAAAACAGTATTCATTATTTTTTTCACCACACCCAGTGCTCCATGCAAGCCGTGCCCTCTATAATACCCACTACCTGGTACCCCAACCTCCCACCCCCCCACCACTTCAAAACCCTCAGATTGTTTTTCAGAGTCCATAGTCTCTCATAGCAACTTCTTTTAAGATATGTCTCCAAAGACAAAGGAAACAAAAGTGAAAATGAACTTTTGGGACTTCATCAAGATCAAAAGCTTCTTGCACAGCAAAGGAAACAGTCAACAAACAAAGAAGCAACCCACGGAAGGGGAGAAGATATTTGCAAACGACAGTACAGACAAAGAGCTGATATCCAAGATCTATAAAGAACTCCTCAAACTCAACACACACAAAACAGATAATCACGTAAAAAAAAATGGGTGGAAGACATGAGAAGACACTTCTCCAAAGAAGACAAACAAATGGCTAACAAATACATAAAAAAATGTTCATCATCATTAGTAAACAGGGAGATTCAAATCAAAACCACATTGAAATAATTTTTGCATCTGTGTCCATCAGGGATATTGACCTGTAGATTTCATTTCTTGTAGTGTCCTTACCTGGCTTTGGTATCAGGGTAATGCTGATCTCATGAAATGAGTTTGGAGTATAATTCCCTCTTCGAATTTTTGGAGAAGGATTGGAATTCATTCTTTAAAGTCTGGTAAAATTCATCTGGTCCTAGGCATTTCTTTTTCAGGAAGATTCTTAATTACTGATTCAATACCTTTACTTGTTATTGGTTTGTTCAGTTTTCTATTCTTCATGACTCAGTATTGGTAAGCTGTGTATTTCTAGGAATTTATCCATGTCTTCTAAGATGTCCATTTAGTTATTATATAATTGTTCATAGTAGTCTTTTATGATCTTTTATATTTTTGTGGTATCATTCATAAAGTCTCCTCTCTCATTTAGAATTTTACTTATTTGGTTCTCTCTCTTTTTTTCTCTACACAAACACGAAAGAATAGACTTATTGGATCATATAGTAAATCTGTGTTGAACACTTTGAGGAACTGTCAAACTGTTTTCAAGAGCAATGCATGAGAATTCCAATATCTTTACATCCTCATCAACCATTGTTATTGTTTGGGTGTTTTTGTTGTTGTTGTTGTTGTTTGTTTTGTTTTTAATAGCTGTCAGTCAGTGTAAAGATGTAGCTCATTGTGGCATTGATTTTCAATTCCCTAATGACTAATGATTTCAAGCATCATGTTATTTACTTATTGGCTAATGTGTATATTCTTTGGGGAAATATCCATTCAAATATTTCCCCATTTTTAAGTTATTTATTCTTTTATCATTGTGTTACAGGTTTAGGTCCAGATCAGATACAATTTGCAAGGGTTTTCTCCCTTTTTGTGGATCATCTATCAAAGAAACTGTTGCCTAACTCAAGCTCCTATAGATTTACACATAAGCTATGTCTTAGCAGTTGTATGGTTTTAGCTTTCACATTTAGTTAAGTTTGGGTTAATATTTTTTTGCATGGTGTGAGGTAGGGATTAAAAGTCATTCTTCTGTGGGTGTCTATCCAGTTGTCCCAGTGCCATTTGTTGAGAAGACTGTTTCCCCATAGAATGGTCTTGGCACCACTGACAAAAATCAATTAACCATAAATGTAAGGATTTATTTCTAAATTATATTCTATTGATCTGTATTTCTACCTTTATGTCAGTACCACACTATCATGATTACTTTTTTTTGGAGATTTATTTATTATTTCAGACAGAGAGAGAGAGAGCATGAGCTAGGAGGGAGAAGCAATTTGTTGAATTGTGCATTTATCCTTTTAATTCTGTTAAAAGTTTTTAAGTTCTAAGTTTTTGCTTCCTGTATTTTTTTGGTTTCTGTGAGGTGCCTATATGTTCATAATAGTTACATGTTTATAATCAATTGCCCCTTTTAACATCAACATTATCTAATGGCCTATTTATCTCTAGTAACAATAGTTACAATTTGCTGAGTGCTTACTATGTTCCAGGCACAGTTCTAAGCAAGTGTTATTTTCCGTTGATAAGATTTCACTGTATTGAGAATATCCAATGGATTCTAATATTTCTTTTTTTTTTACTGAAAAATAATTTTCAGTAGTATTTTAGTAGTAATTTATACTGAGGTATTGAGGATGATAGTAAATGATAGTAAATGTTTCATTGTGCTGAAGTATTTTTTGTATATCTCATTCTGGATTATTTTGTTTATTGCATACTGATTGTTAAAAATCTGAGGTCTATCCCAAATCCATGTTTGTCATCAAGTAAAGATTTAAGCCTTGGTCACTGTTAACTTGTATATTGGCATTGTTCTCAAGTCACCTTAAAATATATACAAAATTATTGATATGATACACTACAAAACCAGTGTGTATTATTAAACAGCCTTCAACTATATGCTAGTTTCAGAGAAGTTCTTTTCTGATAGCTTTGGTCCCTGAAAACCTACAGATCACACATAGCAACTATATTTTGTATCATGTACTACTCTCAATTATATTTTTATGTTCTTCCTAACTACAAAACTCAAAAAAAAAAAAATCAGCATTTCTTGTTCCCTACTCCACAAAATAAAAGTAACACAAGTCTACACTTAATTTCTCATGTGTGTGTATGTGTTGCAATCTACAGATGGATACAGATAGAGATACTGATGTGAAGGCAGAGAGAAAATATTGTTCTTATTGAATGAAAATAAAAGAGAAGGTTGGTTGTCCAGTTATCCTGTCATTAATAATTCTGAGAGCATAAGTTGGGAGACAGAAGGTGGAAAGAGCTCCGACTCTCCCTGTAAGACTTTTTAATTTTGTCAATTTTGAGTGCTCTGGGAGAAACAAATATTTCTTATGGGTCCTGACTTTAAATTAAGTTCTATATACCCCCTACTCAGTGAATTATTTACTAATGGGTTTACTTTCAGGTTGATTTCCCCCCACTCTTTTTTAACTTGGACTTTTTCTGTCCTTTGTAGGTACTCCAATGGACAGGATTTGTGAAGCATTTGGAATTTGTTCCCATTTTTGAGATTTCCTAAATGATCAATTTAGCATGCTCAATTTTACATTTAATTTTAGTTGCATGCTTTCTGTGATAATATATAAATTATATATGATTTATATGAAGGTAATATAAATTAATTTTATCTTCCACACTTAGAACAGAGAAAAATTGCACAAATAAAGTTTAAACTCAATCTTCAGCTCTTTTAGCAACCCAAAATAAAATAACTAATTTTAAATACAGCAGATCAAGTTCATTAGTGAATTATTATCTGTCTGACCCAGACTAAGATGACATAAGTCAATTTCTTTTTATTTCCCAATATTCCCCACTTTAAAAAGAAAAAAGCAAAAAATGATTCTTTTCATAGTATTGCAATATGCAGTTCCTTCATGTATTATTTTCTCTGTGTGTTCCAGAACAATAAAGCAGCGTTTGTCAGCAAACATTCATATACTTGCTGCTCCCTCTGCCTTCTTTTCAGGACTAAAATCATCCAGAGATAATGGACTCCAGGGAGAAAGTAAACAAATTATACAGGAACAGCACAATTCCTCAGAGCAAGTTGGCAGCATGGATTCTACATCCCAGGTTTGTTACACTCTGGTGAGAAATCTTAGAGGAGCCATTATTCCTTGTCAGGGACAGCATGAGCAGCATGTAAAGGGTTCATATTCAGGCTTGACAAATTGAACTTACTGTTTTGTTTAAAAATAGCATCCATCAGAGTGGGAGTAGATTTTTGGAAGGATAATGTACAACTTTGTCACTTTGTTTTGCTGAATTTGGAAGTGTACCATCTACCCTATGTAGGTTGCAGTAATGAAAGAATCAAAGAATCTGAATTTCAATTCATAAACTCTGGATTTGAGCCCAGACCTTATTTTACTAAGTAGGTGGGCAACTTAAAAACTTTTTATATTCAAATCCCTTTGTTTAATAAAGAAAATACTGATACCACATCATTCTGAAGACCAAAAATTGAGGCAATATACATAAAAATACTTGGAAACTACAAAATAGTGTAAGATATGAAATTAGGCATTATTATTAACATTGAATTAGACTAGTCCCTGGTTACATTCAAGATATCTTATATTAGGGTAAAACTGCATATTTGTGTAGGTAACCAAGATGGCAAACCTGATGCATGGCAGATGAAAAGTTTAGTCTCTCCATTTTAATTACCCTGCCTGACTTTCTCTATTTGTCTCACTCCATCAGTGATGACATTTACATTGTGATTTCTTGAGTTAATTTTTACTTGTTTTTGTTTCTCCTACCCTAATTTTCTTTTGGTGCTTTGTTTTTCCAATTTACTGTCCATTTGTAAAGGCACATGCTAAATAAATGATTATTATCTGGTAGCTCACTCATTCATTGACCCATTCATTATTTGTTTATTTAAATCCTTCTTCCCTTAAAAATGCTGTCTACTTACATTTCCAATGGAACAGCTATTTGGAATGTACAAATATGAAATGAAATTTTTTTTCCTAAGGTAGTTTGTAGTTAAATAAGGAAGATGAGTTAGGTATACAAGTGACATTAATGAAAGGGAGAAAGGAGATGAGTACTGTAAGTAAAGGACAGGTTAATTATGGGACAATAGAGGAGAGGAAAAAACTCCCAGATGATGAAGGATGTGAAGACCGAAGTAGCATTTGAGATCCTTCATTGGTATGGGGATATTGCTATGGTGAGTGCTGTGAAATGTGTAAGCCTGATGATTCACAGACCTGTACCCCAAGGGGAAATAATATATTATATGTTAATAAAAAAAGTATGAGCAAATTACACAGTACGGTTGGAAAAAAGTAGCCATTTAATATTGTTTGGTTTAAGTTACAGATAATAGAACTGTAGCAAATAAATAAGCAAATAAGAGCAAATAAGAAAAGGAAATTGTGTCTAAATCACAAGTTTTCCTGAATGCTAGATTAAAGAACTTTGATTTTATTCAACAGGAAATCAGAAATGGGAAGCTATTCTTGAGGAACGGGGAAGTCGAAGATTGATATACTAAATAGGGGGTTAAAATGACAGGAAAGAAAGAGAAAGAGAAAAATAGAAGGAAAAGAAAAGAAAAGGAAAGGAAAGGAATGGAAAAAGAAAAGAACGGAGAAAATAAAGGAAAGGAAAAAGGAAAGAAAAGAAAAAGAGAAGTGAAAAGATTATGTGTGAAGCAAAGAAACCTCATGTTATTTTAGTGCAAGTGAGAATGGAGGTTTTAGAAAAATACTAAGGCGTTTGGAACTCAATAAGGATTATGATTATCACTGATTAGGTGATTTTTCTGTGCCAAAACTCCTCATACATTACTTAATCTTATCCTCAGCAGGCCTAAGAGAAAAGCAACTGGTTCCATTTTGGAGAGTGATAACAGGCCCAAGACAATACAGCTGGGGAGCAGGGGAGCTGGGATTTGAACCTAGGCCGTTTCAGTCCAGAGCTGTTGTACTCCTAGCAACTGTGCTATTTTAGAACTCCCACAACTGACAAAGAGGCATGAAAAAGGCCGGATTCTGACATGATAGCAGTTTTCCAGCCTCTGTGACAGAGAAGATGCAGATGATGATCGCAGAAAAATGCCACAGAACAGAGACAAAGTCAGTCTGCTTTGACATGTTGAGTGTCAGTCCTTATGATCATGAAAGTGGAGATGTCTAGCAAGTAGATGGAAATGCAGGATGAATTCAAGAAAGGGGTCTGGAGAGACTCAGTTCAAAGTTTTCTAAAAGGAGATGATGGAGGATGTGAGGAAAGGGCATGACAAGAGGGTAAGCAGAGGGAAAGTAGGCCAGGGGCGGGTCTTGGGGAAAGTCAGAAAGGCAGCTGTGATTGCTCCATGAAGCACAAGCATAATTTCATACCAGAGAATTTAAAGTAGCAATTCTCTCCTACTTGGAGAAGTCACTGCACTGCAGGGCACCGTAAGCCTATAAATCAATTAAACTCAAATTACAAAGTCAGATGGCATCTGTTCCCATCGTGACATAAAGCCTGTTAAGATGAAAAATTTCTGGCTGGGATAACTTAAATTTTTCATAAGTTGCTATCCCACTGAGCTGTTTTTCTTCATATAGCTTCAATAACACAGAGGCAGATTTGGGGCTTGGAAAGTTCCTTAGAGATCACCTGGTCTAATATCCTCATTTTATAAATGAGGACTCTGAGGCTCAGAGAGGTGACCTTAGGTGATGAAGCTAGGTTTTCCATAAATGAGTTCATTTATATTTACACTCACTAAATGATTGGAGACTAAGAATTTTGTATTTTATAATGATACTTACCTGAGAGTATTATTGAGAAGAAGTGATTTATAATATTTGGCCACAGTTTATTGAGACTTTAATTTGTGTACATTCTTCTCTTCCTTTACCAAGAATGCAGGCATCACTTTGTTTTATTTTTCCCCAAGGAAACTGTGTTTGCAGGCATGAAAGAAGAGAGTGCCTACAAACAAATGAAGTGCATGGATTTTAAGAATATTTGAGCTCTTTGAGAGGATGGGGAAAAGAAGAAGGATCTTCAGTTGAGAGAAGGGAGAAGTGAAGTAGGACAGAGGGGAACAAAGAAGAGGAGGTGGTGGGAAGAGAAGCGGGCTGGTATACCTAAGGACTGAAAGCATCTGTCCTCCACCCTCCTGAAGACCCCCAGTGAGTCTCAGCCCTATAAGAACTGATTAATATTTTACAATTCTTTGTTTTACACAAGCTCCTCTCAGCTATTATACATGGTCCCTCTAAACACCCTGCCCTTTACACCTATTATCCCATAATCTAGCAATAGAATTTACCTTTCTAAACCTCACTTATTCTTCAGAATGCTTCTATATATTGACCCAATAGCATTAATCAGGATCACCACAGAGTCTGAAAAATAATTCATTCATATCACTATTCCTTTTGGTTTTGATGCAATGGTAATTTTACTTTAAATAATTTTAGTTTTAATAATATTTTGAGAAATGTATTATTGCCATTAATATTTCTCCAAATATTCAGGTAAGCTTGTATTAGCAAAGTGAACCATGTGCTTTGGCAACAAAGACCCGCACCCAGGATTATAGGTACTAAGCTGAAATGATAGGTACAAATAACAAGTAGGAATTCGGATAAGGAAGAGAATACTTTTGAAAGATTCTACAAAATAAGTTTTGCAGAGAGAAGGTCAAACATAGCTTGAAAGTAATATTTATAACCAAAGATGTAGAGGAATGCTGAGTTTATTTTGGCACATTGAGTAAGGAAGAACTTTTGTGAGAATGGTTATCAGATACAAGTAATTGAGGGAGAACTGAGTTATATTTGAATATTCTTTTTTCTTGGGGATGAGAGCCAGGACAGAGACTCTGAGAATAAGTCCATGGCATGTAACAGAAACAGTGTTTAATTGAGGGTGCAACTGGAAGTCTTTAAAAATATAGATGCCTGGGCCTCAATTCTAAACCATTTAAATAAGAACTTCTGGAGATGGGATCCAGAATGGGTATTTTTTTTTTTTTTAACTCCCCAGATCTTCCTCAGGTGCAGCAAGTTCAGACTACTCATCTTAAGATGCTGAATGGTGCATGGGGAGAGACAGGAGGCAGAATAATCATATCTAAAGAAGTTCACAGACTAATCTTCAAAATCTATGATGGCTTATCTTATGTGGCAAAAGGGACTTTGCAGATGTAATTAAGGGCTTTAAAATAAAAAGGTTATCACGGATGACCTAGGTGGGTCCAACATAATCACAAGTATCTTTTTAAAAGGGAGGAGTGAACATAATGAAAAAAAAATCAAATAAAATAAAAGGGAGGAGTGTCAGAATCAGATAAGCAACCATGGAAGAAGCTGGCGCAATGCAGGGCAGGGCTATGAGCCAATGACTATGGGTGGTTTCTAGCATGTGTAAAAGGCAAGAAATTAATTCTCCACCACAGCCTCCAGAAGGACTGCAGTTTTGCTGACTCATTTTAGACTTCTGAATTCCAAAACTGTAAGATTATAAATTCATGTTGTTTTGTAATAAGCAGTGAAGGGAGACTTATATTAGTGGCTGCTAAAAGAGCGAGTACCTACATGATCATGCTTCATGGTAAAAGAAGGATCAAGATGTACAAACTCCCATTTGGGGCCTTTGTATCACCTGTGCCCTACCACCCTGTGAACCAAATGCAGATATGATGGAGATACTACCTCTGCCTCCTTTATATCTTTAAAGTAGTACCGATCTCTGTTATTTCACCTGAAATATTGTCACTATATTGCCTATGTTTGTGTTTTGTTTGTGTGTGTGGGACAGGGGCAATTTGTCTAATGCTCCCATTTTCTTGCTTTTCCGCCATAGTAGATTAAGCATTATAGGCCAAAGATTTTGCCTTATAGGTAGAAGTTGTGCCAATTACCAAGAATGTTCATGAAAATTATACATTTGCCAATTAGAGAAGGGACTACTTAGCTCTTGTGTGCAACAATCCTCAGAATGTTTGGGCATCCCTTTTTTCCAGTGCATGGTTATTCTAGTGTATGGTCCTTCAACTAAAAGGTCTCTTTGGGGGGCACCTGGGTGGCTCAGTGGGTTAAGCCACTGCCTTTGGCTCAGGTCATGATCTCAGGATCCTGGGATCAAGTGCCACATCGGGCTCTCTGCTCAGCAGGGAGACTGCTTCTCTCTCTCTCTCTCTCTCTCTCTCTCTCTGCCTGCCTCTCTGTCTACTTGTGATCTCTGTCTGTCAAATAAATAAATAAAATTTAAAAAAAATAAAAAAAAATAAAAGGTCTCTTTGGGAAAAGATAAGGTAATCATTATAACTGGAGTGCTACAAGACACTTCTTGGAGATCTAGTCTGTCCTTTACTCAATGAGTTCAAAGCTGGAAAACTGGCTCACATCTGGATATTGGACAAAAGGTTGAGACATTTTATTAAGATAGCTGCCTTAAGTCTTCCTGCATTAGCCTTCCTTCATTTGTTGTTGCTGTTAGAGAGATGGAGCCATACCCTCATTATGTGTGTATTTACCTTGATACCAAGAAAACTTTTATTTTAGCCACATCTGTGGCTCTCTGCTTTCCCTGCTTCTCTGATTGTCATTCCAGCCTGGCTTCCCATGAGAATCTTTGAGCTTACCTTGTTTTAAATTGTTAAGAGCCACTATCTAGACTCCATTATTTGGGAGAACTTACCATCCTCATTCTTATCAATTAGACCAGTTCTCAATCTCTTCCTCCCATAAATCCTAGCTTAGTTAGACTTTAGGCTCTAAAACTGGTGGGCCCTCATACCAGTATATTCTTAATTACTTTGTTAAATGAAGTATCTTCTTAATTCTAAAAAACATAATAGTTTGGTGGTTTTTCCAGTCTTACATCATATTGACACTAGAATTAGGCAAAGAAGTGAAGCAAACACATCCCCTCAAACTGACACATTCCTAGTCCCCGCTTTAAGACTTCAACCTATACATGGGGCGCCTGGGTGGCTCAGTGGGTTAAGCCGCTGCCTTCGGCTCGGGTCATGATCCCAGGGTCCTGGGATGGAGCCCCACATCGGGCTCTCTGCTCAGCGGGAAGCCTGCTTCCTCCTCTCTCTCTCTCTCTGCCTGCCTCTCTGCCTACTTGTGATCTCTGTCTGTCAAATAAATAAATAAAATATTAAAAAAAAAGACTTCAACCTATACATATATATATATATATATATATACACACATATATACATATACACATATATACAGATATGTATATATATACATACACATATATACATATACACATATATACAGATATATATATATATCTGTCTGTATCTCAGCCATTCCCTTTTTTACATTTTTAAAAATGTTTTTGTTTCCTATATATTTTAAATTATACCAGAGACATTAGATTCTACAGTGACCCATTTACAAATAATCTTTGTATTCCCTGCCTTACTTTAGATAACACCTTTAAATTATTCAAAACCAGTGAAACTATTATATGCTACTTAGTTTAAGTAGTATATACAATCTACATTCTAAAAAGGAAACTTGTTCCAGTGGGATTCTTGTTTCTTTGTTTGCCTTTCTAATTCCTCAAAGTTCTTTTTTTTTTTTTTTTGTATGGACAGACATTTTATTTTCATGGGTATATATCTAGAAGTGAAATTGCTAGGTCATCTGGTAACTCTAACCATTTGTTCCTCAAAGTTCTTAAATATAAAAAACATATTGCTTTACTTATTTGGGTCTGTATCTATTTGTAAATACAAATATTTCCTAATATTTCCCTTTCCATGATAAATAAAACCTACCCCTCCAAGAAAAAGGCTACAATTCCCCCCCAAAGTTGGTGAACTATTAGACAAAGTACTTACTTTCTCTAGAGCTTCTCAAGAACATAAGATAAGTCCCTAAGTCATAAACAAAGAATAATAACTCAGCTTATTGCCATCTAAAATGCTTCAGTATGAAATTTGCTGAAATGTTTTAACACCTGAGCATGGTAAGAAAAGTAAATAATGATATTTTACTTAATGACTATCACTTCAAATAAAATATAACAATCCTTTTTCATATCCTAAACTCCAAGCTATTTATATTGTGGATGGAGCCACCCAAGCTGAAAGTTACATTCTATTTTTCTTAGACTGATGTTTATAAGACAACATTCTTTCCTATATAAAGTTTTAAAGTCAATAAAACCTCCATGAACTAATAAGAATGAGAAACAATGACATTTGTGATCTCCCCATGAAAGAAATGTGCCCAACTATTTCATCAGGATGCATTTTTACATATTAAACCAGTATCTCACTCAACTGGAGGTTTTATGATCAGTCTTATAAAACGATATCTACCGTTTTCAAACACAAGACATTATGGATAATAATTAATAATAAATAGAATTGCATTTTATATACATCATATAGTAAGTCCATTAATGTCTTGTAACAGATGGAAGTAGATCTCCACCCTAACTCCAATTAGAAATCACTTGGAGAGTTTTTGTGTATTTTTAATACTAATGCACAGCTCATATATCCTAAATGATTCTGATTCAGTTGGGCTGGAATGAGTCTGGATACTACATTTCACCCAGGGTTGAGAAGCACTGCTCCTAATCATCATGTAACAGTGTTTGGATTGCTCTAATATAAACATTCAACTTCAAGTCTCAAATATTTCTTGAACCCCCAAAGTCTGATTATCTAGTGTTTAAAATCTCAATAGGCAGGATAACACAACAGCAGATTACTACAACTTATTCATAATCCTGCCATTTTGGGGGGGGTAATCATCCACTTTGGCTTTCTTCGTTTTTCTCAACTTGTTTACCTTGTACTTCAAAGTAAACTTTGAGATGGAATTAATCCAAAGAAGGTATATCAAGGCAAGAAAAATGGGTTATTATCTAAAAAATGTTCAACTCATCTGCACAGTAATAGAGAACATAATTTGATTCTAGAAATTGAGATGGTATGGTAATGGGAAAACCGTGATTTGCTGTGTTTAAAGGCCTTGTCCTCAGGAGAGAAATATCATTTAAGTATTACTTCAGACATATTTCCACTAAGATTTCATGAAGAAAATTTCATTCATATTCAATTGAGAGATTTTAGTTTTATGAAAAAGTTTCAAAATAAAGAGATGATTTACTATTTGCAAAGGTATCAGAGATGATTAGTGCAACTTCAAACTCAATTCTACTCTTAAATCTTGTTCTGAAAACCAAATTCATTTACTCCCTCTTCTCTCCTAAATGTTAAGATTATATAAGCCAGTGAAACAAATAAAACAAAGGAATATTTAATTCATAACTTTAAACAAATATGTTTGGGCTTCATTGTCCCATCCCTCCTTGTTCTCTTAAATCTACTTAGCCTGACAACTTGCCACAACAACTGTCTTTATTGATAAAGCACATATCACCTAGGACAAATTTGTGGGTTTAAAAAATGTTCTTGTCATAGGAAAATTTATCCCTGGTCTTCAAGCTGTATGTTCAGTCATATTTTATGATTTTGTTTTCAAAAGCTGTGGTTGCTAAAATTGATGACTGTACTGGTACCCATAGCATGAGTATCCTATTTCTTCAACCAAAAATCTATCACTTTATGAGGAGAATCAAGGTCAGGGGTGTGTGAATACAAAGTCTCCTTTCACGCCGATGTGGGAAAGGGGAGGAGATGCAGAGGGGCGAAGGGGAGGAGATGGTGGGGGCGAAGCACCTTCCTGACTTGTTCTCAAATTTCCCAGATCTGTTTTGATAGTTTTTCTAGTTAGGCAGAAACCAAAGGAATGGAAAATAGCAGAATGCTGAGACCTTAAATCAGACTTCTTTCTTCCAGAGTAAGAACTTGTTCAAATTTTAACCTACATGTGGATTCTCAGGTATCTTGCCAAAATGCAGGACTGTTTTGAGAGGTGTGAAGTGGGGGCTGAGAGTTTATATTTCCAACAGGTGCTGCTGAGATTGCGACCCAGTTATTTAGAGCACAACTGCCCAAGAGAGTCTGTGTAAGTTCACTTCCCCAACGCTCCTTAAACTATGGTCAGATGAAACAGGGGAGCACTCAGCATTGAGGAATTATTTATTCCTATTTATTCCTGTCCTATGAATGGATGTAGAAAGATGTGCCAGTCAACCTTAATTAAGCACCTCATTATCTCTGATTACAGAACAAAGAGCATTCTCTTCAAATTTCACTACCCTGCTCTACCTAGCATATGAGGACTTTTGCCATTAAAATAGATTTCAGCCAGAAAAATACATTTCAAAGAGTGGTTTTCTAATGATGATAAAACTACCCTCAGCCATTGGAACAGCTGAATTAAGCTCATTTCGGAGCTGAATTAAGATTTTGTCCGTGTGTAAAGAAATGGAGTAAGTGGCAATAAGTTAATAGGTTCTGTCACTAGTAGAGCAAACTAACTGCTTTTTAAAAAATTAACCCTGAACATTATCCTCATTCAGTAGTTAATGAATGTGAGAGATGGAATAGTACATATATTATTTATAACATTAATAGAAAAATCAAATAATTATTTATTGGCTTCATTCCTTGCATATTTTTAACTTTGTGCTTTCAGCATTTGGAGATTGCATTGACTTTCAGGAAGCAACTGTATTGGGTCTAATTAGTCCCAACATTTATAGAATGCTTAATGTGACCAGGCAGGCACTGTTCTAGGTACTGGCTTAATGAATCTTCATGAGGTTTTTACAATTGCTTTTATTTCCATTTTAAAGGTAAGGAAACTGAACAATTTAGAAATTATTCCTACATTTCAATGGCAGGGCTTGAAACCAAGTGTTCTGATTGCAGTATCCATGCAAGTAACCACTCTGTGACTCTGGCTTGTTGGTTATATAGGTATAAAGTGTGATTTCAGAGTCACTAGGGAGGCTCCTTCAACATAGTCCTGGACCCAAATTCCTTCAACAGAAACCAAAGCTGCAGTACTCTTAATTTGTATTTTTCATTCATTTTCCTTATCAAATTTAGTGCAAATTACCTACAAATACTTACCCACTTCTATCCAGAAAAGTAATAACCCCCTTGTATAAAACCAATTGTTCATCTCTCCAGTCCCTATACCCATACTGCTAAGTCCTGGAGGAAAAAGATCCACGATTGCCCTGAAGTCACCACACATTTCTAATCTCCAGCCAAGTTGTATGCTGAGGTTTTCTTAGAAACCTTTCCCTTCAAGTGGTAGTTTATGTCAGTGCCACTCCTTGCAGTCCTGCCACCCCACTTTTCTTCTCATTCTCAGTGAGCATCTTTGGCTCTTATTTCCTAGTGACCACTGAGTGCATTAGGTATGAAGTCTTTTAAGCTTCCCCCACCCCTGCAAATATCCCAGTACATTTCCAACCAATCAGCCTTTCTCTGCTGCATTTTGGTTTCCATGGCGAGAATGCCCCATTTCCCATCCAAGCCTCACCTCGCACCTCTGCTGCGGATCACAACCCCATCGCCCTTCTTCATCCATCTTCATCAGTCTCTGCTCTGCAACCTCTATACCGTCTACACTCAAGTTTGTCCCAACATTACAAACAAACAAAAAAAACAAAAAAACAAAAAAGCAAACAAACAAACAAAGAAAAAGAAATTACACTCAGTCTTTTTGCTCTAATTTTTAGCTCGGGCTCTATCTCATCTCTCACGCTCATCAAAATTATTTTAAAGAATACACACTTGCCCATCTTGACATCGTTATCTCTTGTTTTCTCCTTTATCTTTACTGATTTTACATTTTTCATAATCACCAATGACATCATACTAAAATTTAATTGGCATTTGTCAGTTTCCTTTAATGTCTTTTAATTTCAATTTCCTTTAATTTCTTCAGCTTGTGGCATTACTATTACTTCCTTTTGTTTTAAATTATCTTTTCCATTTTTATTTTTATTTTTTTTTCTTTTTGGATAGCACTTCACCTGTTTTCCTCTGGTAAGGCTGCATAATGGTGAAATTGGGAAGTTGAAGAAAAAATGTTAAGACAATGTCATATAGTGCTCTGATATAGCAGTATAGAATATGAACACAGGTAAGACCAGTGGAATAGACCATTCATTTCTGTTTGGTTGTAGACTATTGTTCTGACATTTTCCTCTAAATAACAGAGAAAGATGTGAAACACCCTATTTGAAATCCTCTCATTCCTACAGCCATTATAAAATCCTCTCCTGAGAGATGGGCCAGGAAAGAAAAAATAATGTTCATCTTGGGCAAAGCAATACCTTTCAAACACCATATAATCTTTTTTGTGTGTGTCTGGCATTCACTGCCATAAGCAAAGTCAGAGAATTCCATAGTGGTGGTTACAGTGCAGTGTGTCGCACCACCAAATTTTCTGGCTGAAGGCAAAGGCCTTAGTGTGGAAATCAGGAGTGCCTTGTCAGGAGATAGTCTCCCAGTTCTGGGAAAATTTGGTAAGGATGATTTCCAGACTTTTACATGTTCCTGAAGTTATAGGTAACTTGAAGAATCCAGTTTGATAGGTTAAAGATCTGTTTCTGAAAGATTTAAGTTGTTCATCTATTTTTTTTAAATCTCCCTATTTTTGCTTATTAATTCTCTGCCTCAGCTTTCTTATCTGTGAAATGAGGATAACACCAGTATTCATCTCAAAGGGTTGTTTGAATATTAACTATGTAAATCTGTTTTATGTTTTAATTACTATTACTATTTGCAACTTTCTAATTCTATCAACATCATTTTGGGTCTTACATCCTTAAGAAATCACTGAGGAACTTATACTTGCTGCTACCGACTAAATCAGTTCATTGAATGCACAATCACAAACAGGCAAATAAACACCTTTAATCTTTTATAAATGATGAGAGACTAGGAATTTCATCATCCCTGGGTTTCTCATGACTTGAAACAGATAAGGCTGCCTAATAGAATCGTTGTGCAGATTAAATGATACATTACATGATGTGCTTGATAGAATTGCTTCCTTGTTTCAGTTACAGTAATTCTGATTTGCAGAATCATCATTTAGTGCTATGACTCTGTGTTTATTCTGTTTACATAAACTGCAGTTAGCAATGCTAGTGAGGGCAATAATAATAACTGTAATGGTGATTTCTGTATCGCTCTGCTCTATCAGATTAAAAAAAAAAATCAGTCCAGTCTTGTCAATGCCTCTCTCATGTGCTTGTATGTTTTTTTTCTTTTTGATCAAGTTTGGTGCTCTCTTTCAGAAACTATTTTCGCTTCTTCATCTTCATTGCTAGACTCTTACATGTGCAGATTTTCCACAAGATTTTAAGAAAATACTCAACCAATTCCATTCATTGGTTTTATTCACATATTGGTCAAAATAATTTTCTGTGGATATAAGCCTTTTAGCCTTTTGATGTTTTT
Organism: Neogale vison; assembly: GCF_020171115.1. NCBI lineage: Eukaryota > Metazoa > Chordata > Mammalia > Carnivora > Mustelidae > Neogale > Neogale vison. Next base: position 79,769,219 of record NC_058098.1, on the reverse strand, counting down.
AATTCTACACACACACATACACACAAAAATTACCTTGTGGAGAGTCTAGATTTTCTCTTGTTATCTTGGTACATGTGTATTTCCTTTCTCTCATGGTGGGGAAGGATGCAGGAGTGTGTGTGTGTGTGTGTGTGTGTGTGTGTAGTATTTGGAGTGGAGAAATAGATTCTAAGGGTTAAATAGTCAACATTACAGAGAAAGAACAGATTAACACCAATTAGTAATACCAATGAATTTAAGGACCTGGTAGAAGAAGCCCTTCTTTCCACTTTTTCATGATGCTTATGTAGTATTTGATTTCTTGCAGTTATAACTATTCTTTAACTATTTACCACTTTAATACAAATTTAGTAATATTCATAAACTGATGACTAGAAGCAAGAGAGAGCCATGATAGATAATGTTCCCTGGGATAAATCGGATAGCTTACTGCTATAAACTTAAAACAAAGAAGCTAACAGAAAGAAGAATTAGATGAAGAAATTCATTTTCTTTTTTTTTCTTTTAAAGATTTTATTTATTTATTTGACAGAGAGAGATGGAATACAAGCAAGGAGAGTGAGAGAGGGAGAAATAGGCTCTGCACTGAGCAGGGAGCCAGAGGCAGGTCTCGATCCCAGAACCATGGGATCATGACTGAGCCAAAGACAGATGCTTAATGACTGAGCCACACAGGCACCCCAAGAAATCCATTTTCTTTAGAGCAACATAGCTTTCTCCAAAATGAGGTGTTTATCTGCTCTGGATCCCCAATCCAGGCAAGTATGCAAAATACTCACCATGAGGAAAGTGATTGTATCCTTCACATCAACAGGAGTAAGTAAAATTCAGCCACTCCTATTCCCTTCCTATCAGGTAAAGTGGAATTATGTGGGTAGAACAGATGACCCTGATTGATTTTATCCCCTAAATTTCCTTTCCAAAGTCATTTAAGCATGAGTATTCATTAAATGGGACATTCATGAAAACAATATAGAAATCGTGCAAATATCTTAAAAACTATAAATTCCTCAGGATAAATACGATGTAGTGAGATTTTTTTCCCCTAGGTTGTTCTCTGGTTAATTTAAGGTTATTATTTTAATTTAAAGATAATTAGCATTCTTATTCCCAATATTTCTTAATAACCTCTTATATCTTCCTGATGTATGATTTTACAGGACACTTTTACTCTGTTATCTCCTTATCCTCTGTTTCCACACTGTACTGTTCAGAATCTATATCAAGGTAATATTGTTATTTTTAATTTAAATTCTAGTTAATTAACACACAGTGTACTATTGGTTTCAGAGGTAGAATTTAGTGACTCATCACTTACACACAATACCCAGTGCTCATCACAACCAGAGCCTTCTCTAATGCCCATCACCCATTAAGCCCAGTCCCCTGCCCACCTCCTTCCAACATGCCTGTTTGTTCTCTATACTTAAGGGTAATATTTTTTAAATAAATATTTCATTTATTCATTTGAGAGGGACAGAGAGCACACGTGGGGAAGAGCAGAAGAAGAAGGAGAAGCAGATTCCCCACTGAGCAGGGAGACCAATACGGGGCTCGATCCTGGGACTCCAGGATCATGATTTGAGCTGAAGGCAGATGCTTAACTGACTGAGCCACACAGGTGCTCCCAAGGGTACTTTCTGATTTGGCCTTCCAACTCAGTTTTAGAGAATTTAAAGGTTATGGAGGTATATGCTGTAATTTTGTTAGTCTTTTTTCCCACCAAGTGTATTCAGTAGGAAGAATACTTTTCTTTCCTTTTACCCTTCCATTTTCCCCATTAATAAAAGGTTGGCAAACAGGATAATTACCACATTACATTACAGTTTATGTTGAAGCATTACTACATGTTTCAAAGGATGTAGGTGCAATATGTGCAAATAGATCTTGAGAGATACCCCTTCTTATTTAATAATGGTTCATTGTTTTTTTTCTTCCTGTTTTTCCCTTTTTTGCTTATGTTTCATATCTTCCTCTCAGCACATTAAAATTAGTAAATAACATACTGACCAACATTGTTTGTCACAGTATTTCCAAAACTTACATGTCTACAGAAACTTTTGATTTCTCATAATTCTATTAACATACTATAGAATTAGTATTCCTGAAACACACTGTTTCATGCAAAACACTGGGCTAAATCCGCAAGTGAATGTCCTGAACAAACTTATAGAATAAGGATAAATTAGCAATTAAAAGAAAACCACTAAAAGGATGTATTTTAAAATGTCTAATGAAAAACAAGTAACTAGTCTTTTTTTTTTTTTTAAGATTTTATTTATTTATCTGACAGAGAGAGAAACAGCAAGAGAGGGAATACAAGCAGGGGCAGTGGGAGAGGGGAGGCAGGCTTCTTGCTGAGCAGGGAGTCCGATATGGGGCTCGATCGACTGAGCCACCCAGGTGCCCCACAAGTAACTATTCCTAACCAGAAAGTACATCTCATATTTTTGCATGGAGCCACATTGGTGAACGTTGAGAACTGAAGAATCACAATCTGAAGTCCTCTCCACTATACCCAGCTTTCTCAGAGCCCCATGAGGTCTCTATGCCATTGCCTAGACCATCTGAGAGCTACAAACCATACATCTTCTTCTTTAGGAAAAAAAAGAAATCACTGGATCCACTGCAACAAACCTCTGATTCTTTTAATAGCTCTTTTCTTTAAATCCCTGAGAGTATAAAGATAATTTGATTCAATTTATATTACATAATCACATTTTCCTAGTGTGATTCTTTAGTTAGAAACAAAAATCATTGGGACATCTAAGTGGCTCAGTTGATTAAGTGGCTACTTTTACCTAGGTCATGATCCCAGAGTCCTGGGCTCGAGTCCCGCATCAGGCTCCCTGCTCAGTGGGGATCCTTCTTCTCCCTCTAGCTCTCCCTTGCTGCTCCCCATGCTTGTGCACTTGCTTTCTCTCTATCAAATAAATAAGTAAAAATCTAAAAAAAATCATTTACTGACAATAAAACCTATCAGTGGAAATGTAGGAAGGGAAGTAATAAATGTTCAGCACCCACTTGTATCAAAGGATTACTTGATAAGCATGAAGAGTTAGCTAATACCAAAGATTTGAAAGTAAATGATTTTATTCACATAAGAAATAAAAATCCCAAGTACTTTAATACCTATAATGCAGTATCTATAATACAGGAGAGTGACTGTCATTCAATTATTATTATATTTCAGACTATGGTTTAAAAAGATGGAAGGCCTATTTTCAATTATAGCCAACTTTCAATTATAGCCAATTTTTAAATTAAGCTACCATTAACATTTTTATAATATTATATCATATTTTCTTTCATAATTTTAATTTGAATTATTAGGGATTCTATACTGAATAGCCCTGAACATGCTGTAGACTGACTATAGGAAATTAATAACTTGAAGCACTGCAGCCTTACATAGGTTTAACTGGAAATTATATGCTATGGATGAGTAGTTAATATAATAACATCAAATTTATATATTTATATTTCATAGACTATCTTTAATTATGTAAAATAAGCTGATATTTTGCTATTTTCCAAATAAGTTGATGGGAGCTCAATTCTCCTAGGGAATACCAGGACACATACCTCAGAATTTTCCCAACTGAGGTATAAAAAGGTTCTTTACCATGTAATTCCCATTAGTCTCTGGTCAGGAGAGTGTTTTCAAGGAGCCTTAGTTCCCTGGTATTACCAATCTGTCATCCATGCATGCAGACCTAGTTCCTAGGTCAGAAAAAGTCTTCTGGCAACAAAATGCAGGTGCTAGATGTTAGACGTGCTGAAGGCAGGCTAAGATGCAAGGAATAGGGAAAGGCTCAGAGGATATGGTAAGACATTGAAAGGATCTGTTATGTCTTCTAAAGGAAACATCCTTTTAAAAATAAGAAATTGGGTGCCTGGGTGTCTCAGTCCATTAAGCATCTGTCTTTGGGTCAGGTCATGATCCCAGGACCCTGGGATTGAGCCCTGCATCTGGGTCCCTGCTCTTTGGGGAGCCTGCTTCTTCCACTCCTGCTTCCCCTGTTTGTGCTCTCTCTCTCTTTGTCAAATAAATACATAAATCTTTAAAAAGTAAAAATAAAAATAAGAAATACAAGAAAGGCACTATTATGTAGTGAATAATCAGAAAGTAACTGAAGGCTAATAGATCAGAAGTCAAATTTAGACTCTGAATATCCTGGCAGGCTAATCTTGGGAAAATTGTATCTCTAAGACTGGTCCTTCTTGTCTAAAAAATGGAGAATATGGCCCCACCTTAAAATTTGTAAAGATACAGATGTAGTGAAAAGAAGGGCCATCTGTACTTCAATGTTCATAGCAGCAATGGCCACAGTCGCCAAACTGTGGAAAGAACCAAGATGCCCTTCAATGGACGAATGGATAAGGAAGATGTAGTCCATATAAACTATGGAGTGTTATGCCTGCATCAGAAAGGATGAATACCCAACTTTTGAATCAGCATGGATGGGTCTGGAAGAGATTATGCTGAGTGAAATAAGTCAAGCAGAGACAGTCAATTATCATATGGTTTCACTTATTTGTGGAGCATAAGAGATAACATGGAGGACATGGGGAGATGGAGAGGAGAAGGGAATTGAGGGAAATTGGAGGGGGAGATGAGCCACGAGAGACTATGGACTCTGAGAAATAAACTGAGGATTTGGAAGGGGGGTATGGGGGGTAGGGTATGCCTTGTGGTGGGTATTATGGACGGCACATATTGCGTGGAGCACTGGGTGTGGTGCATAAACAATGAATTCTGGTACACTGAAAAGAAATTTAAAAAATTAAAAGAAAATTTTTTTTAAAAACTTGTAAAGCCTTAATGAGTTAATATCTAAGAACTGCTTACCATGGAATCTAGTACTCAGTAAACAATAAATATTAATGTGTTCAGAAGGCAGTTTGGTGTTTACCCTTACTATGTCATTTATCACCCGTATTCTTATGCAAGAAATCTGCTCTAAAGCATCTTTATCTGGCAACTGTTCAACCTGACCTTGAACCATTCTAGTTGTACAGCATACGCTGGAGTGTATACAAAGAGTTTTTCCATTCCAATTTGGGGCATTATTAATGGCTAACATATTCTTTTTTACTGGAACTAAAATTATTTTTCTAATAAATAGCTGTATAGATTAAGGGGGCCTCAGACCCACCTCTGATATTTGTAGGACCTGTGGCATGAAAACACATGGAGGATCACACACTGTCTAAAAGGTACAATCAAGTAACACAATTGGTACATAAAATATTTTTTATTTTCCTATTCTAAAAATTTATCTACATAACAGAAAAATGGAAATTTACGTTAAGGTTATTATTTTTAGTGTACTATGAAGGTGGCAAAATGTAAACTATAAATAAATAATCTCATTGTGTTTGAGTATTCAATTATTGATGGGTCAGTAGTATATCAATAGTTAATAAATTAAAACTGACATAATTCATAAATTATATTTATTCTGTATAATCTTAGATTTCACTTTATCTACATCTTTAATATTGTTATAATCACAATTTCACAATCATTTTGCCTTGACAGTAATCCTGAATTAGAAAGCTTTTAAGAACAAATGATTTTGGATCATTTATTGAAATAATGGTGTATTATTATCTATTAGAGCTCAAAGAACAAATGTTGCAATTTTTTAAAGTCAATTTATTGAGGTTTACTTTGAAAATGGTGATATTTAACCTTTTTAAGTGTATAGTTGATGAGTTTGACAAATGTTTAAAGTCATGTAACTTTACCAAATAATGAAGTTATTCAATATCTCTGTCACTCTAAGAAGTTCCCTAAGTCCCTGTTTATATAATTCACTCTAACCACCTGCAGCCTCTAACAACTCTTCTTAAGTTATTATAGTTCTTAGTTATTCTGTAATTTCAAGATGGAAAATTGTAGCCTACTGAGAGAGTAACCACTGGAATTGTCAATAAAATTCTTAAATTTAAAGTTATGTTAAAAAAGAAGTTATAGGTTTAAAACAATATCCTCAAACACTGTAATGGGTTAGCAAATAGTAAAGTATCATCGTTATAGAACATTGCAAAATATTTTAATTTCATTTTATAAATTACTCCCTAAAATTACCATTTTCACCATCTCTTGAGGCAACACATAGTTCCATAGATTATTGTTTGCATTCTTCTTTCAAATTTTTCAATGGTAGAATATTATATGGAAAATAAAGTAGCAGTATGGTGCCAGTTTGTTCCAACTTTTCTTTATATACTTTGATCTATAATTGTCAGGAAAAATTCTTCTCTTTAGAAATCAGTGTTGAGATTATTTGTACATGAATCTTATTCTTCATAGTCATGGTTATGGTGTTCATTTTCTTGTTGTTAATATCTTATTTTTTTATTGGAAAGTTACTTATGTTGCATTTTTTCCACTCAGATACGTTAACTTTTTTGCTAAGCTTTTACTGATATTATTAAAGGTCATAATTTGACCTTATAATTACTAATCATAATTTGAACTAAGTAATAGTTCAAATTGGCCCTAACTAAATATTTAGGGCTGATTTAGTGTTAAAACCTGTTTAACTATTAGGGCCTGCTTAGTCAGAGTGACTCCATATTACCTGGGTAGCCATATTGTTGTTTACATCTAAAGACTTCATTCCAGGAATAAATACCCCAGTAGTTCCTGGTATCAGTTCCAGGTGTCAATTCTGGGAGTAAATGCCTTAACAATAGAAGCCACGTAACTTGGGTCTGCTGTTATGCCCTATAAAACCAGTCTGTGAGATCGGGATGGGGTTTCTCTCTTTGGAGGCGATCCTGGCTGGTCAGTCTGACTTCTGATGCCTGGCATAAAAATAAAGCCTTGCCTTACTTTCAGTTTGTATCAGTCTCGCTCCTTTGGTAGCGGACCCCAACATTATGGGGACTCGTCTACGATCAAACGACGAGAACTGAGTCAGTATCAGAATTTCTGGGAAAAGGCTCTGGAGGTAAGATCTTGATATTTTATTCTGCGGGATCTGGTCTGTCTGTCTGGTTGCGGAGCTCCAGGGTATAGCCCACCAGGGAGAAGCTGGATGTAGCATTGCTCCCTACAGCTGGAGTGGATGTGGGGACACCCTATCCCTCCAGTGGGAGATGGCCAGGGGGTTTAAGTCCCCTTAGGCGGGTAGGGGATTGGACCTGCCAGGGGTTCGAGTCCCCCTAGGCGGTCAGGGGACTGAGAAAATCGCCGCCAGTGGCAGGTTGTGTTTTTGAGTTGGAATTATTTATTGCACACCCTTAGACTTGATATCTGGTTGAGGAAGGGCCGCTGGGTCTGTGGTTGTCTGTGCCTTGTCTTTTTGTTGTCTGTTGTGTTGTTTGTTGTGAAGCAATGGGGCAAACAGGGAGTAAGGGATTTGTGACACCACTGAGTCTTATTCTCCAACATTTCAAGGATTTTCAAGGTAAAGCCACCCAGTCGGGTGACAAGGTTTACCCAGGAAAACTAAAAACACTCTGCCAGCTGGAGTGGCCCACTTTCTCCACAGGGTGGCTGCCAGAAGGAACATTTACCTTGGCCCAAATCTACTCTACTCAGAGTAAGGTCTTCAATTTCCATTGAGACCAAATACTGTACATTGTGGCCTGGCAATACCTGGTGGAAGAGCCACCGTCATGGCTCAAGTTTCACCTTCCCCCTACTAACAAAACCATTTCTCTCCCTCTAAGGCAGTTCATATCACCAAAACCAGAACAGAAAGATGAGGGGAAACCAAGGGAGACCATCCTGCCTCCATCAGACATGGAGGACATAGATTCTCCCTCTCTTTATCCATTCTCTAAATTTGACTCCCAGTCCCAAGATACCCTTACTAGTCCACCTCATACACAGTTGGGATCCACCTATGGGACCACTGAGCAGAAGGACCGCCCTGGTCTTTCCCCTTCCCTCTACCCGCCTCTGCCACCCCCACCCCAATGGATCCATTGGCGCCGATGCTGCCTCTCTGTGAGGTCGCTCCACCAGATAGGAGAGAGCACCCCCACCTAATCTATATTCCTTTCTCCTCTTCTGACATCTATAACTGGAAGGCCCAACATAAATCCTTCTCTGCCCACCCTCAGGATTTAATTAGTCTCTTCAAAACTGTCTTTCTTACCCACCAGCCTACCTGGGTGAATATTCAGCAGCTCCTTATGGCCCCCTTTAATGTGGAAGAGAGAGATCGCATTATGTGAGAGACCCATAAGGTAATAAGTGAGCGATTTGGCAGCAACCTCGATCCCTAGCAAATGGAGGACTACTGCCCAAAGGAACCCCCCGACTGGAATCCAAACTCTGATAAAGGTAGGAAGAGCTTACGTTTCTACCACCAGGCTCTGCTGGGAGGCCTCTGTGTGGCTGCGAGGAGACTGATAAATTTATCCAAAATTAGTGTGGTGACTCAAGGTATGAATGAATCTCTGGAGGCTTTTCTAGAAAGGATTATTGTAGCATTTCTAGAAAGGTTTATTGAAGACTATAGCCCAATCGACCCTGAGATGCCCAAAAATCAGAGGGCAGTAAATCTTGCCTTTGCCAGTCAGTCAGCCCCAGATATTAGGAAGAAACTTCAGAAAATTGAAGGATTTGAAGGGAAAAATCTGACTGAGTTATTGGGAATAGCAGAAAAGGTGTTTAACAACAGGGATACACAAGAAGATGAAAAAACAGACTAAAAAAATAGCTAAAGTTTTGACATTACATGAGGCAGGAAGGAAATGGGAAAAAAGGTCAGTGGAAAAGAAAAAGGGAGGTACGAGATGGTCAATGGAAAGAAAAGCCTAAACACAGAGAAAGCAGATGGGAAGGCTTAGATTCAGATCAGTGTGCTTACTGCAAGGAAAAAGGACTCTGGGCCAGAGAGTTTGCCGTAAGAAGAAAACGGCAATGCTGGCCACCAAAGACTGAAGGGGCCATGGTTTGGAGCCCCTCCCCAAACCTCAGGTTAAAATTGAGGTGGAGGGGAAATCAATTGATTTTTTGGTGGACACGGGAGCCCAATTTTCATCATTACTAAAGCCTATGGGAAAAGTATCTGGAGAGGAAGTCTGGGTACAAGGGGCAAATGGCACAGAAAGACAGAAATGGACAACAGAAAGGACTTTAAATTTGGCCTCGGGAGTAGTCAAACATTGATTCTTGGTCCTCCCTAATGCCCCGTATAACCTGATGGGAAGAGATCTCCTCCACGAACTATGGGCTGGCATTCAGTTCTTGGAAGGAGACATGACTGGGACTTTGGGACAACCCACTGTGCAGATGCTTGTGGCAGCAGCCTTCTCCAAACCCTACAGGTTGAATTTCCTGGGCAGAAGGGAGGCCTCCAGTAGTGGTACAGTTAAAAGCAACAGCTACGGCCGTTTGAGTCTGGCAGTACTCCCTCCCCTGGGAAGCAAAGGAAGGAATCAGAAAACACATTAACAGCCTCCAAGGTGACGGGATCCTAGTTCCTTGCAAGTCTCCATGGAACACACCTTTACTGCCTGTCAAAGAGGCTGAAAATGGGGAGTATCGGCCCGTTCAGAATTTGTGGGAAGTCAACAAACAGGTTGAAGATATCCACCCGACGGTGCCCAACCCCTATACCCTACTCTCCCTCCTAGGCCCCAAAAGAACTGTGTATACCATCTTAGATCTCAAGGATGCATTTTTCTGCATAACTTTGGCAAGGGAGTCTCAACCCCTCTTTGATTTTGAGTGGTCTGACCCACAGGAAGGGTTCCAGGGCCAGCTTACCTGGATAAGATTTCCCCAAGGATTCAAAAATTCACCCACCATCTTTGACGGGACCCTACATGAGGATTTGCAGAATCACCAACCCAGGAGTCACTCTGCTACAGTATGTTGATGACTTGCTAATAGCCGCTGAGGACTATGAGTCATGCTTGCGGGGAACAAAACCTCTCTTACAGACTCTGCAGGAAAAAGGGTATTGGGTATCAGCAAAGAAAGCACAACTTTGTCAGAGCCAGGCCATTTATTTTGGCTTTGATCTCCATGAGGGAGTGCGTTCACTGTCTGAGTCCAGGAAACAGGTGATCACCTGATACCCCCGCCCCACCATGCCCCAACAAGTGAGGGAGTTTCTTGGGATGGTAGGCTACTGCAGACTGTGGATACCTTGGTTTGTGGAGATTGCCCAACCCCTCTAAGAACTGATTGAGGGAGGACTCAGTACGGTAGAATGGACAGCTGAGGTAGAAGGAGCATTTCGAAAATTACAAACAGCCTTACTGAGTGCCCCAGCACTGGCCATCCCAGATGTTACCAAGCCCTTCCACTTGTATGTAGATGAAAAGGCAAGGGTGGCCAAAGGGGTTTTGACTCAGACTCTGGGGCCTTGGCAAAGGCCAGTAGCCTATCTTAGCAAAAAACTAGATCCAATAGCAGCTGGGTTCTCCCTTTGCCTCTGCATAATTGCTGCCACAGCCCTCCTGGTCAAGGATGCAAGTAAATTAACTTTGGGTCAAAATCTCATCTTGACCACTACTCACACTATCGAAGGCTTCCTCTAGACCCCACCAGACCGGTGGATGACAAATGCCCGAGTGACAGGGTATCAAGCACTCCTCCTCAACAAACCAAAAGTGATTTTCAGGCCCCCGGTGGTACTAAATCTAGCCATGTTGCTGCCAGAAAAGCTATCTGACCACCCTCACAACTGTGGGGACGTCCTAACCCAGATCACAGGAATAAGGCCTGACCTCAGAGACACTCCCCTCCCGGATGCAGAGATGACTCTGTTCACAGATGAGAGTAGCTACATGATCAATGGAAAGAGGTATGCGGGGGCTGTGGTGGTTTCTTCTGAACGGGAGCTCTGGAAGGCGGCCCTGCCACATGGAACCTCGGTGCAAAAAGCGGAGCTGATTGCACTCACCAAGGCACTGCAGATGGCCAAGGATAAGACCGCCAATATCTATATGGACAGTAGGTACAGCAGGCACGCCTTTGCTACTCTCCTTATACATGGGGCTATTTATAAAGAAAGGGACCTATTAACAGCAGAAGAAAAAGAAATTAAAAACAGAAAATAAATATTGGCTCTCCTCCAGGCTGTTTGGGACCCAAAAGAGGTGGCTGTTATGCATTGCCCAGGGCACCAAAAGGGGACTGATCTGGTTTCAAAAGGGAACCAATTAGCAGATCGAGCAGCAAAGCAAGTAGTCAGAGAAACAGCTCAAGAACTGGTTACTCTCCCGGCTCCAGCCCTACCAGAAAAACCAGATTATTCAGAGGAAGATTTAAAATACTTACAAAAATGGACTAAATTAGACTATGAAGAGGATTGGGCTAAGACTAGGGCAGGAAAGTTAATTCTTCCTCAAAGATTAGGAAAAAAATTAGTAAGCCAAATACATCAGGGCACTCATTTAGGGACATGCAAACTTAAGGAGCTCATAGGTAAACAGTTCCAGGTTTCTAAATTAGGGCATATGGCACAGGATGTGTTTGACAGATGTGCTCAATGTCAGGTGGTAAATGCAGGAAGAACTAGGATGGGAAGAGGAAAAAGAGAAAGAGGAAGGGAACCAGGAATTTATTGGGAAGTAGATTTTACAGAAATGAAACAGGGAAATATTAGTTTTTGTGGATACATTTTCAGGCTGGGTAGAGGCTTTTTCTGCCAAACATGAAATGGCAGGAATGGTAGCCAAAAAGTTACTAGAGGAAATAATTCCTAGGTTTGGGTTGCCTATCACGATCGGGTCAGACAATGGCCCTGCATTTGTGAGTTCAGTCTCACAGGCATTGGCCAAGGCCGGGGGCACTAACTGGAAATTACACTGTGCCTACCGGCCCAGTGCAATGTACACCCTACTTAAACAAGGTTACCCCATTTGAAATTATGTTCGGGCGACCCCCTCCACTCTTCCCATGACTACAAGAGGTTGCCCTAGCAGAAATGACTGATCAGTCTGTACTCCAGTCACTGCCGGCATTACAGTCTGTCTTAAAAAGAGCCCATGCAGGGATCCTAGCTGCCTACACTGAGATGGAGACGGAGGTGAAGCTGCACCCTTACCAACCCAGGGACTTGGCTTGGACACGCCGTCACCGAATGGAAAACTTGGAGCCCTGCTAGAAGGAACCATTCATGGTCATCCTGACCACCCCCACAGAAGTAAAAGCAGAAGGCATCAGGGCCTGGATTCACACATGTCACGCCAAACAAGCCGAAAGCAAAGACACCCCCCAGAAATGGGAGCCACTGCCAGTGGATCCCACCAACCATGGACTAAAACTAAGACTCAAAAGGGTTTCATGACTTGGTCCCTTTTAACGCTGTTCCTACTCAGCAGCAACCAGGGGACACCTCATCGGCCTAAAATAGCCCAATGGAAAATCAGAAAGACAGCGAATAGAACAACACTCACGGTGAATGACACCTCAGGTTAGGCCTGTTTTCACCCTTGATCTCTGTGACTTGATGTCAGAAATAAATGTGAAATTGCTCAAGGGTAGCACCGCCTTTGGGATGGGTGGCTGGTACCCAGTTCAGGGATGTGGGGAAGTTACCTATTTTATGCCCGTCCTGCTAACGGGGAACCTAATTGCAAAGGGGCAGAGGAATTCCACTGTGCAGCCTGGGGAATGTGAAACAATAGCCCCCTGGACACACCGTGACATATACCTCGTCTGAGTTAGACCACCAGTGAACCAGGAAAATTGCCAGGTCGGAAAATGCAACCCCATACAGATTATAGTAAGGTCATGGCAGTTGGGGTCATCAAGAGGGGTTAATTGGAGGCAGGAAAAACTTGGGGTCTAAGACTGTATGTATGGGGAAAAGATCCAGGTACAGCCTTCACCAACCAAAAACCAAAAACTAGCAAGCCACCCCGGCTAATAGGGCTGAACCAGTTTTAAATTCTCCCAAGCCACAAAAACCAACCAGACCACCCGCCACCACAACTCCAAAAGAGACTGTCATGAAAAATAAAAAAAAGAGTGTTGACCGTGACAACGCCATCAAAGTTTTACTGTCACTGGTAGATTCAATGTTTAGCTTTTAAACACCTCAGACCTTAATATTACTTGAGACTGCTGGCTATGCTTAAACCTTCAGCCCCCATATTATATTGGAATAGGGGCCAATCTTAATGTAGGAACTCAGAAGAAACAGATTAAAAACGAAAGTTCTTATGACTCTTGCGAGTGGGGAAGTGTACTCAGACTAACCTTAGGGGATATAAAAGGAAAGGGACTTTGCCTTGTGACATAAAAAGGAAAACAAACTTCCCCATATAGAGACCTATGTAAGGCCATAATAGTCCCTACTGTTTTCACTAACTCTTCCTTAAGGCCCCCAACAGAGCCTGGTTTGCTTGCAGTTCAGGACTCACGCCATGCCTTAATCTCACTTTCCTCCAAAACTCTTCCTGGAATGAACTCTGAATAACTGTCCACATTTCCCCCCAGGTAGATTATTATGGAGGATCTGAGGGATTCCAACATCTTTTTTTTTTTAATTTTTTATAAACATATATTTTTATCCCCAGGGATACAGGTCTATGAATTGCCAGGTTTACACACTTCACAGCACTCACCATAGCACATACCCTCCCCAATGTCCATAAACCCCACACCTCTTCTCCCAATCCCCCTCCCCCCAGCAACACTCAGATTGTTTTGTGAGATTAAGAGTCACTTATGGTTTATCTCCCTCCCAATCCCATCTTGTTTCATTTATTCTTCTTTTACCCCCTTAACCCCCCATGTTGCATCTCCACTTCCTCATATCAGGGAGATCATATGATAGTTGTCTTTCTCCAGTTGACTTATTTCCCTAAGCATGATACCCTCTAGTTCCATCCATGTTGACGCAAATGGCAAGATTTCATTTCTTTGGATGGCTGCATAGTATTCCATTGTGTATATATACCAGCTCTTATTTACCCATTCATCTGTTGATGGAATCTAGGTTCTTTCCATAGTTTGGCTATTGTAAACATTCGTGCTATAAACATTCGGGTGCACATGCCCCTTTAGATCACTACATTTGTATCTTTAGGGTAAATACCCAGTAGTGAAATTGCTGGGTCATAGGGCAGTTCTATTTTCAACATTTTGAGGAACCTCCAAGCTGTTTTCCAGAGTGGTTGCACCAGCTTGCATTCCCACCAACAGTGTAGGAGGGTTCCCCTTTCTCCGCATCCTCGCCAGCATCTGTCATTTCCTGACTTGTTAATTTTAGCCATTCTGACTGGTGTGAGATGGTATCTCATTGTGGTTTTGATTTGTATTTCCCTAATGCCGAGTGATGTGGACCATTTTTTCATGTGTCTGTTGGCCATCTGTATGTCTTCTTTGCAGAAATGTCTGTTTATGTCTTCTGCCCATTTCTTGATTGGATTATTTGTTCTTTGGGTGTTGAGTTTGCTAAGTTCTTTATAGATTTTGGACACTAGCCCTTTATCTGATATGTCATTTGCAAATATCTTCTCCCATTCTGTCAGTTGTCTTTTGGTTTTGTTAACTATTTCTTTAGCTGTACAAAAGCTTCTGATCTTGACAAAACCCCAATAGTTCATTTTTGCCCTTGCTTCCCTTGCCTTTGGCGATGTTCCTAGGAAGATGTTGCTGCGGCTGAGGTCGAAGAGGTTGCTGCCTGTGTTCTCCTCAAGGATGTTGATGGATTCCTTTCTCACATTGAGGTCCTTCATCCATTTTGAGTCTATTTTTGTGTGGTGTAAGGAAATGGTCCGATTTCATTTTTCTGCATGTGGCTGTCCTATTTTCCCAACACCTTTATTGAAGAGGCTGTCTTTTTTCCATTGGACATTCTTTCCTGCTTTGTCGAAGATTAGTTGACCATAGAGTTGAGGGTCTATTTCTGGGCTCTCTATTCTGTTCCATTGATCTATGTGTCTGTTTTTGTGCCAGTACCATGCTGTCTTGATGATGACAGCTTTGTAATAGAGCTTGAAGTCCGGAATTGTGATGCCACCAACTTTGGCTTTCTTTTTCAATATTCCTTTGGCTATTCGAGGTCTTTTCTGGTTCTGTATAAATTTTAGGATTATTTGTTCCATCTTTGAAAAAAATGGGTGGGATTTTGATAGGGATTGCATTAAATGTGTAGATTGCTTTAGGTAGCATAAACATTTTCACAATATTTGTTCTTCCGATCCATGAGCATGGAACATTTTTCCATTTCTTTGTCTCCTCAATATTTCTTTCATGAGTACTTTATAGTTCTCTGAGTATAGATTCTTTGCTTCTTTGGTTAGGTTAATTCCTAGGTATCTTATAATTTTGGGTGCAATTGTAAATGGGATTGACTTCTTAATTTCTTTCTTCTGTCTTGTTGTTGGTGTAGAGAAATGCAAATGATTTCTGTGCATTGATTTTATATCCTGACACTTTACTAAATTCCTGTACAAGTTCTAGCAGTTTTGGGGTGGAGTCTTTTGATTTTTCCACATAGAGTATTCATATCATCTGCGAAGAGTGATAGTTTGACTTCTTCTTTGCCGATTTGGATGCCTTTAATTTCCTTTTGTTGTCTGATTGCTGAGGCTAGGACTTCTAGTACTATGTTGAATAGCAGTGGTGATAATGGACATCCCTGCCGTGTTCCTGACCTTAACGGAAAAGCTTTCAGTTTTTCTCCATTGAGAATGATATTTGCGGTGGGTTTTTCATTGATGGCTTTGATGATATTGAGGTATGTGCCCTCTATCCCTACACTTTGAAGAGTTTTGATCAGGAAGGGATGCTGTACTTTGTCAAATGCTTTTTCAGCATCTATTGAGAGTATCATATGGTTCTTGTTCTTTCTTTTATTGATGTGTTGTATCACATTGACTGATTTGCGGATGTTGAACCAACCTTGCAGCCCTGGAATAAATCCCACTTGGTCGTGGTGAATAATCCTTTTAATGTACTGTTGAATCCTATTGGCTAGTATTTTGGTGAGAATTTTCGCATCTGTGTTTGTCAAGGATATTTGTCTGCAGTTCTCTTTTTTGATGGGATCCTTGTCTGGTTTTGGGATCAAGGTGATGCTGGCCTCATAAAATGAGTTTGGAAGTTTTCCTTCCATTTCTATTTTTTGGAACAGTTTCAGGAGTCTAGGAATTAGTTCTTCTTTAAATGTTTGGTAGAATTCCCCCTGGGAAGCCCTGTGGCCCTGGGCTTTTGTTTGTTTGGAGATTTTTGATGACTGTTTCAATCTCCTTACTGGTTATGGGTCTGTTCAGGTTTTCTATTTCTTCCTGGTTCAGTTGCGGTAGTTTATATGTCTCTAGGAATGCATCCATTTCTTCCAGAATGTCAAATTTGTTGGTGTAGAGTTGCTCATAGTATGTTCTTATAATTGTCTGTATTTCTTTGGTGTTAGTTGTGATCTCTCCTCTTTCATTCATGATTTTATTTATTTGGGTCCTTTCTCTTTTCTTTTTGATAAGTCTGGCTAGAAGTTTATCAATCTTATTAATTCTTTCAATGATCCAGCTCCTAGTTTCGCTGATTTGTTCTTTTTTTGTTTGTTTGTATTTCATTGATTTCTGCTCTGATCTTTATGATTTCTCTTCTCCTGCTGGGTTTGGGGTTTCTTTCTTGTTCTTTCTCCAGCTCCTTTAGGTATAGGGTTAGGTTGTGTACTTGAGTCCTTTCTTGTTTCTTGAGAAAGTCTTGTACCGCTATATATTTTCCTCTCAGGACTGCCTTTGTTGTGTCCCACAGATTTTGAACCGTTGTGTTTTCATTATCATTTGTTTCCATGAAGTTTTTCAATTCTTCTTTAATTTCCTGGTTGACCCATTCATTCTTTAGTAGGATGCTGTTTAGTCTCCATGTTTGAGTTCTTTTCAAATTTCCTCTTGTGATTGAGTTCTAGCTTCAGATCATTGTGGTCTGAAAATATGCAGGGAATGATCTCAATCTTTTGATATCAGTTGAGACCCGATTTAGGACCCAGGATGTGATCTATTCTGGAGAATATTCCATGTGCACTAGAGAAGAATGTGTATTCTGTTGCTTTGGGATGAAATGTTCTAAATATATCTGTGATGTCCATCTGGTCCAGTGTGTCATTTAAGGCCTTTATTTCCTTGTTGATCTTTTGCTTGGATGATCTGTCCATTTCAATGAGGGGAGTGTTAAAGTCCCCTATTTTTGTATGATTGTCGATGTGTTTCTTTGATTTTGTTATTAATTGGTTTATATAGTTGGCTGCTCCCACGTTGGTGGCATAGATATTTAAAATTGTTCAATCTTATTGGACGGATCCTTTGTGTGATATAGTGTCCTTCCTCATCTCTTATTATAGTCTTTGGCTTAAAATCTAATTGATCTAAGGATTGCCACCCCTGCTTTCTTCTGATGTCCATTAGCATGGTTCATTGTTTTCCAACCCCTCACTTTAAATCTGGAGGTGTCTTTGGGTCTGAAATGAGTTTCTTGTAGGCAACATATTGATGGGTTTTGTTTTTTTATCCATTCTGATACCCTGTGTATTTTGATTGGGGTTTTAGTCCATTAACATTCAGGGAAACTATTGAGAGATATGAATGTAGTGCCATTGTATTGCCTTTAAGGTGACTGTTACTGTATATTGTCTGAGTTTCTTCCTGATCTACTACTTTTAGGCTCTCTCTTTGCTTAGAGGACCTCTTTTAATATTTTCTGTAGAGCTGGTTTGGTGTTTGCAAATTCTTTCAGGTTTTGTTTGTCCTAGAAACTTTTAATCTCTCCTTCTATTTTCAATGATAGCCTAGCTGGATATAATATTCTTGTCTGCATGTTTTTCTCATTTAATGCTCTGAATGTAGCATGACAGCTCTTTCTGGCCTGCCAGGTCTCTGTGGATAAGTCTGCTGTCAATCTAATATATTTACCATTGTATGTTACAGATTTCTTTTCCTGGGCTGCTTTCAGGATTTTCTGTCACTAAGACTTGTAAATTTTACTATTAGGTGACAGGGTGTGGACCTATTCTTGTTGATTTTGAGGGGGGTTCTCTGCACCTCCTGGATTTTGATGCTTGTTCCCTTGGCCATATTAGGGAAATTCTCTCCAATAATTCTCTCCAATATACCTTCTGCTGCCCTCTCTCTTTCTTCTTCTTCTGGAATTCCAATTATTCTAATGTTGTTTCATCATCACTTTTCTCTCAAATTCTCCCCTCATGGTCCAGTAGCTGTTTGTCCCTCTTTTGCTCCGCTTCTTTATTCTCTGTCATTTGGTCTTCTATATCGCTAATTCTTTCTTCTGCCTCATTTATCCTAGCAGTGAGAGCCTCCATTTTTTATTGCACCTCATTAATAACATTTTTGATTTCAACTTGGTTAGATTTTAGTTCTTTTATTTCTCCAGAAAGGGCCTTTATATCTCCCGAGAGGTTATCTCTAATATCTTCCATGCCTTTTTTGAGTCTGCCTAGAACCTTGAGAAATGTCATTCTGAACTTTAGATCTGACATATTATCAACGTCTGTATTGATTAGGTCCTAGCCTTCGGTACTGCCTCTTGTTCTTTTTTTTGTAGTGAATTTTTCCACCTTGTCATTTTGCCCAGATAAGAGCATATGAAGGAGCAAGTAAAATACTAAAAGGGTGACAAAGACCCCAGGAAAATATGCTTTAACCAAATCAGAGGAGATCCCAAATCGTGGGGGGAGGGTGAAGAAAGGGGATAAAAAGAGGTTCAGAAAGAAAAAAAAAACAATTAAAAAAAGAAAACAAATAAAGAAAATAAATAAATAAATAGATAAATATATATATATACACATATATATATATATATATACACAGAGAGAGAGAGAGAGAGATAAACTAGTTAAAAAACGTTAAAAAAGAAAAGGGTAAAAATTAAAATATAATTAGCAGAAGAAGGGAAAAAAATTGAAAATGAAAAAAACATTAAATTAACTGCAAGACTAAATTATCATAGGGAGAAAGCCGTGAGTTCCATGCTTTTATTTGTCCTCCTCTGGAATTCAGCTGCTCTCCTTGGTATTGAACCTGCACTCCTTGTTAGGTGAACTTGGTCCTGGCTGGATTTCTTGTTGACCTTCTCAGGGAGGGGCCTGTTGTAGTGATTCTCAAGTGCTTTTGCCCCAGGCGGAGTTGTACAGCCCTTACCAGGGGCCAGGCTGAGTAATCTGCTCCAGTTTGCTTTCGGGAGCTTTTGTTCCCTGAATGCTTTCTGTAGAGTTCCAGAGGACGGGAATGAAAATGGCAGCCTCCCAGTCTCCGACCGAAAGCTCAGGGCCCCACTCCTCAGTGGGCCCTCAGAGAATAGCGCCCAATTACTCCCGTCTCCTTGGCCTCTGGCTATGCTCCGAGCTCACTGAGCCTGCGACCAGTTCAAGATAACCCCAAGCTGAGAGCTCACTCCTTGGCTCTGTCTCTGTAGCCAGCTTCTCTGTTCTAATACTTGCAAGCTCTGTGACACTCAGACACCCCCGATCCTTCTGTGACCGTGCAGGACCTGAGGCCATACTGACCCTGCGTGGGCTTCACCCCGGTTTAGCCTCTGGAGCGATGTCCCTCAGCGGAACAGACTTTTAAAAGTCCTGATTTTTGTGCTCTGTTGTTTCTGCCGCTTGCTGGGAGCCAGCCCCTCCCCCCACAGTCTATCTTTCCATCGCTTTGGATTCACTTCTCTGCCAGTCCTACCTTTCAGAAAGTGGTTGATTTTCTGTTTCTAGAATTGCTGTTCTTCTCTTAGATCTCCCGTTGGATTTGCAGGTGTTTGCAATCTTTAGATAAGCTATCTAGCTGATCTCTTGCTACCTGAAATAGTCTCAGCCTGCTACTTCTCTGTCATCTTGACTCCACTGGGACCCCAACATCTTACTGCAGGGATAGAATGAACAAAGCATGGGGTTCCCATCCTAATCCCAGCACTAGTTGTGGCAGGGATAGCACGGTCCACAGCAGTAGGGACCGCAGCTTTAATAAAGGAAGAAATAGATTTTGAGGCTCCTGGATCACAAGTAGATACTGACCTACATTATATGCACCAAAATATAGACAAACTAACTGATTGTTTGAGCTCATTAGCTGAAGCAGTACTGCAAAATAGAAGAGGGTTTGACATACTATTCCTAGAAAAAAGGTGGCTCCGCCTAGCCCTGGAAGAAGAATGCTGCTTCTGAGCAAACCATACTGGAGTCATCAAAAACAGTCTGGCAGTCATTAAAAGGAGACTAGATGAATGCAGCAACAACACAAGAACTACCAGGGATGGTTTGAAAGTTTGTTGAGCTGGTCCCCATGGATGACTTCCCTATTATCAGCAATTGCAGGCCCCCTGGCTTTACTATTACTAATGTTGCTTTTTGGCCCCTGCATTATAAACGCCCTAATGTCATTTGTACAGAAGAGAATTGGTGCAGTAAAAATGTTAGTCCTACAAACTCAATATACAACAAGAGAACATGGGACGGACTGAAAAGTCAAGGAATTGACTAATATTAAAAAAAAAAAAGGGGGGTGGGGGATGTTAGGGCCGATTTAATGTTAAAACCTGTTTAACTATTAGGGCCTGCTTAGCCAGAGCCACTCCATATTACCTGGGTAGCCATATAGTTGTTTACATCTAAAGACTTCATTCTGGGAATAAACGCCCCAGTAGTTCCTGGTATCAGTTCCAGGTGTGGATTCCGGGAGTAAACGCCTTAACAATAGAAGCCAGGTAACTTGGGTCTGTTGTTATGCCCTATAAAACCAGTCTGTGAGATCCGGATGGGGTCGCCCTCTTCGGAGGCGGCCCTGGTCAGTCAGTCTGACTTCTGATGCCTGGCATAAAAATAAAGCCTTGCCTTACTTTCAATTGGTATCAGTCTCACTCCTTTGATAACGGACCCCAACAGTTATGGTGTTCATTTTCTTGTTGTAATTATCTTATTTTTTTATTGGAGTTATTTATGTTGCATTTTTTTCCACTCAGATGTGTTAACTTTTTTGCTAAGCTTTTACTGATATTATTAAAGGTAAGTAATAGTTCATAATACATAATGTGAGTTGTGTAAATTCAAACTTAGTTTCTGCCGAAAAACCATAATTCACTCCATTTGAGGGTCACTCTTGTTTTATTTGTTTCTTCTACTGTATCACATAGATTATATAAAATAAATCTAATTGTTTTATTTTGGTGGTTATCTCTGGAACTGTAGACTGGAAGAAGAGAAGCAAGCAAAAAAACAAAAAACAAAAAACAAAAAACAAATTGCTTAGCACCATGATCCAGAGATGCTCCATTCTCCAAGCCTTTTTGCATTCTTGCTATTGGCAAGGAAAGATGCACAAATTAAATTGTTTCCACGGTAAGTGTTTCCATAGCTGAAATTCTTCTTTTAGTTCAAAGCAGTGACCTTAAAAGGGGTTAGTAGTACAATCCAAACCTTTAAAAACTTTGGCCACGGTTGCCTTTTGTTTCAAAAAATATGGCAAGATCTTTAATCCATTTTCAGTTTACTTTCATGCATGATATTAGAAAGTGGTTCATTTTCATTCTCTTATATGTAGCTTTCCAGTTTTCCCAGCACCATTTATTAAAGAGACTGTCTTTTTCCCATTGTGTATTCTTGTCTCATTTCTCATAGATTAATTGACTATATCATCATGGGTTTATTTCTGGGGTATATATTCTGCTCCACTGATTTATGTGTCTATTTTTGTGCTGGTACCATATTGTTTTGATTATTACAGGTTTATAGTATATCTTGAAAACTGGTTTGTGATACCCCTAGTTTTGTTCTTCTTTCTCAATTGCTTTGACTACTCAGGGTCTTCTGTGGTTCCATAAAAATTTTAGTGTTATTTGTTCTAGTTTTCTGAAAAACACTGTTGGTATTTTGACAGGGATTGTACTGAATCTGTAGATTGCTTTGGGTAATACAGACAACTAAATGTGAGAACTGAAACCATAAACATCCTAGAAGAGAACACGGGCAGTAATTTCTTTGATATTGGCCATCATAACATTTTTCTAGATATCTCCTCAGGCAAGGAAAACAAAAGCAAAAACAAACTATTGGGACTACATAAAAATAAAAAGATTTTATTTTTTAAAAGATTTTATTTATTTATTTGACAGAAAGAGAACACAAGCAGGAGGAGTGGCAGGGAGACGGAGAAGCAGGCTCCTCACTCAGCAGGGAACCCAACATGGGGCTTGATCCCAGGACCCTAGGATCATGACCTGAACCAAAGGTAGATGCTTAGCTGACTAAGCTACCCAGGCATCCCCCAAATAAAAAATTTTAAACAGCAAAGGAAACTATGAACAAAACAAAAGGCAACACTAAATGGGAGAAGATATTTGAAAATTATATATCTGATATGGAGTTGAGATCCAAAATATAGAAATTTAACAACTCAATACTAAAAAAGAACAACCAATCCAGTTAAAAAGTGGACAGGGGACCTGCATAGGAATTTTTCCAAAAAAAGACATATAGCCAGCAGACACATGGAAAGATGTTTGACATTTATCTCAGGGACATACAAATCAAAACCACAAAGAAATTATCTCCTCACACCTGTCAGAATGGCTAAAGTCAAAAACTCAAGATACAGGGCTGGTAAGGATGTGGAGAAGAAGGAACTTCCAGGTAGTGCTATTGGGAATTCAGACTTGGGTAGCCACTATGGACAACACTATGGAGGTTGCTCAAAAAATTAAAAATAGAATTGCCAAATGATTCAGTATCCACATTGGGTATTTATCAAAAGAAAAGGAACATACTACCTCAAAAAGATATATGTACTCTTATGTTTATTGTAGAGTTATTTCCAAAAAGCAAGATATGAAAAAAAAACCCTCAAGTGTCTATCAATAGATGCATGAATAAAGATGTATATGTGTACACACACACACACACGAATATTATGCAGCCATAAAAAGAATGAGATTGTGCCATTTCAAACAAAATGAATGGACTTAGAAGGTATTATGCTAAATGTAGTAAGTCAGAGAAAGACAAATACCATATGATTCCACTAAGTGGAATATAAGAACAACAACAATAACAACAACAACAAATGAATAAACAAGAAGTAGAATCAGACCTATAAATACAAACTGATGGTTGCCAGAGGGGTGGGGGGTAGGAAAAATGGGTTAAGGGGTGTGGGAGATACTGGCTTCCAGTTATTAAATGAGTTAGTCACAGGAATAAAAGGCATAGTGTAAGAAATGCAGTCAATGATACTTTAATCTCTGTGTAATGGGAGAGTTGGTAGCTGCACTTGTGGTGAATGTATCATAATGTATAAATTTGTCAAATTATAATTGTGTACCTGAAACTAATGTAACATTGTGTTTCAACTATACTTAACTAGAAATAATGTAAAGCAGGAAACGTGGTGCAAGAATTTCCTAGAGGTCTGAAAAACTTAGTCACAAGAACAAGTGTTTGGGTTATAGGTCTAGCTCTGCCAGCACTTCATGCCAGATTCTGTGACAGGTGCCTGAGTATTCTTTAATATATTACTGTGTGTGTTTGTATGTGTGTGTGTGTGTGTGTGTGTGAGAGAGAGAGAGAGAGAGAGAGAGAGAGGGAGAGGGAGAAAGTAAGAGGGAGAGAGGGAGACAGAAAGATTCAGAGCTTCCTAAATCATAGGTCAGAGCCAGGGAATATCTTGGAATGGGTATAAGGACAGTACTTGTTGGTCTAATCTCACATCTTTATGACAGTTCTTAAGTTTTGGTGATGGCTATTAATGTTTTCTATTTTCATAGCTAAATGTTGTTAATTTCTTCGACTCTTCTGTTGAAAACTGGGTTTACAGCATAACCTGGAATTTGAAGTAAGTGATGGGCAACCACAAGCCTCCAGTCATTAGCACAGAATTTAGGAGGTCTTCCCTTTTGTTCACTTTTCTCCTCACATACAACTTCTTTCTTGGTATCCCTCTCCCCACCCTCCCTAAAATCCATCAAACCTTGTCCAAACAATGTTGTCCCTGAGTCAATGTGGCTTCTTAGCAATGCAGTGTTGCCTGCAGTTACCCAGAGGCTTTACCTCCCAGAAGAGAAGGCGCTGAATCTGTTGCATCTTCTCCTCCTATTGCATGTGGTCACACTAGAACTCCTTGATGGGCACTTTTTCTACCAATTATTTTCTGCTTTTGATACAGTTTCTGCTTTCCCCCTAACTATTCATAGTTCTCTTCTTACTTATACAGAGAGAAATACATATCTAAACTATAAATAGAAATATAACTAAGTAGAAAAAGCATAATCCTTGAATACAACATATTTCATATTTGACATACTTTCTAGACATATCCAACACTCTGGCTCTCCTCCTCTGTACAATCCTGAGGTTTTGACAGCTGTCTTTAAAATGTGGTTGTCAAAGATTAAGTAACTTCAGACATTGAAATCCAAAGTAAAATGGGAGCTAAAAATCACCCTATTTCTCTACACTGTATGTCTATTTTTATAATCTCCAAACCAATAAGTTTTATGGAAGTAGCAATTCTATACTGTTGCTACTATTAAATTTGTAATAAAAAACTGGTAGAATTTTTCCCTTTGCATAAAAATTGAAGGGGTGGATTTATTCATTGAAGTTTGTGTGTGATTCAAACAATAATGCGGACAGCATGGTGTAAATGAATTAATATCAAACCCCAAAATTCAGATAGGTAAGAATACAATTCTGTATTAGTTCTGAGAAGTGAATGGGATTCCTTCCACCAGAGAGTACCAGTGGGAAATGTCCTAACGGAAGCAAGCCAGGGGTCTGTTAATGTGCAATGATAGCCATTTAAGGAAGAGAGAAAAGATATGGGGGTATTTGGAGATGATGAAAGAAAGAAACCATAGGTTGAATGGAAGTTAGAGTGTGGTAGCATGTCTTTAAAAGGAGGAAGGGAAATAAGACAGAGATGGGAGTTTGGGAGAAGGTAGCTATCAGTTGTGATTCTAACGTTGAGGCAGGCCAGGATGGGTGATTGGATGCAGGAAACCATGAGGAAGCTTAAAGATAATATACACATTACCAAGAATGGAGAAATTTGTGAATCGACCATTTCTAACAATTTCTACAGTGCCTATGGTGGTATGCAATAATATTGCACATGCAAATTTGTATCTGTACATGAAAGTAAACAGGGATTGAAACAGATTTTCAGAAGCTATTCTACACTATACCATCTCACCTTTTATGAAAAGACTTCATTTAAATCAGACACATCCAGAAATCCATTTATAATATTGAGATTTATCATGACATCACTTTAAATAGTGGAGAAATTCATAATGTCAGCTTTGCATATTATATTAACTTATGTACCATATTTTCTCATCTCATAAAAATGGTATTACATGTTAATGGGAAAATCCAGGATATTAAAGGACAGACACCAATCCAAAAGTTACTCTTCACATAGCCCGTGATAAATAATAGTGCATAAGCCCTAGGAGCACAACAAACTAGACTGAGTACAATGGCTAAGTGCTTCTGGACAAAAGTCTCACCCTAGTTTTCCTACCCCTGTGCAGAGGAAGACTTTATGCTATTGCTAATATTTCCTGCTATACATGGAGTAATACCACAGAGACAGCTGAATAGTCTATATGCATAATAAAGGGAAGAACAACTTGGTTATTAAAAATAGACACTGGAGGTCTCTGGGACCTGTTCTCCTTGTCAAGAATAAGAAATCTCCATTGGTGGTTATGAAGTATCTCCTAGTTCCATCTCATATGACTGCTGTTATTCTTATTCAATTCATGTCCTCAAATGTCTGGTCTCCAGAGTCTTAAATGATGCTGCATAAATGCTTTCGTGTCAGATTGCACAAAAACTCATTCTTCAACAAAAGGAAAATAAAATGCTTCTGCTCTGCTCAGACTGAATACCAGAACATCTAGCTAAATCTACTTCATAGAACATCTGCTCGTAATAATGTATATAGTGGTGAAGACCTGGAAGCTATTAACATGTAACCCAACATTGGCCTCTTCTGTATTTTCAGGGACAACAGGGGTTCGTAAAGTGGGCCATTAAAGAAAAATGCTTCAAGCCCTGTATCATGCACATCCAAAAGCCTTGTTTTAGTCTTAGTCATCTCATCCTGGACCTCTTTGAAAGCTGCACCCTCCCTTTTGAGACTTAATAATATAAAGACCATTTGTTAAAAAAAAAATAAAGTTTAAAATCTATTTCATAGGTTGTCCAAAGATTTAAATTCAGAATACTATGTAAATTGCTATTCTTTTTTCCTTTATCTTGCCAGTGATTGTCAACCATGGGTCACTTTACCCACAAGGGGATCGCAAAGATCTGGAGACAGTTTTGATTATTATACCCTAGGGATGTGAGGTAACATGCATGTGGTGGGTTGAGGCCAGAGATACTGCACAGCATCCCCCAATAAATAGGACACCCACACTGATTCACCATGAAAAATTATCTAGTCCAAATGTCAGTAGTGCCACTGTTAAGATGCCTTAAACTAGCCCCTTGCATTTCTGTGCAGGGAGACCCACAAAGCTTGTTTCTCAAGGGATCTTAGCTCTTTGCCCAATAATCAGCCAATTCAACTTTGTTTAGTCAGTGACAGGGGTCTCTGTATTTTGATTTGACATGAGGCATAAACCAAAAGATCTTTGGTAAGACATTGGTTTTTGCATCACAATCAATTAGACTATTTAAACAAAGTGAAAAGCTATTTAACTGGCATACTCTAGTAGGGCCTCAGAATAATGAAGCCAGTAACCTCATTTACTTATCACACATGGCAGAACATAGTATGAAATGAGTTATGAGCTTCTCTTGCTATTAAATATAGAACTTCTGATGACACCCAGGAAGTTTAGGATTGTTCTAATCACATCCAGGAAAAAGAAGTCCTAGACCCAGTAAAATCTTTGTGATGTGTGGAAATCAAAGTTCCACCATCATCATCTATGTAGGCCTCCACAGTATTTTTTTTTAAACATTTTATTTATTTATTTGACAGACAGAGATCAGAAGTAGACAGGCAGGCAGAGAGAGGAGGAAGCAGGCTCCCTGCTGAGCAGAGAGCCCAATGCAGGACTCAATCCCAGGATCCTGGGACCACGACCTGAGCCCAAGGCAGAGGCTTTAACCCACTGAGCCACCCAGGCGCCCCCACAGTATTTATTTTTTAAGACAAAAACTCCTTATCTTTGCATTTCAAAAATGCTATAAATCCATTTGTTCCAGACTGCTCTCGTCATTTTTATTTCACTTA
The DNA here is from genome assembly GCF_020171115.1 of Neogale vison. Taxonomy (NCBI): domain Eukaryota; kingdom Metazoa; phylum Chordata; class Mammalia; order Carnivora; family Mustelidae; genus Neogale; species Neogale vison. The sequence continues at coordinate 79,742,030 of NC_058098.1, read as the reverse complement.
ATCTTGCCCATTTATTCTAGGTCATAATGATTCTCAATGGTTTGTTCCTGTTTTGCTGTTGTTTTGATTTTCATTCTTCTATTTCCTACAGCTGAAAGGCTTTGCCCTTTACATTTGAATCTGCCCAACTGCTAGTCATAAGAGCTTCAGCTCAAGTACAACAAAATTCTCTAATTCAATATGTGGCCATTTCAATATATATGAGGTTTTCCTCTTATTAAACTGTTCTTACAATTGCTCTCTACTTTCAAATAAGGGACAGGAGTGGAGTCACTTGGAAGGTAAGAGGGCTTATACATTGCTGGCCGCCATTTCTTACCCTGCTCTCCAGCCCTGAGTATTCTGACACTACTCCAGACCCTCAGTGAAAATCACTCCTGTTTAGAAATGACGACCTACGGCACTCTTTTGAGAACAAGCTGTTTTATAGTCTTACTCTTTGTATGTATTATTGTCTCCTAAGTCATACAGTAAATGTCAGAGCCTTTATCCTATACTCCTTAGTAATCTATATCTTGCCTAGTAAAACTGTTCTAAGACATAAAAACATATCAACAATAAGTACTTTTTGAAAATCATATATTTATAGATGATGAAATCCCAATTCAAAAAAAAAATCTCTTGAATGCTTTAGGATGAGATTTCCAAACTTACATATGTGCAGTTAAACAGTTTGGCTCATTTTAATAAAAAATCTTTACAGCCTGACCCAGGATGAAAAGACAAATGTTAAAGAAAACAGTTTAGGTTTGATTGCATTAATATTTTATTGGAAGCAACTAGGCAAATTGTAGATTGATTGTAAACAGCACACAATCAGTGGCTATGGAGAATTTCAGCATTCAACAAGGCTTTAGCTTCCTCAAGAAGCAGTAGCACATTTGCAGAAAAATAATTCAAACTTTTAATTTCCTAATCTAAACAGAATCACTCACTTAAGCAATTTAACTGATTATAATTATAAAAACATGCCATGTATTTAGCAGCAGCTTTCGGGATCTCCTGTGGCTACATTACTGATAGATTCAATGATGCTCTTTTTTTCTATATTAATGTCAAGACTTTTTAATACATGAAACCATTGACATTGAGATCAAGCATTTAATCTCCAAAAAAAGCGCTTTCTCCTTTTCTATCAGTACAACAGGAAGCAAAATGATTATTCATGGTTATTACTTAATATTGCTTTCAAATATATTTGCTACTTTAATTAGGCCATCTTGAATTAATAGATGTAAATGCAGTTTGTAACCAAACTGCTGGCTCTTTGTGAAATGATAGTGCATTGCTTGAGGGTCTAAAGCACCACAGCCTGTGCTTTAATAGGGAAACAATCATTATGCCCAATTTTACTCTACTTGGAAAACCAAGAGACCAAGGTAGAGATGGGGTGTGCTTAGGTTAGTTAATGTCAGTATTTACTAGAAGCCTTTTATAAGGCTTCTATAAGATTATGAAAGAACAGGGAAATGATGAAAGAGATGCCATTGCTCTCAAGGACTTTACAGTTTAGAGTTGGGATACAGTATTATTTGGAATAGACATTAGGATAAGAAATGATCAGCAGGCAAAGAGGGGCTAGAGTTGGTTAAAAAAAAGGAAGAACCATTTTTTAATTGAGGGGAAGTTTAATTGTTTTCTTAACCCCAAGTCAACTATTCCTGAAAAGTACCAAACTCTTCCCTCTCAGCCTCTTTTCCTCTCTTTGTCTCTCCCTTTCTCATTATGAAATTCTTACGCACTAATAAAGGCATTAATGGATAATGGATATTGCAACCATAGCATTGTTAGATAGTGAGCTTTTTACATTATTTTCCCCCCTCCTTTAATACATAAAACAGGAAGGTATTCTTTCCTTTCCTTCTATCTGACACATGTCCCAGCTCTTGTTCTGAGATTTGGTTGCTCAGTTCCATGAGTTCTTACCTATCTCTTTGATATGTGCCCCATCCCCTTATTGTCAGGTAACATCCAGTAGTGCTCTGTGAAGTCTACCTCATAAACTGGACCTTTCTTATATCCAAACTCCCAATCAAAATATCTCCTTACTATGTCCCAATCCTTTACATCCCAGTGTTCTGCTAGGTAAATCTAGATAATCTGATGTAACAATATTAGTTATGTAGTCAATGTTCCCACATGACATATATTTGTTCTTTGGGCTTCTCTGGAAAAAAAAAATTCTGAAGTAGAAATTCTTAGATTTTAAGAAAGTTTTTCTTTTCTTTTTTTTTTTTTTTATTGTGTAATGTTAGTCACCATACAATTCCTCATTAGTTTTTACTGTAGTGTTCCAAGATTCATTGTTTATATATAACGCCCAGTTCTCCATACAATATGTGCCCTCCTTAATACCCACAACCAGGTTTGCCCATCCCTTCACCCCCTCCCCTCTAAAACCCTCAGTTTGTTTCTCAAGAGTCCACAGGCTCTCATGGTTCATCTCCCCTTCTGACACCCCCCCTTCACTTTTCCTTTCCTTCTCCTAATGGCCTCCATGTTTTTCCTTATGTTCCACAAGTAAGTGAACATATGATGATTGACTTTCTCTGCTTAACTTATTTCAATCAGTATAACTTATTTCACTCAGTGAAGATCTATGTTGATGCAAAAGTTGGGTATTCATCTTTTCTGATGGCTGAGTGATAAGGAAAGTTTTTTCTTAAGACAGAAAAGGTATCTAGGCCCAAGAAGGGTTCAAACCCATAATACTGTCATTCATCAGCTCATCATATAGTCAGCCACATGTCCTATATGTACTTACATCTGCTATTTAAGGATATCGTGTATGTACAATACATAGCAACAGAACTGAATGTTTCAGCACATGAATGAAAACTAATATAAAAAGTATTCAATCTGAATTTGCTCACAAATATCCTCAGCTTTTGATCATGTCCAAAAGAAACCCAGCAAAAAGTATTACTACTATATATTATTAACAAATATATATGCATTATATCACATGCATACTTTGGAAAAAAACTATTTCCAATATTCAGAAGCATATGAAATAACTTTCCCTTGTATAGTGTTTCTCTCTCTAGGGATTTCAACAGTCTCAGCAGGCCAAAAAGAACATATTTGCTTGTCTTATATATAGCAGTTATAATGAATTACTGGCATTACAATGAAATCAGAAGATGAACAGTTTCTACAATATGAAATATTTTTCAACCTCCCTTAATTCACAAGAAAAACAATAGGCATCTTTTAACAATTTCCTGTGCTTGAAAACTTGTGACTTTTAATGCAAATATTTTTAAAAATGGAATTAATTTCTTTAAGGGACAGTAATACAATGTTCATTTTCCTCAGACCTTCTAGAATCTTCTAGATTAGTGGTTCTCAACTTTTATATGCACCTTAGCATGTCCTGGGAAGCTTTATAAATTTGACATGTTTCAGCCACACCCTAAACCAATAAAATCAGAATCTGGGAGTGGCACATCATCACTTTTGGAAGCTCCACTGAGGTCCACAACCACTTTTCTAAAGTGAGAAAAAGATCAATCATCCTGAAGAACATTCTGGCATTGGGCATTTGAGACAATATTGTTGGGATAAAAGAACTATAAGAGCCAGATGCCAAATACAGAAGGGTCTAGCAAAAGCATGGTAAGTAGCTAATTAACTAATGAGCAGGAAAAAAATGGATGAGTTTGAGGACAGTGATAGCAAGAAGGGCAACCACTATTGCTCAGAGTTTAAAGCCACATCCTTAACTACTCACAAAATGATGGGATAGAGTAGTGATTTTTAGGATAAATGCATAGAATAATAATAGATTAGGATCAAACTTTTTTTCAAAAGATCTGAAAATAAGAATCAGTCTATGGAGTAAACACAAGAGGGGTTATTACTTCCTTGACAAATGTGCTTAACAGTGAGGTCCTAAGAGAAGATATGCAACTCATTCAAGGTTACAGAAACAGATTTACTTAATTCTAGTCCTACTGTATGACTATTGTGCTATTACAACAGTAAAGGAATTGACAGAATTAATTTCACTATGTTGAAAGAGAAAATTTAATGTACCTCCCTTTAAATATTTGTTGGGTAAAATCTGAATTGTCCATCTACATTTGGTATTAGTATTTCTGTGCAAGTAGTACTACAAAATCATAAAGCAAGAAAGTAAATGATAAAGCTTCCAAGCCTGGTATTGCAGGTAAATAAATGTATCTCTTATATAGAGGTGAAGTGGGGACACTGAGTTTATAAAATAGTAAATTTCAATCTAGATTTTACACTAAAGAAAACCTAAAACCATCCGTTTATTTTCCTGAATTATGCATGGGAGATTGGGATTTCCAGAACACTCACACTGATTATTGCTAAGGGAATGCTATAGACTTAACTGCACTATTAGGTGAGATAAATTGTGCTCAGAAGGGCAATTACATATACCCCATCCTGCAAACTCAATTCTTTCTTTAAATAGGTTTGGTCAAAGTATATAAAGATCATCCATTTCACTTGGAGTTATCTACAAGTTTCTTATGCCCTGGTAGTACTTTTAACAATAAATCTGAGCAATAGATTGCCAGTATAAAGCATGATCTTTTATTACTGACTTTTATCTTACAGATTTTTTAAATAGATGAACCTTCTTGATAAAGAAACAGATGTTAGAGCCAAAATGGCACAGGTAGCACTAGTTAGATGCCTTTGCTCTACCCTTCAAGGAATAGAAGTGTGTTTAGGAACTAACTCCAAATTTAGCATTTCCTATGATGTTTATTCTCATTATTTGTTTTCTAATTAGAATTACCATGTGTCTCATACATATATATATATATATGTATATATGAATCTGAATATAAAATACAAATATTCTTCTTTTATCTGTAATTAGACACAGATTTTTTTTCTTCTTAAAAATGAACAGAGGGGGCATCCCTCGGTGGTTCAGTTGGTTAACATCTGCATTTGGCTCAGGTCATGATTTCAGGGTCCTGGGACTGATCCCCACATTGGGATCCCTGCTCAGCAGAGAGCCCACTTCTCCCTCTCCCTCTGCCAGCTGCTCTGTCTACTTGTGCTGTCTCTGTACCTCTCTGTTAAATAAATAAATAAAAATCTTAAAAATAAATGAACAGAGGGTTGCCTGGGTGACTCAATCACTTAAGTGTCTAACTCTTGGTTTTGGCTCAGGTTATGATCCTGGAGTTGTGAGATCAAGCCCTGTATCAGAGCTCCACACTTGTTGGGGAGTCTACTTGAGGTTCTCTCTGTCCCTCCCCTCCCCCATGCTTGCTTGTTTGTGCTTTCTTGCTCTCTCGCTCTCTCTTCTTCAAATAAATAAATAAATCTTTAAAAAAAAAAAAGTGAAGAAAGAATTAAAAGAACTTCCGCTTTCTGATCCAGTGTGTTAGAAGTGTGGTAGTCAACTACTCTATCGAAAGAACAAGTAAAAAAACTCTTCTTGTATATGTAAGAGAGGTCACAAGGCCAATACTGTCTCCAAAACTGGAGAGACAAATAGGAAAATACAGAGAATCGTAACTTGCCAGAGAAGACACGCCCAAGCAAAAACCTCCATGGGAACCAGTGCTGGGATAGGGTAACCTGAATTGTAATATACTGTAGGAGGCTCAGGAGGTACATGTCTGAGATAAACACTCTAGAGGGTCCCAGTCATGGTGGGGCAGTGGAGGTATGAAACCTTTTGTGAGTTTTACTTATTGGAACTCTAGCAGATTCTGGCAGTGAATATCACAGAAAAAAAACACTATGTTTCCAGAAGAGTGGGGGTGAAAAGAACTACTTTGAAATACACCAGAGTGTGTTTTTTCTTAACAAGGTCTGCCCTTGGGAGAAACTATTTAACCAGAAACCAACCTGCTGAATTTTTTTTTTTCAGAGCCTAACTGACCCCAGGGAAGGGAAATATCTAACTCCAACTGGGACTAGCCTTCCATGTAGGGGAAAGTAAATACCTAACTCAAGCCTACTTTAGCCATGCTGTCCCATCTAAGTGGGAAATGGGAAAACTGAGAAGTACCTGTGAAGCTTACAGTGGCACAGGCTCACTAAAAGACTGACCTAATAACAGGATTACAGAATGCTTCCCCTCCCTGCTAACCTGAGAACCACATCACTAAAAAGACTTATTTACAACAGTGCCATTTACCCAATTCATCATGTCTAGCTAGCAAAATTTAAAATAAAATAAAATTTAAAATAAAACAAACCAAACAAAAATCATAGTTTGAAGATACAGAGCAACCATCAGAACAAGATGCATATGCCAGGGATGTTGGAATTATCCAAAGGAGATTTTAAAAGAAATCTGATTAATATGCTAAGGGCTCTAATGGATAAGGTAAACAGCATACAAAAACGGGCAATGTAAGTAGATAAATGGAATTTCCAAGAAACAAAAAGAAATACTAGAAGTCAGAGACACAGTACAGAAATGCAGAATGTCTTTGATGAGCTTATTAAATGACATGGCTGAGGAAAGATCGCTAAGCTTGAGAGTATCTCAATGGAAACTCCAAAGATGAAAAGCAAAGAGAACAAAGATGGGAAAAAATCAGAATGGAATATCCAAGAATTGTGAGACAACTATAAAAGGTGTAACATTGCATGTAATGGGGATACCATAAGAAGAAAGGAAAAAAAAAAAAAAGAAATGTTTGAAGGAATAATGACAGAGAATGTACCCAAATTAATGTCAGAAACCAAGCCACAGATTCAGGAAGCTCAAGGAATAATAAGCAGAATAAAAACTTTAAAGAAGTTCACATAGACATATCATATTCACACTATAGAAAGTCAAGGATAAAGAAAAATCCCTAAAAGAAGCTGAAGGGGAAAAAATACCTTACTTATAGAGGAGTAAAGATAGGAATTAAATCTGACTTCTTAGAAACTATACAAGCAAGAGAGTGGAATGAAGTATTTAAAATGTTGAGAGAGAAAAACAACCAACCTAGAATATTGAATCCTGCAAAATCATCCTTTAAAAATTAAGAATAAAGTTTTCTTCAGACAAAAATTGAATGCTGAAAAAATAAATTGAATTTGTTGCCTTTTGACCTGCCTTTTAAGAAATCTCAAAAGACATATTTTAGAAGATGGAAATGGCATAAGTAAGAAATTTGGATCTACATAAAGAACATTATTGGAGAAGGAATAAGTAAAGATAAAATAAAATCTTTTATTTTAATTTATCTAGCAGATAATAGTTTTTTCTAAAATAATAATAGCAACAATATGTTCAGTACTGGCTAAAGAATAGATAAATAGATCAGTGAAATGAAACAGAGAGTCCAGAAATGGAACCACATAAGTATAGTCAACTGACCTTTGACAAGAGAACAAAGGTAGAACAATGGAGCAAAAGCATTTTTTATCAATAAATCATGCTAAAACAACTGGGCATCCCCATGCAAAATAAATCAATCAATCTAGACTCAGACCTTATCTCCTAACAAATATTAACACATAATGGATCACAGACCCAATGTAAAATGAAAAACTATACAACTCCTAGAAGATAATGTAGGAGAATACTTGGATGACCTCAGGTATGGTGATGACTTTAGATAAAACACCAAAGGCATGATCTATGAACTAAATAACTGATAAACTTGACTTAATTAAAATTAAAATTTCTTCTATGCAAAAGAATTGTCAAGAGAATGAACAGACAAGCACAACCTGAAAGAAAATACTTGCAAAAGGCATTTCTGGTAAAAAATTGTTATTGTATACAAAGAATTCTTAAAACTTAACAAAAGTAAAACAATTTCATTTAAAAACTGCCCAAAGACCCTTAACAGTTATTTCACAAGATATACAGATGGCAAATAAGCATATCAAAAATGCCCCACATCATATGTCTTCAGGGAAATGTAAGCTAAAAGAATGAGATACCACCACATACGTATTAGAATGGCTCAAATCCAGAATACTGACAACACCAAATACTGGCAAGAATGTGGGGCATGTGGAACTCTTATTCATTGTTAGTTGGAATGCAAAATGATTCTAGCAAGTTCGGAAAACAGTTTGGCAGTTTCTTGCAAAACTAAACATATCCTTACCATATGATCTAGCACTGGACTTGTTGGTGTTTACCCAAAGGAGTTGAAAATGTAATGTCCACATAAAAACCTGCACATGGATGTTTATAGCAGCTTTATTCATAATTGCCCCAACTTGGAAGCAACCAAGATGTCTTTCAGTAGGTGAATGGATATATAAACTGTGGTACATCTAGACAACAGAATATTATTCAGTGCTAAAAAGAAATCAGCTGCCAAGCCATGAAAAAGAATCTTATATCCATGATGTTAAGTGAAAGGAGCCATTCTGAAAAGGTTATATACTACATGCTTCCAATTATATGACATTCTGAAAGGTAAAACTAATGGAAACAGTAAAAAGATCAATAGTTGTCAGGGTTTGGGAGAAAGGAAGGATGAATAGGCACAGTAAAAAAGATTTTTAGGTCAGTGAAACAACTATTTATGATAGTATTATGGAGGATACTTGTCCTTATACATTTGTACAAAGCCACAGAACATACAGAATCAAGAGTCTACCCTAATGTAAACCATGGATTTTGAGTGATAATAAGATATCATTGTAGGTTCAATGATTGTAACCGCTTTACCACTGGGAGGGGGGATACTGATAACATGGGAAGGTATGCATGTGTGAGTGCAGCGGTATGGAACATGCTCTGCATATTCTGCTAAACTTTACTGTGAACCTAAAAGTGCTATAAAAAATGAAGTCTTTTTAAAAATTGAATAAACACTCATGAATTTCTCTATGAAATGGCATCTGCATTTAAGGCCAAAATTACACTGGCTAAAAGAAAATAATTCGCTCTCTCTTCTCTTCTAATTTTCAACTTTTTGCTCCCACTTCCTCTTCTAAGGCAATGGAAACTCAAATGTGTCATTTAGTTACCACTGAGCTTAATTACATACATAAGGAAGGTTATGTAGTATGTTGGTTTATTTGTATACCATATGCAAAAGATTAAGCTGGGTTCTTGGAAGTACACAGTCATGAATCATACTCCCTGGGCCCAAAGAACATATAAGGCATAATTTTTTCAGAGAAGAGTACATAGCTGAAACCTAAATAGAATTTTGCCAGTGCTTGTGGCTCAGGGGAATTTTCCAGCCTCCCTTAATTTGGAGTTTATAAACCAGAAATCAAGAAAACCTTTCAAGTCAGTTCTCTATTTCAGTGGTTTGAAATGTGGTTGGAGGCACACAGTATGTTAAGACTTTCCTAGGGGTTCCTGGGCATGAAGAGTTTTAAGGAACTTAAGTCTAAAAATTTCAACTACCACAAGTCTCTTTCCTCAAACTGCTTTACCTGAGAATGTGCCAATTGTTGTTACAATCCCTTTCTGACAGTCTCTGTTTCAACTGCCAAAGAAAGAAAGAAAGAAAGAAAAGAAAGAAATTATTGTTAGTTGAAAAAGTGAATAACTCTAATGATTAACAAATTATTTTGCAAGGCAGGTTATTTCAAAGCTTTATTTTCAACAAAATCGATGCAGAACTTAACTGAATTCTCAGCACACAGATCATAAAAAATGATCAATCACTCTGTAATATTTGGCATAGAACTCCTTTTCCATTCTTACCTATTAATTTATGTTGACAAGGTTTTCAAGTCTATAAAAATAAAAGAAATATAAAAACTTACATTTAGTCATATAGTAGTCAATTAAAAATTAACATCTGTTCCCTGATACACATAATCAATTTTTTAAAAATTTCTTTTCAGTGTTCCAGAATTCATTGTTTATGCACCACACCCAGCACTCCATGCAATACATGTCCTCCACAATACCCATCACCAGGCTCACCCAACCTTCCACCCTTCTCCCCTCCAAAACCCTCAGTTAGTTCCTCAGAGTCCACAGTCTCTCATGGTTTGTCTACCCCCCCAATTTCCCCCAACTCCCTTCTACTCTCCATCTCCCAATGCCCTCCGTATTATTCCTTATGCTCCACAAATAAGCAAAACCATATGATAATTGACTCTCTCTGCTTGACTTATTTCACTCAGCATAATCTCTTCTAGTCCTGTCCATGTTGATATAAAAGTTGGGTATTAATCCTTTCTGATGGAGGCCTAATATTCCATACTATATATGAACCACATCTTCTTCATCTATTCATCCGTTGAAGGGCATCTTGGTTCTTTCCACAGTTTGGTGACTGTGGCCATTGCTGCTATGAACATTGGGGTACAGATGGCCCTTCTGGTCACTACATCTGTATCTGTGGGGTAAATACCCAGCATTGCAATTGCAGGGTCATAGGGAAGTTCTATTTTTAATTTCTTAAAGAATCTCCACACTGTTTTCCAAAGTGGCTGCACCAACTTGCATTCCCACCAATAGTGTAAGAGGGTTCCCCCTTTCTCCACACCCTCCCCAAAACTTCTTGTTTACTCTCTTGTTAATTTTGGCCATTCTAACTGGTGTAAGATGGTATCTCAATGTGGTTTTGATTTGAATCTCCCTGATGGCTAATGATGATGAACATTTTTTCATGTGTCTGTTAGCCATTTACATATCTTCATTGGAGAAGTGTCTGTTCATGTCCTCTGCCCATTTTTTGACATGATTATCTGTTTTGTGTGTGTTGATTTTGAGGAGTTCTTTATAGATCTTGGATATCAGGGCTTGTCTGTACTGTCATTTGTGAATATTTTCTCCCATTCTGTGGGTTGCCTCTTTGTTTTGTTGACATGATCAATTTTTTATAACTCTTCATCTACCTCATAAAGAGATTTATTTGCAGTAAAATTTTCCTTTCATGTTACTTATTTTTTTAAATTTTTATTTATTTCTATTATTTGATGATGTTCTATAATCTGTGATAAAATAATTCATAAGAAAATCATAACATTTAAAATTTTTTAGTCACACAATTCAATATATTAAACTTAAGCTTACATACATGTTTTTGATGCAAAGGAATAGGATAGGACGATAAAGGATGATTTTCAATCTTAAAATATCTTAGATTGGAAAAAAAATGTCTATGTATTAAGTGTAAAGGAAATACATGTTCAAGAAGAAAAATGTAAAATATCTATTAAAACTTTTGTTCATATTTATTTAAATCAATAATAGTAGGCTTCAAAAACTATGGTTGTTTTATAACCAGGATATTTAAAAAATATTGATATAATATTTTCAAATTATATATCACTTCCAACTATATAAAATTTTTAAAAACATTTTGAATCATTTAAAATATATAAGTGGATACATACTTTCCCAAACTATTTTAAAAGATACCCTTCAATGGACAAATGGATAAAGAAGATATGGTCTCTATATACTATGGAGTATTATGCCTCCATCAGAAAGGATGAATACCCAACTTTTAGATCAACATGTATGGATTGGAAGAGATTATGCTGAGTGAAATAAGGCAGGCAGAGAGTCAATTATATGGTTTCACTTACTTGTGGAGCATAAGGAATAACATGGAGGACATGGGGAGATGGAGAGGAGAAGGGAGTGGGGAAAACTGGAGGGGGAGACAAACCATGAGAGACTGTGGACTCTGAGGAACTAACTGAGGGTTTTGGAGGGGAGGGTGGTGGGGGTTTGGGTAAGTCTGGTGGAGAGTATTATGGAGGGTATGTATTGCATGGAACACTGGGTGTGGTGCATAAACAATGAATTCTGGAATACTGAAAAGAAATTTAAAAAAAAAGATATTCAAACAAAAAGATTTCAGATGTGTAAAGCCCTGAGTAACATGGCCTCCCCAAAAATACATTCACAGGCCAACCAAGTCATTTGTCCAAGGAACTTCCAGAAGAAGAGGCACAATTGGAAGATGATTGGTTGAGTTGGTTTGCACTGAGTGGAAACAAATTTAAATCTCATTTTCCTTAGCTAGCCAGCTCTTGAGTTCCAGAAGTCCACACACATGCAGATTTCAGCAAACTGTCATGAATGATTTGAGATTAATAAGAGAGGGGAATTCTGTAAGATTCTCTGTTATCCATGGGTTTGATGGTTTTTAAAAATTGGAAGTCAAAAGAATCAAATCAGGACTTCTGAGTGGGATGGATTTCAATCTTGACAGCCAATAGATCTTTTTTTTTTCTCAATGGGATATATTTAGTAAGAATAGAGTCATTTGGGGACCAAGCTCAATTTTTCCAGATCTCACTGAAACTGTATGTATAGAACTTAGTGTGAGAATGAAAAAAGGCTTTCATGCTCTCATTTCAAGGATATGTTTTGACTTAATCACCATTTTATTAGATTATGTATTAGAGTACTCTTAATCCAAAGTGATATTAAAAGGAGTTTTACATAATTGCCCTATAAATCAGATTTACTGGGTCATACTCAATAATAAAGTTGAAAAAATCTATAGAAATTCTCTGTTAACTTACATTAAGGAATGTGAATATTTTAAATCAATTTCTATTATCATTGCCATGACTTATTTTTACATCAATAATCCTTCAATAAAAGCAATTCTTAACATAAAGATTAAGAAATCAAATAAGAAAGCTTGAGATTTAGTAAAAAATGTGTATGTTAAATAAAGAGAAAATGTATTTCAGACTCTAAATGGATTACACTATTTTTCTTTACTGGTGTTAAGTTTAAGTACTTTGTGAAGCTCATTTAAAAAAGAAAAAAAATCAGGGTGCCTGGGTAGCTCAGTCAGTTAAGCATCCAACTCTTGATTTTGGCTCAAGTCATGATCTCAAGGTCATGAGATTGAGCCCTGTATTAGTCTCCCTCACTCAGTGTGGAATCTGCTTGTCCTTCTCTCTCTGCTCCTCCTTCCGGCTTGCTCTTTCAAATAAATAAAGAAAACTTTAAAAATAAACAGAAAAAAATATTTTAAAGGGAGAGCCTAAACTTAAAAAAAAAAAAAAAGAATAAAGAAAGAGAACTTTAACAGAATTTGTGTTAAATGCAAATCTCCAATGCAGTTCAAATTACTCCAGGCCAGTAGTGACACAAAACTAATAAAGGCAAATTGTCCTAAGGAGGATGTAAATATAGGTGATAGATAATAGATTAGATAGGTTCATAAATACATAGAAATAAGTATGTATATATATAACTGGCATTGAAATTTTACAGTGCTGGGCAATGAATGGGATGGCAGGGGACCCAAATAAGTCAGAATTGAGATTTTATTACAAAATATTACATCTGCAAGTATTATTCCCAACTTTCCCAGCCCTCCACGCCCTATGATACCTATTGATACCCTAATGACAAGAATCTCAGTCATGTCTGAAGATACAGGGATTTGCAATGGAACTTTATTTTGGTAAGAGGCAGAAGGGATTCCTTGGGAGAGGATTTGTCCCAATGTTACAAGGAAATAACAATAAAGTGAAACACTGACAACATGTTTAATGGTAATTGTCTTTTTTTCTTTTCTTTTCTTTTCTTTTTTTTTAGATTTTATTTATTTATTTGACAGAGAAAGACACAGCAAGAGAGGGAACACAAGCAGGGGTAGTGGGAGAGAGAGAAACAGGTTTCCCACTGAGCAGGGAGCCCAATGTGGGGCTTGATCCAGGACCCTGGAATCATGCCCTGAGCTGAAGGCAGACCTTTAATGACTAAGTGACCCAGGGGCCCCAATGGTAACTCTTTCTTGATATATTCCAACTTTGATATCCTGGTGGTAAACACATGCACTTGGGAGTGAAAGAACTACAATAAACTTAGAGAATTTTGGACCTTAGAAGATGAGCAAAGACAGTGGGCTAAATGAACATAATTTAGAGCAGTGGGAACTGCACCTATAGTCAATTCTTCCAATAAGTGGGGAGCCCCAGAACTGGCCTGAGAAATATGGGAGGAGCTATGGGTTGAATATATGATCAACAGTGCCACAAAACATTACAATGGGGGCACCTGGGTGACTCAGTTGGTTAAGCACCCAACTCTCGATTTCAGCTTAGGTCATGATCTTACGTTCATGAGATCAAGCCCCATGTTGGGCTCCACAGAGGGCATGGAGCCTGCTTGGGATTCTTTCTCCCTTTCCCTCTAGCCCTCTCCACCCACCCGACCCCACCCCACCAGCTCACTCACTCTCTTTCTCTCAATAAATAAGTAAAATTAAAAAAAAATAAAAGATGACAATGTCTTTAAATAGTGGAAAGCAATGCATAGCATAGGGCTCCCCCAAAATTCCCGAGATGAATCAAAGAAGCTGAAGATATTCTCAGGCATATAGAGTGGAAGAAGCTCCCAAAGAGAGTATCTGAAATATTCTCATCTTTGAGGTGGTCATTAATGGAAATAACAAAATACGCTCTAAGTGTTTATGTGACCCTATTTACTAACTGATTTGCCTTATAATTTTTACACGTTATCATCACAGTAACAAGGAAAGGTCAGAAAAAATAACTGCTATGAATAAACACAGTGAATCACATAATTATAAATGTATTATTCACATTGTTCAGAGTAACCTAGGTGGTTTGCAAATATAGAACCAACACTGGATAGGGAGAATGAAAATTACCTCATTTTGGTGGCTATAGAAGAAAATAAAGACAACTTTCTGCATATTTCTAATAGTTTTAAAAAACATTCAAAAATACTTAAAAATGGTGAAAGAAAAAGGTAATAATAATAACAAATATTGGTCAGCCATGTGGATGACTGCCATGGTTCTGAAATACTGTCCTTCAGACACCGTAATTCAGTAATTCCACAGAGCTGTTCTGTATCTGTGATGTGTCGGGCAGGCTGCTGTACTGACCATACAGCAACAAACGAAACTCACAGTTTCTGCCTCTGTAGAGCTTCTAGCTCAGTGTACTTGAGAATACCTTGGAGGAACAATACCAATGCATCTTCAATGAAATAAACTGCAACACTGTGAAATCCAATAAAATAAATTAAACGTATATCAAAACTAAAGATGGGGATTACATTTTGAAAAGATCTCTTATCCACACTGTCTATATTTTATCAGTTGTGAAAAACTGAAATTCCTTTTGGGTTTTAGTGGTTACCATGGGAACAATAGAATGAA
The DNA here is from genome assembly GCF_020171115.1 of Neogale vison. NCBI lineage: Eukaryota > Metazoa > Chordata > Mammalia > Carnivora > Mustelidae > Neogale > Neogale vison. Next base: position 79,726,992 of record NC_058098.1, on the reverse strand, counting down.
AGCAAGGCTTTGTTTTTTATTGTTTGTGAACCCCACAACTCCCAAGTCAGGGCTCTTTTTTAAAACTAGGTACATGATTTATGCTTTAGGCTTAAGCAGATCCCTATCTCCTCTCCTCACAACTTAAATTCCAATCATAGGAACCCTATTTTCAAGGATTGAAGGGGCCTGGGAGAGAATGTATACCAGAAGTAAAACAGGATAGATACAAAAACCCAGAACCATTAGCATATTTAGTGGTGACTCTTTTTCACTATTGAGCATTCTGAGATATGGAGAAAAATGGTAGAGAGAACAGAACATAGGCCCAGTCCAAACTAGCCAATCAATTAAGCTCAAATAGGAAAATGCAAAACCTGACTTGTGTTCCAAGGAGTAGGTAGACAATCCCATGATGGGTTGTCTTTTATAAGGAACAGTAATCTCATTGAACATGAAAATATGGCCCAATGAATTCCCTGAGCTTTTTAAATAAAACATGCTGATATCTCTCCTTTGGAACTAGACTTTTTCTAAAGGGGTGGGATAAGAATCCAGAAGCTTGAAGAGGGGGCAAGTGAGTCCCAAGCCCCATAAGTCAATATTTAACAAGTACAATAGTTGTTCCCACCTTGAGAGCCAAATCATCTGGAGGGTTTTTAAACAAATACAGATGCCCAAAAGTCCACCCTAGTAAAACAGAATCAAAATATCAAGAGGTGAGAACTATACATCTATATTTTCATATAGCAGAGTTTCTGCTGCTACACTCAGGTTTATGAATCACTACTCTAGAGAGTTTGTGAAAAATCAGTCCTTGCTGTCAAATGTCCGTATTAACTTGACCCATAGGAGGGAGTATGAGGATGAGAACTGAATAGGGTTACCCCCTCTCCTATAAATCCTCACAACAAGCAAAGGAAGGACATGTCGTCAGATGCCCAAGGTTTAAGTAACTTATATGGTCCAGGCCCTGTTATAGAAGTTGATGATTCCACCACTCCTCTGTTCTACACACCGATCCATGTTTTGAGGGAGTTAAGAACCAAGTCACACAAAGAAGAGACCACAAAAGAAACCTTTAGTTTTACTAGCAGTCCTCTACCCAACTGTAAGGTTTAGTACCCTTAGAGATAACCAGGCTTCTAAGAATAACTGTCTTCATATGCTGACTTTGCTCCCTCAGCTCTTATTCACACTTATTGTTAAAATATTTTATTAATGCCCATCTCCATAAGTATTGACTTTAAATCAAATCTACTCTGCATAGTGTGGTTCTATTAATTTAAAACATAACTATGCAATTATGCTCTAAGTCCTTTATTTTATAAATCAGTTTAACCAAGCCAACTTTACAAAATAGTACTATCTAATATGTACCTTGTTTTAACAGAAGGAGAAACAAACTTGAACTCAGGCAACCTAGGACTGGCCCCAATTTTTCCCTCCCAAGACTTATAAACACAAGAGAGCCATTTCACACCTGTTCATAAGTTTTCTCATGTGTAAAATGGACATCATATGCACACTACCCTGATTATTACCACTTAAAGTAATAAGGTTCAAGTGTGACATGAGCTTGAAACAAGTCAGGGATTCATTACTTGGTATAGAAATGAGTGATAAGATAATTTCGTGATGAAGATACAGAAGACTTGTATACTTCTAACTGTGGTTTTGACAACACCCTCTTTCATGACACTTGTGTTCTTTGTGTTAACCGTACCTGCACAAGTATCTAGTTTGCAATTAGAGAAAATTTATCTACCAACACTATAATTTCCTCTCTTATGCTGGGGCTAAGGGTGGGAGCAGGAGAGACGTAGTATTTCTTGTTCAGAGGTTGCCAAGTCTCTCTCTCTCTATCTCAAGACCTTTGTCTTCCCTCTTGAAGGCTAAGAAAGCAAACATCTGTCTTTTCTTTCACCCTGGCCATACAGGTTTTTCTTTCAATTGTGATGGGAATGCCTTCTTAAGAACAAAATCCCAACCTATACACTGTTTTTTTTTATTCCTATCCCATTAAAAGCCAGTAGTCAGAAATTAGTAAATTTTTACATATGCTAAAACACAATATCTTAATTTAATGTTTTTCAATTAATTGATTTCACTTTTTAAAGGAACTCTTTAATAATTCAAATTGGTATTTACTGCCCTTGGCAATGTTGCAAATTGTGCTTTTAAATCTTCTGAGCTTGTCTCATCTTCCCACATACGATTTTCCTGTTTATGCAAAATTGCCTTCCCATTTAGCCTTGAAAATGCCTAAGTCACTTGAATCTTAGTTGTCTCTTTTCATTTTCCTCTTTTTTTAACTTTATCTTTTGGTTTGGATATTATAGGTTTTATTTTTAGTAATTAAAATTTCAACATACATATTTAACTGTCTATATTTCTAGCATAATCCAAAGATTTCACCAAGAAACTTATGCTTAACTACCCTTAAAATACTCCCATTGCCATCTTGCAAATCATTTTTTTTTAAGATTTTATTTATTTATTTGACAGACAGAGATCACAAGTAGGCAGAGAGGCAGGCAGAGAGAGAGGGAGAGAGAGGAGGAAGCAGACTCCCCGCCGAGCAGAGAGCCCGACGCGGGGCTCGATCCCAGGACCCCGAGATCATGACCCGAGCCGAAGGCAGAAGCTTTACCCACTGAGCCACCCAGGCACCCCTTGCAAATCATTTTTGTCTGGAAATTTAGTTCCAGCATTTTAAAAGATATTGACAAAATGATATTGACATGTTACAGTCAATAATAATCAAATATTTTATGGGTTAATTTGCTCTCCATTGCTTCTTCTATTTCACTTCTCTGTGGATTTAATTTTAATGCTGGGTATATCCTGGAGCAGTCTTTTCAAGCTCACAGAACTACCTCACTTCCAAATTTTAATGGATCCCCATCTGGTTTCCATACCTACTACTTCCGTACCTACCTACCTATGCCAACCTCTCCCTGGGTCCCCGTTAGCAAGTCCTCATGAGTCTATGTATAAGTCTTATCTTCAATCTGCTCACTTATTTCCTTTTCCACTGTCACTTTCCTCACCTATCAACTATCAACTATGGCTTTCATGGAGTGTTTCTTAAGGGTGTGTCCTGCTTTCTCTTGCCCTCAAAAGTTCCACAGTCACTTCATAGCCAGTAAGAATTTTTCAAAAATAGAAATTGGATCCTGTTGTACCTTTGTTAAAATGGGCTAATTATTATCATCACTCTTGACATAAATGTAAAATGCTTAATACTGCCATCAGGCTCTGTTTACTCCTTTCCTGGGGTTTTTCACATGTCTTCTTCTCTGTCCAAAATGCCTCCCCTCCTTTCTTGGCCTTACTAACTGCTATAGTTCAGGGCTCAGGTTAAAAGACTAAATGACTTTTTCTCATTCATTTATTTATTCATCATTCAACAACTATTTTCTACTTTTCTATTATTTATAGGACCTTGTTATAGGCACAGGGATAGAGTAGTGGCCAAACAAGAAGAGAAAGGAAAGAAAAGAAATCATGTATGTATACTGTTATCAATATATATTAAGTACTGTGAAGTAATTTTTAAGAGAAGCCTTATCTTACACCAATTAAAATTGGATTTTCCCCAACCTCCTTTCTAAAAACCTGATTTATATATATTTTCCAAGACCTTGTAAGGATATATAATAGTACATTTACTGTGAAGTTTTTGCTCAGTGGATGTCTTTTGACTACCCTATAAATCCCATATGTTAGGGAATATGCTTCTTTTTGCTCTATTCTATCTTTGGCCTTAAAACTGGGCCTAGCACATAATAGATGTTTAATGAATATTTGCTGGAAACTGTCTAATGTTGGCTCTTAATATTCATCTTTACTAATTTTATCCTGAATCCTCACAGGAAATATTCTGGGTTAGAGACAGATTTACTATTGCATAACGGTAAATAGTAAATGCATTGACTCCTCTTCTCCTATCTTCAGGCAACAGGATGAAAGCTGATAGATATTTTTTCCTACTTGACTAGCCCACAACTCCTTAGGTGAGAGACAAACTAAAAGGCTTTTTCTTGGCTTATGAAGGAGAAGGCGACAGGTCTCCCTCCCTTCCTGACAGGCTCTTCTTCGAAAAGGCCTCTAATCTTTCAGTATGTAAATAAAAATCCATCTAAAAGCTGGACAGTCCCGTGTGTCAGGGGCTTTATTACTTCTAAAATGTTAGTACCTGGAGTGATAATGCTCCAGTCTTCTTGGCATCCTGTAGCTTAACCTAGGCACCTACTTTAGGCTGTAATCACTGGCTTTCTTGAGGGAAATGGGAGAAGTTTATTATCCTTTTGAGATGAGAACCATTTACTAAACAAATAGCCCCAGATCTAATTCTCATGGTATGTGAAGAGAAAAATATTTCCATGTCTCAAATGATGATTTTTTTTTTACATAAAACTGAGAATCCAGAGAAGTTTTATTTCCCCCAAACTGAATAAATCAATGAAAACAGGAGAGTCTTATAGGGGGTGACTTTGTAGGTGGGGACTTATTTCAACAATTTCACCTATGGTTTTCTTAACAGCAGTGCTCCACTATCTTTCATAGTCCTGTAAGTCTTAATAGGTATACCAAGAATGCAAGGCTTTGACAGCATTTTACCTGGGCCATTTTTGAGGGTTGTGTTTATAGCAAGCAACCCTGAGGTATGAGGTGATGTCATCCTTTAGGAGAACTAGCAGGCTTTGCTTACTACTTGCTTTAAATTGGTAAATTCTTTGTGCTCAGTATTTTTCTCCTGTAATGCACCTCACTGTATGTGTAGAATATATCAGGGTTCTCTGCATTGGCTCCATTGGACTAGTGGGAAAGGAGACCCAATGCCACCATGGTGCTCATACTGCTATGAGGAATAAAGTCCTTTACCTCCTATCTGGGAGTCTCATGTCTTCTACTAGCATCCATGAAACAGTAACAATAGGCTAACCTATTAGGTCATAAGGATGGTGAACTCAAATCCAGGCCCTGAAAATTTTCTTTAATATGCAGTTCAGATGTAACAGCGGGTTGGAAAAGACTGTTGAATTTAACAGTATTTTGGATATTCATTATTCTGTTGCTGGTCTTACTTAGATCATTTGAATTAGCCCTAAAAGGGGCAGCAGGTGCAGTTGATACTCTATATTGTGTGATATCCATCTTTAGGAGATACTTGCCTCCATGGTTTGTTCCTGCAGTAGCTGTCAAACTCATTCTACCAATCAGAAGGGTCAATGAAGTCAGCAAATAGCATTTCTAGCAGAGACATATCAAAAAGCTTTACTGAAATTCTCAAAATTCCCCAAATGTATCGTGCTTTTTTTCTTTTATTATTATTCCCCTGGGATTTTGTACATTTGTTTCTTTTGGTTTTATTCTCATTGTTTTCAACCAATTTGAATATTATACTAATTGTTTACAACTCCTTTGCAAAGGCCAAATTGGTTCCTCCTCCCTACTTTGTCTGTGCAGTTAGTATACATCTCTCCTAAGTACTGGTTAAGCCTAAAAGATACATTTTTTGACTGGGAAAGAGAACTGATTACTAAAGTATACCAAAATAAACACTTAGAAATCTTTGAAAAATCTTTTTATATGCATTGAAATATTATCTGCTACATATACAATTTAAACATTGAAATAGCAGTTACCACTGAATGTCAAAATAAGCATTTGATTTCTATTTCCCTCACCTTCTTTTACAACTTAGCTTTCTACTAGTTAGGATCATTCTTTGTTAGGTCAAAGAGTTGGCTGACACAGACTTCATGTTACAAGGGTAGGGGAAAAAAAACAAGGGTAGGGTAAGGTGCAATGAGTCTGGAATATTACCCATTTTACAGTTTATCCTAGATTATTCTTAAGTAAAGCATATTCTAATATGAGTTTATAGTAAACATATTATAATATTGGTTCTTATAATATTGGTTCTGAAATTAAACTGCTGCTTGGACCGTAAAAATTTAAGGAAGGAAAGTGAGGACAAAATATTTGGGACTTGGGAAAGATAAAAATAATTTTCAAGGAACAAATTACTTAAAGTGTATTTTCCTTTCAATGTTTTATTTTATGATCAGTTTCTAGCTTCTTTAACAATAAAATGAAATGAGAATGAGGAACATTTTGTTACTATAGAGAAAAACATGGACATTTGATGTCTTAGCTGAAAAAACAAAATAAACTCTAAGTGAAACTTGTATCTATTACCAGGTTAATTAGCCTAAAAATTTGAATCTAGTTAGGTGATTTCTTTTCAATTCATTAACTAGGAAAATATTTCATTTGATCATTTTTCATATCCTGCATTTGAAGACTTAATTCCAGTAAACAAATTATATAATGTGTTAAGTAGAAGTAATCAATGTGATTATGTATGAACCTCTGTGAATATAAAATTAAATTCCCTAATGTTGTCATGGTATTACCATTTAGTTTAAAAGAACAACAGTAGTTTTAAAGTAATTGCAAAGAAAGTATGCGGCCACTCAGTAGGTGAGTAGTTTAGTTGTTTCTTGGTTTTTGTTTTAGAGAGAGAGAGGGAGAGGCCACACACACACACACACACACACACACATGAACAGGGAGGAGGGGCAGAGGCAGAAGGAGAGAGAGAATCATAAGCAGGCTCCATGTCCAACAAGGAGACAGATGCAGGCTTGATCTCACAACCCGGAGATCATGACCTCAGCTGAAATCAAGAGTTGGATGCTTAACCAACTGAGCCATCCAGGCACCCCAATGAGTAGTTCAGTTTTTAAGAAAGTGTTATCAGTCTAAAAATGTAAAGAAAATTTTCTTCTAAAGAATGATAATTATTCTGGCAGCAGTCAGCAACCTTATTCAGTTTTCCATTTAGATGATAAGCTTAAGCTACTCAGTGGCAAAACTCATAGAAAAGAACTATATTTTAGTTGGTATGTTTGGAGGTGCTTGTTACAGTATTTTAAGCAATTAACTAAATAAAAGTGTATTATGCATAGACAAAAGTAAGAGTGTGTCAGTATAAATAATTATTATAATTCATCACATATGAGGTGTAACAAAGAATCAGAAGGGACAGAAACAAATAATTTATTCATTATTATGGAGTGAAAGTTACTATTCTTATAGTATGTATTTTAGATAGCTTATTCATTTAAATACCTGTTAGTATTTAAACATTTACAATGATAATATCTCAAAAATGTATTATATACTCCTAAGGGGAAGATAATGGCTATAATTGAATGTTCTCTTGACAAAGGGTTTATATTATGACAATCAAATATTTTATTGCCTACAAACTGGCCATTGTTACTAGCCTATTAGTCTCCATCAACCTTCCTAATTTTAATTTCCTGTCTATAAACTGGTGTAGACTGAGAAACCAGAAAATCCAAAATTCAAACTTTTCTAAAAACAATTAAATAATTTGACAATATTTTTATATGTAACTTGATATCTAAACCTATAAACTTGAGGATGTAAACTTAAATAGTTATATTCTCAAAAGTTACAAATAAATGTTCATGAAAAACAAGTTTGAAGGCCACTAGCCTCCAAGATGAAAAAGTCATTCCTGAGTGTCATGAACACAACAGGAATCTGTCCTCAATACCTTGCTTCAGGTCCTCCTGTTCTTCAACCACCTCCACCTTCCACGCGGAACTCTTATCAGAGAGCTACTCTATATTACCTATATATTCCCAGGGCGCCAGTGAGTTGTAGGTGGTAAATAATTTCCTCCTCTTTGTTTCCTCAACAAAGTCTGCATAGTGCTTCTTCCACAGACTAAAATAATTTATAAATTCCCTTCTATCTTTGACATGCTGAATCTGATTCACTCATTAAAGACTCCTTGACCTCTGTCTTCCATATATACTAATACAATGTAAAATGCAATATTACACAGTGTCAGACTAGATAATTGAGATAATAATAGGGCTTTTAGTCTAGTCACATAATTTTATCTTAATTAACAGGTTATGTACACTTTGTATGTGTGATTATGTCCTTATGGCTGGTTGAAATTTCAGAATTTCATAATTAGTGAAAGAAGCGTAGGAGCTGAAGAAATCACGATTAAAAAACATCTCAAGGAAATAATTTAATGGTCTAAATAGGGATATTGACTAGTTTCCATATGTTTACTTTTAAGACAACATTATTTTTCCCTTTTCCTGGTGGGAATGCAAACCGGTACAGCCAGCCTGGAAAACAGTATGAAGGTTGTTCAAAGAGTTAAAAATAGAACTATCTTATGATAATCCCAGGAAGGATTGCTTCTACAGCTGTTCATGGTCTTCCTGACCCTTTCCCCAGTTTGTCTTTGGGGAGATGGACTGATTTGTAAATTTGAGAAGAACAAACTGAGAATGATATGGACATATTCAGATCCACCTTTCACTTGGAAGAAGCCCTAATTGTATTACTTCAGTCGAGGTGGCTCTTCCCACTGTGTACTGCCTTCATTCAATGCCCAGGTAGCAGGCCATGTGGTTGCATGCTCTTTGTTGGACTCTTCCCAAAATAAAAGTGATATTTTGGTCTTCAATCTGGCTCACCTTTTGTTTATTTGTTTATTTCTGTTTCTAGTCATCAAAAAAATTCCTCAGAGAATCCAACTTTTACTAATCTTTTTTCAAGTTTTTATTTAAATTCCAATTAACTAACATACAGTGTAATGTGTTTTTCAGGAGTAGAATTTAGTGATTCATCACTTACATACAACATGCAGTACTCGTCACAACCAGTGCCCTCCTTAACACCCATCCCCCATTTAGCTTATCCTCCTGCTCTCCTCCCCTCCAGCAATCCTCGGCTTTTTCTCTACAATTAAGAGTCTGCTTTCTGGTTTGCCTCTATTTTTTTCCCCTCCTATGTTCATTTGTTTTGTTTATTAAATTCCACATATGAATGTAATCATATGGTATTTGTCTTTCTCTGACTCATTTCGTTTAGCATAATACTCCCTAGCTCCATCCACATGGTTGCAAATGGCAAGATTTCATTCTTTTTTATGGCTGGGTAATATTTCATTGTATACCACACCTTCATCATCCATTCATCAGTTGATGGACATTGGATTTTTTCCATAATTTGGCTATTATTTATAATGCTGCTATAAATATCAGGGTGTATGTATCCCTTTGAGCCAGCATTTTTGTATCTTTTGGGTAAATACCTAGTAGTGTAATTGCTAGGTAATAGGGTAGTTCTAGTTTTAACTTTGCAAGCAAACTCCATACCATTTTCCAAAGTGGTTGCACCAGCTTGCATTACCACCAACAGTGTAAGAGGGTTCACCTTTCTCCACATCCTCAACAACATCTGTTGTTTCCTGTGTTAACTTTAGCCATTTTGATAGGTGTGAGATGATATCACACTGTAACTCTGATTTGTATTTCCCTGATGAAGAGTGATGTTAACCATCTTTTCATGTGTATGTTGCCCACCTTTAGGTCTTCTTTGGAAAAATGTCTATTCATATCTTCTGCCCATTTTTTAACTAGATTATTTATTTTTTGGGTGTTGAGTTATATAAGTTCTTCATATTTTCTAGATACTAACATTTTATTAGATATGTCATCGGCAATATCTTCTCCCATTCCATAAGTGCTTTTTAGCTTTTTTGGTTATTTCCTTTGCTGTACAGAAGCTTGTTATTTTGATGAAGTCCCAGTAGTTGATTTTTGTTTTTGTTTCCTTTGCCTTGGGAGACATACCTAATAGGAAGTTGCTATAGCCTATGTCAAAGAGGTTACTGCTTGTATTCTCCTCTAAGATTTTAACTTTCCTGTCTTACATTTAGTTCTTTTATCCATTTTGAATTTATTTTTCTATATGGTATAAGAGGACGTTCTCTTCATTTTCATTCTTTTGCATGTAGCTCTCCTGTTTTCCCAACACCATTTGTTGAAGAGAATGTCCTCTTACCATGGGATATTTTTCCTGGTTTGTTGAATGTTAGTTGACCATATAGTTGTGGGTTCATTTCTGGGTTCCACTGATCTGTGTGTCTGTTATTGTGCCAGAACCATACTGTCTTGATCACTATAGCTTTGTCATATAACTTTAAGTCTGAAGTTGTGATGCCTCCAGCTTTGCTTTTATTTTTCAGCATTGCTTTTGGTATTTGGGGTCCTTTGTGGTTCCATACAAATTTTAGGATTCTTTGTTCTAGATCTGTGAAAAATGTTGTTGGTATTTTCATAGGGATTGCATTAAATGTGTAGATTGCTTTGCATTTTAACATTTGTTCTTCCATTCCACAAGCATGGAATCAGTTCTTTTTTTTTTTTTTTAAGATTCCAAAGACTATGACATTTTAAAAATGCCTTTTTGCTTTAAAATTCAAAATTCAAATGCCTTTTTGCTTTAAAATTCAAAATTCAAGAAAACATAAAATTTTAGAAAATTATTTTAACTCTTACTTATTTGTAATTTCCTGGATTTCTAAGATTTAGCCAAATGATGCATGCATTTTTCTGATGACTACTTCCATAGTTCTTCCTTCCAGTCATTTCCCTAATTGTTGCTTAAATTTTTCTAATTATAAATATTATCTAATGTATGAATTCTGGGTATCCACATAAATTTTTGGAATCAGAATATCTGGACAAAAGGCTTGGAATTAGTAACAACTTCATGTGATTCTTACCTTTCGCCTAGTGTGGACATCCCTGATTCAACAACTGTGCTGGTAACTGAAGACACAATAAACCTAAGGCTGGCAAAAGTCACTGTTGCTTGAAATACAGTTGGAATATACTGACTTAATAAAATAAGGTAGATTAGTAAGATTCATGGATCTTTCTAGCACCAGCCATTTAGAGTAGATGTTATTGACCAACTAGAAATTATCTTTCTGTTACCTTTGTAGCAGCATAGAAAAATCTGAGCAGGAGAACATAGAGGAATTAACATAGATGTTTATAACTTTAATCAAGAAACTGCATATCTTTGTATCCTCAGAGTCTGGGTTTTCTGGTGTCTCACTATTCCAGTGTATAGATAACTGACTCCTTTGCCTTTGTTACTACAATTAACCGACATGGAAACCATCTTTCAGTGTCTGAAAATAGAGCATAGTGCTTTACACTAATCACAAAATGAGTTTATACGCATGTCTTTCACACAAGATAGTGAAAAAGAATGTAAAGGACCCACAAATAATTCTGAGTTCCTCCTCAAACTTTCAAGATTTCTGGAGTAAAATATCCCTAGCATTTTCATAACTACTATAGCATTTGTGAAACACACACACACACACATGCACACATACACTTGGAACATCCTGTTTAATGAGACTTAATTTCAAATAAACTAACTGCCTACCATCTATAATAACCCAGATACCCATTTAATGGCTAAATTATAAAATATTATAAATCCACACATATAGAAGCTAATATATTCACATCAAAATGTTCTCTTCCCACTTTTTCTCTCTCGTCTTCTCCTCCATCCCCACTTCCCTCTTTCCTATCCCTTCCTATTTCTTAAAAATCTTTCTGATGACTCTTCTGTCTTTTCACTAGCAACTAATTTTCTTTCTTTCAGTCCCATTTCGTTATGATTAATGCTTACCTTTTTTTTTTTAATAGATTTTGTTTATTAGAGAGAGAAAAAAAGAAAGAAAAAGAAGGCACGGAGAGGAGCAGAGGGAGGGAGATAAGCAGACTCCCTGCTGGGCAGAACCCAGGGCTGGATCCCAAAACCCTGAGATCATGACCTGAGTTGAAATCAAGAGTCCACTTAACTGACTGAGTCACCCAGGCACCCCAGTGCATACCTTCTTTTAACTCTTCCTAGTTTTATTTTCAGCTGGTCCTTGAAATTTAAAGAATGTGCTAAGTTTGAAATAAGCCAGTCAGAGAAAGACAAATACCATATGATTTCACTCATATGTGTAATTTAAGGAACAAAACAGATGAACTTAGGGGAAGGGGGAAAAAAGAGAAAGGGAAGCAAACCGTAAAAGACTCTTAACTATAGAGAACAAACTGAGGGTTGATGGAAGGAGATAGGTGGGCTATGGGCTAAATGAGGGATAGGCATTAAGGAAGGCACTTATGATGAGCACTGGGTATTTATATGTAAGTGATTAATCACTAAACTCTATACCTGAAACCAATTTCACCATATGTGTAAACTAACTAGAATTTAAATAAAACTTGGAAAAAAAATGTGCTAAATTTACTTGAACAACAACTATATGATTTCCCCCTTTATGGTTTAGCTCACTTGATTTCTTCAGGAAGTTTTCTTAAATTATATGTCACAATACTTCCTCTTATATTTAACTAATAACATATACTGTATTACTGATTTACTGCTGCATAACATATACTATATAACTACATATAACATATAACATATAACATATAGCATAACATATAACATATACTGCATTACTACCAATCTCAGTGACTTAAACAGCACACATTTCTTGTTTTATAGTTCTGTAGGTCAGGAATCCAAGCCTGGCTTACCTACCTGGGTCCTCTGCTTCAGAGTCTCTCACCATTCTGTAATCAACTTCTCAGACAGGTTGACACTCATCTTAGGTTCAACCGGGTCAAATTCTTCGTCCAAGCTAACTCAGGATTGGTTGTTGTCCATGTTGCATTCTTTGTGGGTGGAATGATGGAGAAAATTCAGGTCTTTGCTAGTTGTTGGCTGTAAGTGGCCATAAATTCTTTGCCACATGGACTGCTTCAGAATGGTGGCTTTCTTCCTCAAAGTGAACAAGCTGAGAAGGCAGGAAAGAAGTGGGGGGGGGGTTGCTTAAGTGTATGACTATCATGTGGCAGGGATCATTAAAACTTTCTGCCACTCAAAGGGTACCTGCATGGTTCAATCCATTGGGTGTCAGAGTCTTGGTTTCCACTCAGGTCATGATCTTGGGATCATGGAGTCAGCACCACATCTAGCCCCCACCCCCCTTGGCTCCAGCTCAACACAGTCTGCAGGGGATTCACTCTCTCCCCCTACACCCTCTCTCTCAGCTGTACTCACATATGCATGCTATCTCTCTAAATACATGGATAAAATCTTAAAACAAAAATAAAAACAAACAAAAAAAACCCCAAGTTTCTACCATTCATCCAGCACCCACTCATTTATAACCTTGAGGATTTTTTTTTATACTTGTTGTATGCATCATCTTGTAGCCCTCACTTATTTTTTTTCCTATTTTTATTTTCACTTTTCCAGTAGGTGGCAAGTTCCTTGATCCTTACTGTCCTCATTCCTTCAGGATATATTGAAATTGCTATATTTTATTTTACTTAAGTCAGTTAATTCAACTTTTCTGTGTCTCCCTGGAGACAGAGAAGGGACTTAGATAAGACTCTCAGTTGCACTGCTCACTCAATTTTGTGCTCACTAAGGTTTCACAGAACATAAAACACTTTCTATTCATCATCTTTAGACAGTGTGCATATAAGCTAACTAGAGCTCTACACCGTATATTTCAAAACATACAAAATGCTAGGTTTTGTTGATTATTTATATTAGAAAAATATGGATTTCCAACACAGTTAAAGCTAAACCCATTAAACTTTCAGCCTTAAGCCATTAAAATTAAACGTAATTTCTAGAGTTATAATTCTGGATTAAACAATACTGTCAGTCTTCAACAAAGTGTTATGTAATGAATTGCCAGGCTATTGTTTTATAAGCTGTCAAGATCCATTTTGTACATCATATCTTGCAGAGATGGTTTGCCAACTCTTTACTCTTATTATTGAGTCCTTGGATTGAGCTTCTTATTTTAGCCATTTTCTTCACTAAAGATTAAAGGGATGTCTTGGTTTGACTGAAGTTACAAAAATCAAATAAGTGATAGGACAATTTGATTTATAAATTAGCAGTGTCTTTTCTTCTGCTATATAATCATAAAACATAAAAAAGTATTTTTTCTTGTCTTTTCCAGAAAATAACAATCTTTGTTCAGGACAGAAATGTATATGATACATTTTTTCAACACTCAGCATTAATGCAGTTGACAATCTAGTGATTTTCCAAATGTAATTATAGATTTAATTTACATTTCCCTGACTCATATAGTTGAACATCCTCTCATATGTGTATTTGCTTTTGTGATAATTGTCTTTTCATATATTTTGTTCTTTTTTTCATTGTATTTTTTAATCAATTTTTAAGATTTCATATATATGGCAAATATTTTGTCAGTTTCAGTTTTATGTTTACTACAGCATCTGTTCTGTACACTTTTGTGAGGGGTTGGTAATGCAATATGTCTATCACTGACTTCATAGTTCCAAGTGTTTCTAGTTTAAAAAAGAAGTTATATTTAATTGTTTTTTATTTTAAATTTTTAATGATACAAATTTTTATTCTATCAATAGGATAGATGACAGTTATAATATCATTTATTAAATAAATATTTTATAAGTTTAAATACCACTTATGTTCATATTAGATTAGCATAGATGAATTACATCTTGCCCATTTTTTCCCCTAGGCAATGAACAAAGACTAGATCAGTCACTGAGCCACATTTTCGATTACACTGGCCTTAATTTAAGCTTTAATATCTTCTAAGACCAGTCTTCATTATTCTTCATTTTTAACATTTTCTTTATTTTTATCTATACCACTTTTGATGCACTTTAAACCATTTCATATTGCTAAATACAGGCATTTGTTTGGATTTTATTTATTTATTTATTTATTTTTAAAGATTTTTAAAATTTATTTGACAGACAGAGATCACAAGTAGGCAGAGAGGCAGGCAGAGAGAAAGGGGGAAGCAGCCTCTCTGCTGAGCAGAGAGCCCGATGCAGGGCTCAATCCCAGGACCCTGGGATCATGACCTGAGCCGAAGGCAGAGACTTTAACCCACTGAGCCACCCAGGCGCCCCTATTTTTTTATTTTTTAAAGGTTTATTTATTTATTTGAGAGAGACAGAGAGTACTCCTAGGAGGGGGGTGAGGGGAGAGGAAGATGAGAAGGAAAGGAAGAGAAGCAGACTCCTCACAGAGCATGGAGCTCAAGGAAGGCTGGATCCCACAACCCTGAAACCACCACCAGAGCTGAAATGAAGAGTTAGAGGCCCAACTGATGGTGTCCCACTTATTTGGATTTTAATTGTGATTGTATTAATTGTATTATTAATTTAGAAATTAATAGTATTTTGATTATGTTGATTCTTCCTTTGCAGGAATATATTGTGTTCTTCTACTTGTTTAAGTCCTCATTTTCTTTAATAAAGTTGCATAGGTTTTAGTACTTAGTACTTTTAGATCTATCTTCTTTATTTTATGCTTAAATATTCTTTATTCTTATTGTGAATAAACTAATTTTTCAATTTTCAGTTGGTTATTTTAAGTAGAGGAAAGAAACATAAATAAAACTATTGACTTTTGTGTATTTATCTTATTTCCACCTGACATCAATTTCTCTGTTAAATTTTATCAACTTTTACTAACTCTTAAGATATTGTATAATTATATAGTCAACTTCTACTGAGAGGTAATTATCTTTTTAATGGAATAATCTTTTTACATTAATAACTTTTATAATGATCCCCTTATTTTACTTTCATATTGTTTTAGTTAGAATTTCAAAATGTTGATTAGTCATTATGCTAGTAAATATTCCTGTCATGCTTCTTATTTAAATGGTTTGGCTATAGCATCTTGTGTTTATGATGTAATTTTCTCCTGGTTTGGGGTGTATACTTCTGCATGGAAGAATTGAATGAGGGAATACCGCCCCTTTTTAAAAAACAATTTATTTATTTATGAGAGAGAAAAAGAGAGAATGAACTTTAAGTTTGAAAACTTGAGCAATCTGAAGAGTTTGACTGAAGCTGATAAATACATACAGACCTAAAAGTATACTTAGAGGAAAGGAAGAACCAAGAGGAGGAAAAATAAGATAAATATGTAAAGTACACATTTCCACTGATATTGAGTTGTTATAAGAATGAGATAATACATTTACTTAGTTAAAATACTCAGTATTCAGAGAGATCCAATGAAATAATAAAATATATTTTATGGGGGGGGCAGCAGAGACATCTAGTTTTAACCCCACTATGTAAAAACTTTAGAAGTCATATTGCCATCTTTAAAACAAGAAAACACCTAACAAAATAAATATCAATGACTTTTCTGAGACCCACTAGAGAAAGGAGGTCATGGGGAGAACTGCCCAAAACCATAGTATCTGAAGAGACAGATATTAACAGTCACTGGTGAGATCCACTTGTCTGAAGCCAAAGTAACTGAAGCTGTAAACTAATAGGAACTTTAAATGGTAATTTTAGTGAATTTCTAGAGACTAAGAGTAGACTAGGTCAACAGAAACTTTCCAAACTTATATACAAAGAAAATGGGGGGGGGAGAAAGAGAGCAAAACAAACAAGAATTTTTAGAGAATTTAAAGGCATACACATAATTGGAAAATAGAGGGAAAATAAAGAGAACAGAGCAGAAGAAATATTTGAAGAAATAATGGCCGAGAACTTACCAAAATTAGACATGACCATAATAAGTCCAGAAGGCTTAGAAAATACCAAGTAAGATACAAAAAAAATATAAAGAACAAAAATTGATACCTGGTAATGTCATAACAAAACTAAAAAGAACATTTTTGATAAAGCCAAAGGGGGAAAATTTTTCCTATTGTGAGCTGCATTGTGTCCCCCAGAGGATTTTTTGAAGTCTTAACTCCTGGTACCTATTAATGTGACCTTATCTGGCATTAGGGTTCTTGCAGATGTATCAAGTTAAAATGAGGTCATACTGGATTAGAATGAGACCTAATTCAATGACTGATATCTTTATAAGAATAGAAAAATTGGGGCACAAACACACAGAAGAAAGAACACCATGGATGGAGACAGAAATTGGAGTGAACGCCTACAAGTCAAGGGATTTCAAAGATTGCCGGCAGTCACCAGAGGCTAGAAGATGGGCATGGGACTGTTTCTATCCTTGAGTTTTCAGAAAGAATCAAGCCTGCTGATGTCTTGGTTTCAGACTTTTTAGCCTCCACAGTATAAGAGAAAAAAAATTCTGTTGTTTTAAGCAACTTGGAGTATGGTAATTTGTTATAGCAGCCCTAGGAAACTCAGATACATCAAGGAACAAAGAGGAAATCTACCGCAGGCTGCTCATCAGAAACCACATAGGCAAGAAGAGAGTGACATAAAATATTTAAAGTGTTGAGAAAAGAAAGACATCAAGGTAAAATATATATACAGTGAATTTATCCTTCAAAGGTGATATAGAAATAGACTTTCTTGGAAAATCAAAAATTGGGAGAATTTATCATCAAACCTAGTTTGCAAGAAATGTTAAAAGAAGTTCTTCAAAGAGAAGGAAAATGGTATCGATCAAAAACAGATGTTTACAAAGGACAAGTGCTGTAGAAAGAAAATGAAGATAAAATGAAATATTCCATTTTCTTATTCTTAACTAATCTAAATGTTAGCTGTTTGCTTAAAGTAATAATAGTATAAATGTTATTGTTAAAGTGAAATGAATTACACCAATGTCAGGAGGAATGGGAGGAAAGAATCCACAAATAGCAAATGTTGGGGACTCAGTGAAAGTAGTAGTTAGAGGGAAAGTTATAGTAGTTAAGTGCATCTTTTAGAAAAGAAGAAAGGAGTAAGATCAATAACCTGAGCTTCTACTTAAGAAATTAGAGAAGCGAGTAATTTAAGCCTAAATCAAGCAGAAAAAAATAAACAATTAAAGGAGAAATTAATAAAATGGGAAACAGAAAAAGAGAGAAAATCAGCAAAACCGGTAGCATATTCTTTGAAAAGATAAATTAAAATTAACAAACATCTACCAAGGATAATCAAGAAAGAAAAAAGAAAGTGTATGCAAATTAATAATATCAGAGATGAAGGAGACACCATCATCACTACTGTTGTCATATACATTAAAAAGATAATAATGATATGCCATGAACAATTCTATGCCCACAAATTTGATAACTTAGATGAAAAGTACTAATTCCTTGAAAGATACAGGTGATCAAAACTCACATAAAGAGAAATGGATAATCTGTATAAGCCCTTATCTATTAAACCAACTAAATAAAAAAAAATTAATAACTTTCCAGAAAGAATCAGGCCAGATGATTTCACTGGTGAATTCTATCAAATATTTAACAAGGAAATGATATCAATTCTCTGCAAGATCTTTCTGAAATTAAAAGCAGGAAGAACAAGTTTGATTCATTTCATGAGGCAAGAATTATCCTAATACCAAAACCAGACAGAAATTACAATAAAAGAACATTACAGACCAACTAAATACAGAAACAAATATTCTCAATGAAATATTAGCAAGTCAGGTTCAACAAATTAAATAAATTAAAAATACCCTTTCAATTAAGCGACATTTATTCTAGTTATGTAAGTCTGATCTAACACTTAAAAACCACTCAATATAATTGACTATATCAACAGACTAATGTAGGAAAATCATATGATCGTATCAATAAATGCAGAAAAATTATTTGACAGACTCCAACACCTATCCATGATGAAACCTGCTGGCAAACTAGGAAAAGAAGGGAATTTCCTTAAATTGGTAAACATCTATAAAAATCCTAAAGCCTGTAGGAGAAAATCTAGATGATACTAGGTTTGGTGATTTAAAACAACATCAAAAGCATAATCTATGAATAATTGCTAAATTGAACTTTTAATTTTATTAAAATTAACAACAATGTCAAAAGAAAGAAAATAGAAGCCACGGACTGGGAGTAAACATTTGCAAAAAATACATCTGGTAAAGGACTGTTCTCCAAAATTGTAAAGAACTCTTCAAACTTAACAATAAGAAAAAAACTCAGTTAAAAAATAAGTCCCAAACAGATACCATTAAAGAAGATATACAGATGGCACAGAAGCACAAGAGAAGACATTCAAGGGACACCTGGGTGGCTCAGTGAGTTAAGCGTCTGTCTTCAGTTCAGGTCATGATTCCAGGATCCTGGGATCAAGTCCTGTGTCAGGCTACTTGGTCAGCAAGGAGTCTGCTTCTCCTGCCTGTTCTGCCTGCTCTGCCTGCTGTGCCTGCCACTCACCCTACTTGTACTTTCTCTCTTTCTCTAACAAATATATAAAATCTTAAAAAGAGGGAGAGACATTCAATATCATATGTCAGTAGAGAATTCCAAAATAAAACAATGAGATACCACTACTCACTTATTAGAATGGCCAAAATCCAGAACACTGAAAACACAGAATCCTAATCAGGGTGTTGACCGATAGGAACTCTGGCTCCTTATTGGCTGGGAATGCAAATGGTATGGTCATTTTGAAAGACATATTGACAGTTTCTTTTTCTTTTTCTTTTTCTTTTTTAAGATTTATTTATTTATGGGCATCTGGGTGGCTCAGTGGGTTAAAGCCTTTGCCTTCAGCTCAGGTCATGATCCCAGGGTCCTTGGATTGAGCCCCACATCAGGCTCTCTGCTCTGCAGGGAGCCTGCTTCCTCCTCTCTCTCTCTCTGCTTACTTGTGATCTCTGTCAAATAAATAAATAAAATATTTTTTAAAATATTTATTTATTTATTTGTCAGAGAGCACGCGTGGGAGAGAATACAAGCAGGGGAGCAGCAGGTAGAGGAAAAATGGTCTCTGGTTGAGCAAGAAGCCCAATGTGGCACTTGATCCCAGGACCCAGGGATCATGACCTGAGCCAAAGGCAGATCCTTAACTGACTGAGCCACCCAGGTGTCCCAGTTTGACAGTTTCTTACACAACTAAACATACTCTTAACCATAAGATCTGGGACTCACATTCCTTGGCTTTATCCAAATGAGCTACAAAACATATGCCTACACAAAAACTACACATAGATGTTTATAACAGTTTTATTCATAATTGCCTAAACTTGGAAGCAACCGTCATATCTGTCAGTAGGTGAAGGGACAAACTGATATAACCAGATAATGGGATATTATTCAGTGCTAAAAATACATGTATTATCAAGCCATGAAAAAAAATGGAGAAAACTTGCGTGAATATTACTAAGTAAAAGAAGCCAATCTGAAAAGGTTACATACTGCACATTTCCAACTATATGACTATCTTCTGGCAAAGACAAAATGATGGAGACATTGAAGATATTAGTGATTTCCAGGAATTAGTGGAAAGGAATGGACAAGTGAGTAGAACATGGAGAATTTCTAGGGAAGTAAAACTATTCTGCATGATAATACAATAGTGGATACATGTTATTACACATTTGTCAAAACCCATGGAATGTACAACACCAAGAGTGAACCCCAATCTAAACTATGGACTTCAGGTGATGATATGTCATTGTAGTCCATCACAACAAATATTAGTATCATTATGAGTGGCAGCTTTTGATAATGAAAGAGGTTATGCATGTGTGAGGAGGACAAGATGTATGTGGGAAATTTTATACCTTCCATTCAATTTTGCTGTGTACCTAAAACTGCTCTAAAAAAATAAAAGGTATTAAAAAAAGAAACATCATATTAATGGTGAGAAATTGGCATTTTCCCCCTAAGATCATGAATATGTCAACATTTCTTGAGGAAAAGTCAAAAATTCTTACCTCTCAGGTGTGTAAGATTATGAGTCTTCTTGAACACACGGGCCTTTAGTTGATAATCAATAATAGAGACTCTTCTCTGGATATTTGGCCAACTGATGGTAGCTTAAATGCAAAATCACCTAGGAGGTCGGAAGGTTGTTTTAAGAAAATTTTAAAAATTTTAAAAATTTTAGGGGTAGCTCAGTCAGTTAAGCTGCTAATCAGGAGTCTGTTCCCTCTGCTGCTTCCCCAATTAGTGCTCTCTATCTTTCTTTCTCTCAAATAATTAAAATCTTAAAAAAAAGAGAGAAAATTTTAGAAATAAGAATGCATTAACAACTACTTTACTAATGTCTGATATAATTCAGTATTAATGATATAAAATTGCTTTCAATGAAGCAAAAATATATAATGCTTATTGGCAAAATATTTCTACATTTTATTGCAGTATGAATGAACACACAACAAATACTATATAAAAAATGAAATAATTAAGAAATAAACAGGGATATTTGAGTGAGAGATTCCTTTGGAGACTTACATTTTCTGAACCTGTTTGAAGAACCTTTCCCTTCATGATCCACATATATTTATAGACTTATCTATTAAGTTACCCGGACTTTTCCATCAGCAACTTAGGTGCAATAATAATAACAAAAAAAGCAATACTACATAACTGTTACCAGTTTGATGTTATCTTTGGTTAGAAGATACTGAGGCTAACAATATATATCTCTAACAAGCATTAGATAACCAGCAATCCCAGGCATTATAAACCATCCAGAAAAACTGATTGGCATCATTAAATTTGGTTCTAAGTGGCAGTATTGTAGATGATAAGAAAAACCAGTGCAGCCAATTATAAGCTATAGAAAATTTTTACAGGGCAGATTTAACAATTTGAAAAATAGGTTGCCCTAAAAGTTTTCTAGTTTCTGACATGCATTAATATCTTTTAAAAAATGGAATACAACTAAGTGAAGGCAAGAGAGATCCAGTTTATAAGATTCAATACTTTTCCGAAAATAAAGGGACTGGTTAAGAAGCTCGTGATTAATTTAATACTGACTATAATCCATAAAACCCAGTCCAGTCAGTTGAATTTTATCAGGCTCTGGTTTTCATTCTTTATTAACATTTTCCTGGAATAGCTTATATTACAAAATGCAATGTCTCTAACTGCAAATAAAGATGTATTTAATTATTTTACTTTCCAAACTATAAAACAATTTAATTATGTAATAATCAGAAATGTCATAGGTGGAGTAAAAGAGAAACTCTCATGCACAAAATTTACAAAGAGAATGCTTACTGAAATATGATTTATAATAAGAAAAAACTGAAGGAAAGAAAAGCTAATGTCAAACAATATGGCATAAATAAATACTAGCACAGCTATATACTGGAATTATTCTAAAAATCAGACAAAACTCTAGAATTCTATTGATCCCATAAAATGCTTACATATAGTGTTATATAGACAATTATATCTATAAATTATAAA
The DNA here is from genome assembly GCF_020171115.1 of Neogale vison. Taxonomy (NCBI): domain Eukaryota; kingdom Metazoa; phylum Chordata; class Mammalia; order Carnivora; family Mustelidae; genus Neogale; species Neogale vison. The sequence goes on along the minus strand of NC_058098.1, from coordinate 79,704,959 downwards.
TATATATGTTTATATACACGGTTTTAAGCAAGCTTTAAAAATATTTAAGGTAATTAAAAAATATTAGCATATGATTTTTAGAATAATTCCATAAAAATATATATAGGTATATTATATATGTATATATATATTTCATATATATAAATAAAACAAAGGGGAAAAATAATTTTAAATATCTGTTTGTATGTTCCACAATAGGATTCTTTTCTCTACTATTTTCCCTGAGCTCTCTGAACTCTATATTACAAGTTGGATGATTCTCCAGGGAAGCAGAATCTCAGGTAGAGTTATGCAGGATGATTACTAGGGCCAGGGGTAAAGTATGTTACAGTCCAGGCCCGATGGTTTCAGTCAACTCCACAGGGACCTGTGGAGCTAAATGGTCCATTAGAAATGTCCTGCATGGGCCAAAATCATCAAGCCTTTATGCTTCTGACTCTGTTATTGATTGTGACCTGCTCTTATAACGACATGACCAAGATAGTTCCCTGTAGCTGAGGCAGCTCTAGCAGGAGCTGCTAGCACTTATACCTACTGGGACAAGAAGTCTTGGAGCATCTGGGTATCTCATCTTCCCACTACAATCTGTAATTTGAACCTAGATAGGTGTACAATTATTAAACATTACTATTATATTATTAAAAAGATTAAACAGCATGGATAAAATTAAACTGACACTATTATATCCAAAAACACAATCTCTTATCCATACAGGATTTAAAAAGATGCATTTTTCTACAAGAAAAATACCAATAACAATGTGTTACTTGCAAGAAACTCTCTACCATAGCAAGTATGTGCCATTATTCACTTAGGGAAAATATCTTGTGAACTGCAAGATACAGAAAGCTGTCTTTTATGGGTAGAATATGTTACTAGGAAGACATTTCCCCAAAGCAAAGTAAAACTGCTCTCCCACTATATCCTTTTTGCTACAGAAAAAACATTCCTGTCTACAAAGAGTGTCATCAAGAAAAAAAGAGAAGTAAATAAATAAAATCAGAAATGAGAAAGAAGTAACAACTAATACCACAGAAATACAAAGGAGTATAAGAGAATTCTATGAAAAACTATTATGTCCATACTGGACAAATTAGAAGAAATGGATAAATTCCTCAATACATATAATCTCCCCAAACAGAACCAGGAAGAAATAGAAAATCTGAATTGATCAGTTACAAGTAATGAAATTGAATTGACAAGGAAAAAAAAAAACAAAAATAAGTGCATAGTCAGATGGATTCATTAGTGAATGCTACCAGACATTTAAAGAAAAGTTAATGCCTATTCTCCTAAAACTATTCCAAAAAGTAGGAAGAAAGTGGGAGGAAAGCTTCCAAATATGTTCTACAAGGCTAGCATTACCCTGATACCAAAACCAGACAAAGGCACAACAACAAAAAAGAAAACCACAAGCAAATATTCCTGATCAACACAGATGTAAAAATCCTCAACAAAATATTAGCAAACTGCATCCAACAATACACTTAAAAGATCACTCACCAGTTAGAATTTATTCCTGGGGTGTAAGGATGGCTCAATATTCACAAATCAGTCAACATCATATACCACATCAACAAACAAAGAATAAAAATTATATGATCATCTCAATAGGTGCAGAAAAAGCATTTGACAAGATTCAACATTGATTTATAATAAAAACTTTCAACAAAAAATTAGATCAGAGGGAACATACCTCAACATAATAAAGGCCATATATGAAAAACTCACACTTACTATCCTTAATAGGGAAAAACTGAGGGCTTTCTTTCTCAAGGTCAACAACAAGACAAAGATGTTCACTCTCACCACTTTTATTCAACATAGTACTAGAAGTCCTAGCCACCACAACCAGATAAGAAAAAGAAGTAAGAGGCATCCATATTGGTAAAGAAGAAATTAAAGAGTCTTGAGATTTTATTGAAAGTAGCTTGAAACTGTTGTTCTGTTATTTTTAAAGTGGCCACTAATGTATGCACATGTTTTAAAATCTTTTATTTAAAAAAAACAAAGATATCACCATATAACAAATTACTGAGCCACTGGTTGCACAAACATCAGTTTGGTTATCTAGGTATTAGGAAGTAAAGACTGAGCAACTTTATAATCATGTAGGTGCACTGTATATTTTATTATGGTACTTCAGTTTGAAGTAAAGTAAGAGTAATATTTGTTTTATTAGTAAATGACTGTTTTCCACATGGGTTATACAGAGACTCACACATACAATAAGGGCATAATATTGATGGGTTCCATAAAAGTATATGACTAGAACAATATTGGAGATTCACTAACTTGTAAAAAATTAGGAATATATTTGGAATATATTTTTCAAAGCTATAAACAACAGATTTAACAAAACAATAGTATTTTCATCTCTTAGTCTCAGGGCTAGTATCATGCCATAAAAGGAAGGTCACTAATAAAAAATAGAAAATCTAAGAAAAATAAGATAAGTCTTCCATGGGCTATACCAACAATTCTTTTATTTCTATTTTGCTTAATCATTTCTTTTTTAAGTTAAATTGTAAAATAGCACAAATCTTGTGAATTCATGAGCACTCTGCCAAGCAAATTTCCTCTCTTCTACTTAAAAAAACTGGTTCTAATTTTCTATGAAAAAAAAATTTTAAGTGTGAGTACCCACTTCGTAAAATGAGTGGGCAAATAGCAGAATATTCAGTTTGACATAATTAATTTAACTAATAAACTAAAGAGATTCTTACATATTTTCATGTGTAATCACTGAATAGCATCAAAGAGAGAAATGCAATTTCTCAGGATCTTGGACTCCTTAAAAACCTGAAAAGAATAATAGATTTTATATGTGTATTGTGTATTTTTCAGCAGGTAAAACACTCAAGATGGCAATATTTTTTAAAATTTCAGTCTTAGAAAAGAAGCAATATTTTAAAACACAAGACAATGGAAACTTTATTTCAAAACAGAAAGTTTTTAATAGCAGTGCTGAGGAAATACAGAATAAATCTGTCTCTAATAAAACGCACCATCCATCACCCAAAGTACACAATATTTTACTTTCTTTCATGCTAGTACATTTCCTGGGCAGTATTGTAACACAGTGATAAAAGCATGGGCATTGAGGTAAGACAGTCTTAGCAACATACTAGCTTAGTTATGCTGAGCGAAGCATTTGGGTTCTCAACCTGAAATCTCTCATCAGTCAAATAGGAATAATAAGACATAAAAATAACCCATACAGACTTGTTCCCTAAATGTACTATATCATATGGCCTTTTCCACTCATGCTATTTGTACTTATTTCATGTAGTCATTTTTGAGGGAATATGTTGTTAATGTAAAACAACAACAACAACAACAGGTACTTAGTAGTCATCAATCTTGCTATATCATTTCCCAAAGTTATAAGGACATGTTGTACCCAATCATATCACAGAATTTCATTATTCTATATTTACATCTGTCCTACCACCGGACCAAGACTCAGGCAAAGAACTACAGATGTTTTGGATTTTTCTTCCTACTATGATTTATTTCAAAGGAAAGCTACCTCTATGGAAGACAGTGAAAATATTTTAAGAATATATATTCTGTACATACAGTTTCTGATGATTAATACTAGGATTCAGGAAAGCTCTAAACAATTTTGGCAAACTTCAAGTTGTGCAACTACATTTCTCAAAGGAAATATATCTTATATAGATGAGAAAGGTAAGCCCAGATAAGTAAGTGGCACTAGGGAAGGTTAAAGAGATTTTAAGGGTACTAATCAGACATTTAAAAAGGCTCTCTCTCATAATCTAGCTGCAGAAAATGTGATGTTCACAAAATGGTGTATCCAAAAGTATTACAAATAAGATAAAATTCCTAGCTCATTTACAATAATGCAAGAGTTTAAATTTGTCAGAATGTTGGACAATGTGTGTGATTTACTGTTTGTGAGCCTCCTCATACTAGCTAGAGAAGCACTCAGAGTGCTATCTGACCTCAACACAGCACTTGTAACTTCCCACTATAAGGGCCTGGGAATTTCCCATGCTATTTTGTGTACTTGAAAACAAATTAGTATATCAAATTGTTTCTCCTTTTCCTCCACTGGCTTTCTTTTAATTTTCTAACAACTATTTCTGGGAAACAAAAGATAAGGCAAATATAAACACAATATCTAAATTGATCTACATTCCAAATTATCTGCTATGACCTGAAGCAATAAAAGTCTACGTTAATAGATATTGGGATAATTACTTTATTATTATGAACTTGTTTCACTATTATCCATCAGAAATACTTACAGAACCAGCTGACAGCAGAAAACTGTAATTTACGTACAAAATGAGAGGATCAGATTTGATTATGTTAAAAAAAATCCTTCCATATATAAAGTCATTTTTTCATTAAGATGGTCTGTTAAGAAGTCAATATTTATATTATTTAAAAATTCTAGTTTCTTTTTTAAAGTATTTATTTAAATTCCAGGTAGTTAACATGCAGTGTAATATTAGTTTCAGATGTAAAATATACTGACTCAACACTTCCATATAATACCTGGTATTCATCACAAGTGCACTCCTTAATCCCTCACACTTATTTAATCCAACCTCCCACCAACCTCCCTTCTTATAAACATAGAGTTTTCTTATAAATGGCTTTGCTATCAAAGTAATCTAAGGGAAAAAGAACAAATTGCTTTGTGCTAAATTTCTCTAAATGTGCTATATCATATGGCCTTTTCCACTCATGTTATTTGTACTTATTTCATGTAGTCATTTTTGAGGGAATATGTTGTTAATGTAAAAAACAACAACAACAACAGGTAGTCAATTTTCTTAATGAGTAAACAGAATGTAAACAGTATATATTTGATATAAGCTGAATATGTCTTTGTAAATTTCACAAATAAAAAAAATAAACCTCCAGGGCTGCCTGGTTGGCTCAGTCATTAAGTGTCTGCCTTCAGCTCAGGTCATGGTCTCAGAGGCCTAGGATGGAGCCCATCAACTGGCTCTCTGCTAAGCCGGAAGCCTGCTTCTCCCTCTCCTGCCATCCCTGGTTCTGTTCCCTATCTTGCTGCATCTCTCTCTGTCAAATAATAAATAAAATCTTAAAAGCAAAACAAAAAACCTCCAGAATTTTCTGAAGTCCATATATCTAAAGTATTTCAGTGTCTTGAGTTTCAACCAATAACACTAAGATTCCCACTTTGGACTATATTATTTCTCTAGATTTCAATCCCAATTTGCCATAGTCTGAAGGGTACAGAAATTTTATTTATTTGTATAAAGAGTATCCAATATAAGACCTTAGCTTATTATTTTGGATAAGATTCATATGTCCTTTTAGGCTCTAGAATTAACTCCATCAAAAGTGGAGTCTCATTGACCATATGGCTAAGTCTGATTGACCATATGGTTAAATCCAAGATTTCTAAAATACTTGAAGTTCATTCGGTAAGGCAGTAGGATGAAATGAAGTCCACATTTCAGTGAACATTGATTCTAAGCTTAAAATAATGTAAGTTTTCAATTATTCCCATAATTACTTCCTCTGTCATAATCCTTCCTCCAAGAAACAAAGGATGGGAAGCTGAGAAATTGGCAGAATTTAGATTCTTGAAATAAATGGATATGCCCCAGATGGATCAATTTTTTTTTCTTTTTTTTAAATCTAGGACCACACTTTTCTAAGTATTTAGAAGATAACAATAGGAACAAGATATGGTTCCTTAGCTTAAGGAGCTTACCACCTCATGAGGATAAGGCAATATGGAGAAATGACGCACAAATTACTATAGTTAATAAACATTCTTTGAGAGTTCAAAAAAGAGAAAAATGTATTTTGAGTGAAAAAAAGATAACATTTTGAGGGAGATAAAAAAGACAGTTTAAGAAAATACTTGAAGGTTGGCTGGGATTTAACGGTATATGTGGTAGTGATAGGAAAGAACATTTCAACTAGATGAGATGGAGAGGTGGGAAAGTTCAGGGTAAGAAAGCAGCAGCTGGAACAGAATGTAGGTGACAGTGGCTCTAGGTAGAAAAATACAGTGAATCTAGAGTCAAAGGGTCTTAGATGGCAGGTTAAGAAGTTCATGACTAATGGGTAAGTCATTAGGTCTCTAGGTTGCTGTGCAGGAAAGGGATATTCTGAGTTCTGTTTTAGGATGATTAATCTGGAAGAAGGATAGAGGGGAAAGAAGTTGAGGGGACTAATTATTTTGGAACTCTATTACTTAAGATATAAGGTCATTAGAGTTAACCAATAATGAAAACTTGGTATAGACATGAGTTAAATAAAAATTAAGATATAATAAAACATTCATTCATTCATTCATTCATTCATTCATATATTCCACTTAGTAACTCTTTATTGAATGTCTACCATGGGCAGACACTGGTATTATTTGATGCTGGAATAACAGTAAAAATCAGAATGGCAGAGCCCTTCCCCTCAGGAAAGTTACATTCTAGCAAGGATTGACATTTTTTAATAACCTGAGAAAAGAACCTGATTCATTATTTTAAAATAATTGTTATCAATGTATTTTTCCAGGAATCCTACCAAGGATCCACTATTAAAGACCCACTCATATCTTCCTTCATCCAATTATGTAATAATGATTCTAAATGGAATCAAAATCTGGTGATGCAACATGGGGGCTTAAGTGGGTAGGAGAAGAATCCATGAAACAAGATGGGATAGGGAGGGAGACAAACCATAGTGACTCTTAATCTCACGAAACAAACTGTGGGTTGCTGGGGGGAGGGGGGTTGGGAGAAGGGGGGTAGGGTTATGGACATTGGGGAGGGTATGTGCTTTGGGGTAAATTGGAAGAGGAGATGAACCATGAGAGACTATGGACTCTGAAAAACAATCTGAGGGGTTTGAAGTGGTGGGGGGGGTGGGAGGTTGGGGTACCAGGTGGTGGGTATTATAGAGGGCACAGCTTGCATGGAGCACTGGGTGTGGTGAAAAAATAATGAATACTGTTTTTCTGAAAATAAATAAATTGGAAAAAAAAATCTGTAACGGTTTCCTACTACTGCTCTAACAAATTAAAACAAAATTAATAACTCATGCTCACACACACATACACACACTCACACACACATAATCATACAGTTCTGAAGGTCAAAAGTACCACATCATTCTTACTGGGTTAAAGTCAAGATGTTGGCAAGGCCGGCTCTTTCTGGAGACTCTATGGGAGAATGTGTCCCTTACCTTTAGTAGCTTCTAGGAGCTGCCTACATTCCTTGGCATGTATAGTTGCATCATTCTCACCTCTGACTTTGTGGTCAGATCTCTTTCTGTGTCTTTCAGTCCAAGCAGACAGCATTCCTGCTGGTATCCCTTCAAGAACCTTGGTGGTCCCCCTGTGTCATGGGAATTCACCTTGTTAGACAAGGCTCATCCAGAGAGCTTTCTAGACAATCCAGTCATTACTTCTAACTTCTGATGAGTTACTGAGGGTGGTCCATTACATGCCTAAACTTCAAAAAGCTCTGTGATTAAATACTCTGTTCTTTTCATCTCTTATAGGCACTAACAAAGGTTATCTAGTTATATCCTTGGCTTTCTATCCAGAGCATGATTTCCTAACAATGAATCCTTTAATGATAGCATCTTTTGAAATGTGGATAATCTGAGAATTTTTCTAATCAAGTCTTGGTTCCATTTTGTTTTATAATTTGTCCCTTAATTTATATCTCCCATCTCACATTTTAGTAGAAGTAGCAAGAAGAAACCAAGCAACATCTTCAATACTTAACTTGGAAATTTCCTTAGCCAAATACTCAAATTCATCACTTAACAACTTCTGCTTTTCCCACCACCATAAGATACAATTCAGATAAGTTTTCTGCTATTTTATAACAAGGATACCCTTTTCCTCCAGTTTCCAATACCATTTTGTTCATTCATTCCTTCTGTCTTATCAGCAGTGGCTTTAATGTCCATATTTCTGCCAACAGTCCATTTATAATGATTTAAGTATTCTCTAAGACAATAAAGATTTTTTCCAGTATGCACTCATACATGCTCTGAGCTTTCACTAACAGCCCTTTTAATGCCCTTATTTAATTTTTATTATATCTGTTCAAGGAAATCTGGCTTTCCCCTATAATGCTCCTCAAACTTCTAGCTTCTACCCCTTAATGTTTTAAAGCTACTTTCACAATTTTTGGCATTTGTTATAGCCGCATCCCACTTCCGGGTACCAACATCCGGTATATTTACTAGTTTCCTACTGCTGTTCTAACAAACTACCACAGAGTAAGTGCTGATAGGGAAGAACTGAGAGATGGGGGTGGGGGGTGGGGAGAAGGGTGCAGAGAGAGAGAAAACCAGATTGCCTGATATTTAACCATAAGACATATCTCAGTGCCACTGCAGAACTTTAGGAGTTAGTGTTATGACGCTTAAACACCAATAGACAATGAGTCACATGCATAATTTAAAAATGCATAACTAGAGGCAGGTCAGATTGGGTTTTACAAAGGAATCCCTCAACCAGTCTCATATAGCCCTCAGTTGGTCTCAATATAAATATCAGGGAAACTTTAACACTCCTGCTGAATGTGATTCCATAAAGTAAAAGTTTCTTTTACATGTATTTCTTATATTTTAAAAACCTTACAAAAACCTTACAACACCAAATGTATAATGAATCATTGGTTAATACTAATTTGTGAAACATTCAGCAACGATATATATAAGAAACTCACTTTTGATACAATGCAGAGAAATTCAGCAGAATTTCACAGTGAACATTAAAGCAAATTAATTAAAACATAGTAATGAAATTCTAACTTTAAAATTTAAATTAAGGAGCTAATTGGAAAAGATAGCAAACAAAGAGGAATGTAACTGCATGCTTATTATCTAGGTTAATTCTCTTACAAAGGACAAAGGCATACAATTCAATATAGATAAAAATCTAGAAATACAATTCAGACCTAATGTGAAAAATTCATGCTACAAAAAGATCTAGGGAAATGAGGAGATTAAGAGGTCATTACTGAAAAATTTCAATTCTCACTAAATTGTTGAAGAGTAGAGTGAGAGGTATATTTAGCAGTTATCAATGCTAACTGATAAGAAGTCATAAATTTTAGGGTTTAGAAGCCTACATTGTCCTGAAGTTAACTATAATTTATCACTTCCAAAGAATGATTTATTTATTTATTTATTTATTTATTTATTTATTATAGACATAGAATGTATTATTATCCCCAGAGGTACAGGTCTGTGAATCGCCAGGTTTACACACTTCACAGCATACACCATAGCACATACCCTCCCCAATGTCCATAACCCAACCACCCTCTCCCTCCCCTACTTCCCCCCCAGCAACCCTCAGTTTGTTTTGTGACATTAAGAGTATCTTATGGTTTGTTTCCCTCCCAATCCCACCTTGTTTCATTTATTCTTTTCCTACTCCCAAACCCCCCACATTGCATCTCCACTTCCTCATATCAGGGAGATCATATGATAGTAGTCTTTCTCTGATTGACTTATTTCGCTAAGCATAATACCCTCTAGTTCCACCCACTCTGTCACAAATGGCAAGATTTTGTTTCTTTTCATGGCTGCATTTTATATATATATATATAAATATATATATATATATATATATATATATATATATATCACCTCTTCTTCATCTATTCATCTGTTGGTGGACATCTAGCTTCTTTCCATAGGTTCTTTTGGCTATTGTGGACATTGCTGCTATAAACATTCGGGTGCACATGCCCCTTCATCACTACGTTTCTATCTTTAGGGTAAATACCCAGTAGTGCAATAGCTGGGTCGTAGGGTAGCTCTATTTTCAACTTTTTGAGAAAGCTCCATGCTGATTTCCAGAGTGGCTGCACCAGCTTGCATTCCCACCAACAGTGTAGGAGGGTTTCCCCTTTCTCCACATCCTCGCCAGCATCTGTCATTTCCTGACTTGTTAATTATAGCCATTCTGACTACTGTGAGGTTTATGTCATTGTGGTTTTGATTTCTACTTCCCTGATGCCAAGTGATATGGAGCACTTTTTCATGTGTCTGTTGGCCATCTGGATGTCTTCTTTGCAGAAATGTCTGTTCATGTCCTCTGCCCATTTCTTGATTGGATTATTTGTTCTTTGGGTGTTGAGTTTGCTAAGCTCTTTATAGATTTTGGACACTAGCCCTTTATCTGATATGTCGTTTGCAAATATCTTCTCCCATTCTGTCAGTTGTCTTTTGGTTTTGTTAACTGTTTCCTGTGCTGTGCAAAAGCTTTTGATCTTGATGAAGCCCCAATAGTTCATTTTGCCCTTGCTTCGCTTGCCTTTGGCAATGTTCCTAGAAAGAAGTTACTGCAGCTGAGGTCGAAGAGGTTGCTGCCTGTGTTCCCCTCAAGGATTTTGATGGATTCCTTTTTCACACTGAGGTCCTTCTCCATTTTGAGTCTATTTTTATGTGTGGTGTAAGGAAATGGTCCAATTTCATTTTTCTGTATGTGGTTGTCCAATTTTCCCAACACCTTTTATTGTAGAGGCTGTCTTTTTTCCATTGGACATTCTTTCCTGCTTTGTCGAAGATTAGTTGACCATAGAGTTGAGGGTCTATTTCTGGGCTCTCTATTCTGTTTCACTGATCTATGTCTGTTTTTGTGCCGGTACCATACAGTCTTGATGATGACAGCTTTGTAATAGAGCTTGAAATCTGGAATTGTGATGCCACCAACTTTGGCTTTCTTTTTCAATATTCCTTTGGCTATTCGAGGTCTTTTCTGGTTCCATATAAATTTTAGGATTATTTGTTTCATTTCTTTGAAAAAAATGGATGGGGTTTTGATAGGGATTGCATTAAATGTGTAGATTGCTTTAGGTAGCATAGACATTTTCACAATATTTATTCTTCCAATCCATGAGCATGGAAGATTTTTCCATTTCTTTGTGTCTTCCTCAATTTCTTTCATGAGTACTTTATAGTTTTCTGAGTATGGATTCTTTGCCTCTTTGGTTAGGTTTATTCCTAGGTATCTTATGGTTTTGAATGCAATTATAAATGGGATTGACCCCTTAATTTCTCTTTCTTCTGTCTTGTTGTTGGTGTAGAGAAATGCAACTGATTTCTGTGCATTGATTATATATCCTGACACTTTACTGAATTCCTGTACAAGTTCTAGCAGTTTTGGAGTGGAGTCTTTTGGGTTTTCCACATATAGTATCATATCATCTGCAAAGAGTGATAGTTTGACTTCTTCTTTGTCGATTTGGATGCCTTTAAATTCTTTTTGTTGTCTGATTGCTGAGGCTAGGGCTTCTAGTGCTATCTAAAGAATTTTTAAATGATGGTGTAAGCATTTGTCTAAAGTTAACTTATTCTTAATATAAAAAAATTTACATAGCAGCTAGAAGACATTTTTAAAAAACTCCTTTAAGTTCACCCTTCAACAAATCCTATTTTGGAGAGATGAGTCCAGCAAAATACCTCATTTGCTTTACCTTACCTCCCTGAGCATCTCTCCAGCACCTACCAATGAAGCTCAAAATCTTTGGTCAATGTTTTTGTGATTACTGTGCTAAAGGTGGGTTGGAACGTGAAAATGGAGATTGGGCAAATATTATGACATTATCACAATATCAGATTCTGTCATAAAATGCTTTATAGAGAGAAGGGGCTTGATGCTTACTAAGTGACAAATTTATCCTCTTTGTTTACAATTTTGGGTCCTTATCTACTACCTAAGGTTTAAATAGGCATTCTACAGTTTATATTAAAGGAAAGCGATCTCTTCCATTCATCTTGTTCTTTGCACTCTCGCACCTATTCCAACATTTCAGACCCCTGTCTTCTCTTGACTGACCATAGCAATAACTTCCTAATAATTTTCCCTGACACCAGCTGGTAATGTCCTCAATATATCCTCTACCTGTCAAAACAGCTACATTTCAAAAAACATATAGCTGATAAAAATAGCTTCCTTGCTAAAAATATATGATGCTCATAGAACCATGCTGAAATTTCTAATGATAACCTGACAAGGCCCTACAGCTAGCCCAACCCATTTTTTTTCAGCCACACATTTGTGTGTGTGTGTGTGTGTGTGTAGTATCTCTGAAGACTCCTAATACAATTGGTGTGAGAAGTTAAAAAAGAAGTGTTGTGAATTGCATTGTGTTCCCAAAAAGATATGTTCAAGCTCTAAACTCTGGTACCTATGAATGTGACCTGATTTAAAAATGGGGTCTTTGCAGATGTAAATAAAGTTAAGATTAGGTCATATTGGCTTAGGGTAGTCCCTAAATCCAATGACTGGAGTCCTTATAACAAAAGAGAAAATCAGACACAGATACACACAAGAAGAAAGCCATGTGATGACAGAGGCAGAGATTGGAGACATTTAGAAGCCAACAAACACCAAGGTTTGATGGCAATTATTAGCAGCTAGGTGGGAAACAGAGCAGACTCTTCCTCAGAGCCCAACCACAGAAGGAATCAAACTCTCTTACACTTTGATCTCACATTTCTAGCTACAGAACTACAAAAGAACAAATTTTAGGTTTTGTTTGTTTGTTTAAAGTCACCCAGCTTGTGACAGTTTGTTATGGCTACCTAGGAACCTAATACAAAGGGTAATGACCTTAAGAAAATATTTATATTAATACTTTCTGTGTTTTCTTGAAAACAGTAGTTTTTTTTCTTTTTAGGTTCTGTGAGATTAGTCTGAAACAAAATTATGGTAAATAAAGAGTCTAAGAGTCAGCTGAAATCTTTTGAAAACATACATTTATGTATTTTTTAAAAAAGATTTTGTCAGAGAGAGAGTGTGTACAAGCGATGGAATGGCAGGCAGAGGGAGAAGCAGGCCCCCTGCTGAGCAAGGAGCCAGATGTGGGACTGGATCCCAGGACCCCGGGATCATCATCTGAGCTGAAGGCAGATGCTTAACGCACTGAGCCACCCAGGCATCCCCATATACATTTATGTATTAAACTGAGTATTTATTCTAAAGATTTATCATGCTTTGTATTTGATACCAAAAAAATAAAAAGGTAAAATATACAATAACATATAACTCTATTTTTTGCCTTCTATTTTTGATGCAGTTAATGAATCATTTTGATGTAGTTAATGAGTCACTGGAAAAACTCACTTGGAGTAGCTGGCAAAAATCCATAATATGTGATATCAAAATGCATTAATCAGGTTCCTCCTTTTCAGATAATCTCTTCTCAAACAGGTTTTATTTACATTTTTGATATTTTGATCAAAACCTTAGGTTGACAAGAGGGATGACTGTTTTGCTACTTGAGTGTATCTTAGCAAAAGACAACAAATTTTCTCTATCTACTCTGATCCTCCTTAACAGTTTAGTCTTTCCCTATCTCTCTGCCTGCTCAAAGAGACATTGGATTTTTTTCTGTAGCATATTTTCACATTCCTTCCAAATGTATACCAAATTCAGAATAGAAATCAGCATAGTGATTTGGGTAAAGGTGCTCAAGTTGGCCTGTGCCTGAAAATCCGGCTTGAATTAGGAAATCTAAGTGCATTATATGACATTAGTTCTCTTTCTATATTGCCAAGTTCTTTCCACATTAGGACCTTGGCAGTAGTTTTGCCTGAAATGCTATTTGCCCAGGTGTCTGCATATCTGATTTATTTTTGTCAGCAAGTCATACTTCAAATTTCACCTTTACCAATAAAGCTTTTCAACAGTTCTGAAGATTAATAATTATACCTAAAAGGAAGTGAAATTTATATCTGAGAAATAATAATAATAAAGATTTATCTCAATCTTTGAGTATACAGTTAAAATTTTCTCCAAGGATAATCCATGGACTTATAAATGTGTTTCCTATTAAAGGGAAAATGAATTAAAAAATATTATTCACGGGGCACCCGAATGGCTCAGTGGGTTAAGCTGCTGCCTTCAGCTCGAGTCATGATCCCGAAGTCCTGGGATCGAGTCCTGCATCAGGCTCTCTGCCCTGCACGGAGCCTGCTTCTCTCTCTGTCTCTCTCTGCCACTCTGCCTGCTTGTGCTCTCTCTTTCTCTCTCTCTCTCTCTCTGACAAATAAATAAATAAAGTCTTTAAAAAATATTATTCACATACTCAAATCATTGAAATTATAAAATGAGCTATAAAACCAGCCTAAAGAAACTGTAGTTAATGTTATTCAGAAGACATAGTAGGATAGAGAAGTAGATTCTTCTAACTACAATAATTAATAAAATAATTTGTAACAAGAAAAGATATCTATAAAGAATATGAATGAGGCTTTTAAAATATTACCAAATATTATCTATATTTTACATATCTATATTTAAATACAAATACATTTTGTTAGTTGTCAAGATAATGGAGCTGCTCATGACTGTATTGCTACAAACCTGAACAAATAGGGGGTATTTGAACCTGAACAATATAGGGGGTAACTCAGAGGAAGTGCCAAAATATTACTCCTGTATCTACTACAGTACTTGAAAAAAATTCCCATTAAACATTTATTTTTACTGAGGCTTTGCAAGTCTCTGTTAAAACTAACCAAATTTTTCTTCCCTGGTTTCTATATGGGTTTGGTACTGAGTTCTTTCTGTAATTGCTTCTAGGATGTTTTTCTTTTCCCTATCATTTCCTTCAAATTTCTCTTTCTTTGGGCCTCTCACTTCTTGCCCAGATTTATGTATGCCACTTTTGATGTTTTAAATTCTTACATGATCTATTTTCTCTCTTTATTCAGGAATCGCCCATAGAAAAATCTGCTGTTTCTAGTCTATTATAGCTCCCCATCATTTAACAGCTATAAAGTTAACCTCCATTTCCAGGAATTTTTCAGGATACTGTGATTCTCCAAATACTAATTATTTATCCATATTCATGTGAAGATTCAGAAAAAATTTGGACTAGGGGAAAGCTTTCTTGGGGCCCTATCTCTTCCCACGCTCAGCTTCCTACACCTGATGTATCCTAATTATCTGCAGGCAACCAGTTCTCTAAACAAGTCTTAATTCATCTCTGAACGTGTAGAGGATTTTCATCCAGCAAATTTTACTAATTGTATTAGTTGTCTACTGCTGCATAACAAATTACCACAAACATAGCAGGTTAGAGTACGTGTATTTTTATCTCCTAACTTTAGCAGGTCAGAATTCCAGGGTGTGCCCGACTGGGTTCTTTACTTAAATATCATATTCAGACATCAGTGGTCTGAGTTCTCATCATGAGGCCCTGGGAAATGTTTGCTTGCTGGTTCATTCTTCAGGTTGTTAGCCAGATTCATTACTTTATGGCCGTAGGAGGTCTTTATTTTCTTGTTGGTTGTCAGAGAGGGACTGCCCTTGCCTCTGAGGCTCTGTCAGGTTTTTGCTCCATGCCTCTCCTTCTGTCACAACAGTAGAGAACCTACCTTGAATCTCTCGCATCCTTTGAGACTGTCTGGTTTCTATAAACAGCCAAAGACAACCTGCCTTTAAACAGCTCAGGTGATTAAGTTAGACTCGCCTGGATAATCTCTCTTTTGATTAACTCAAAGTCAACTGATTAAAAACCTTAATTACATCTGCTAGATCCCTCTGCCATGTAATATAACATAATCAGGGGCTTAACTTGAGAGAACTAAAATCATAGGATCATCTTAGTATTCTGCCTACCATACTAATTAACTTAATTAGTGTAATTTTAATTAAATGGAAAGCATAGAAATTTTGTTGTTGACATAAATATCCATAGAAAATAAACTTCACTAACTGAAAACCAAAGGATCTAAAAGAATCAAGTTAAAGCATAATGTTCACAGACTATGAATTATGAATTTTAAAAATGTCCATAGCAGTAATAAATGAATAATACATATTTATCCTTTAAAATCTTAGATCTTAGAAACTATTACTATTCATGTATTTTTAATTATTTACATAGCACAATTAGGCCTCAACTTAAGTCAGTTTGAAATACAATTTCATTATTCTAAATTCTATGGTAGCTGCTTTTCTAAAGCATATTTACTTCTAATTCAATAACATGCTTGGTGACTAATACTATTGCTTGTCCTTTTCAATTTCCTCTATAAATTGTACTAGTTGTTACAAAATGTAAAATCATATGTTATCTTAACATGAAGGGAGTTATTTTAATATATTTGTTCTGTGGAGCTAAAGACACCATATTAAGTCCTTAATTATGTAAAAATTCTCACCTGAGCTTATTTCATGCCAGAATAAGTCCCTACTACCTTACCAGAATGCATAGTCATTTTATGAATGCATAGTTATTTTTTTTCCCCAATTTATTTATTTTCAGAAAAACAGTATTCATTATTTTTTCACCACACCCAGTGCTCCATGCAAGCTGTGCCCTCTATAATACCCACCACCTGGTACCCCAACCTCCCACCCCCCCGCCACTTCAAACCCCTCAGACTGTTTTTCAGAGTCCATAGTCTCTCATGAACGCATAGTTATTTTATAAAAGATTATATACTTTGTACCTAGAGTTGTAAGGAAAAACACAATTGATGTTAAGCTTGCTTTCAGTAAGTTAATTATTCCATTTGTACTTACATGCAATCTCAAACTTGAAATTACAACTCAAATTTGAATTAAACATGCCTAATAAAATTGACCATCATGGAAATAGGTATAAACTACTGTGATCATAAAAAAGGAATTTTGAGGCCAATGAAATTTAATATAGAGAAAATGAAATTTAACTTTAAGTGTCATGATATTACAGTAAAAAACAAAAGGAAGAAGGATTGAACAACAATATAGATGTACTGGTTTTTATGGTCTTAGAACAATGTATTCAGTTCATATTCTAATTTATTTCATTTGATATTAACTTTCTCTTTATACACTAAACATTTCTCTGTGTCTGTTTCTGTCAGTAGCTACAGTAGAATCTTGGGAGACATTACTTCATCTTTGTATCACCCTTGAGTTTCTTCAGCTATAAAATGATGGAAATTCACTAAATGATTTCAACTCCAAACCTTTATGGAGGGAGATAATAACATCCTGAGTCTTAAGTTGTCTATACAATATTTTATACAATAGTTAACTTAAAACAAAACAAAACAGTCATTGTTAATGAGTCTATACCCATTAGCAATTATGTCTTTTTTAGAGTGATGAAATTAGATTTATACAACTCTGTGAATACAATAAAAGTCATTTAACTGTGTGCTTTAAATGGATGAATTGCATGATATGTAAACTACATCTCAATAAAGCTGCAAAAACAAAACAAAACAAAACAAAACAAAACCCAGTCATATAAAGATGAAAGTTGACTGAACAGAGGAGACAAAAATAAACCATAGGAGATCCAGATCTTAATTGATGTTAGCACAATCTACTATGACAGGATGGGAAACTTTACAGAAAACAGAGAACTATAACAACAATTAAATGGAAATTCTATAACTTAATTACTTTGGTTTGAGTCCAGATTAGACACAGCACAAGAGAGAATAAATAAACTGAAAAATTTGTAAAACAAAAAAAATTTTCAGATTAAAATTTTCAGAGAAAAATGAATGTGAAATGCAGAAAACTGAGTAAGAGACATAAGACACCAAGACAAGGTGTCTCAGAGAAGAGGAAGTAGAGAAAGGACCAAAAGCCATCTTCAAACAGATAAAGGCTGACAGGTTTTCAATTCCAACAAAAAATAAAAAGTATATATTCAAGAAGTACTATGAATACAAAATCTGATAAAAACAAATAAATCCCCTTTCTCTGCATCCTCACCAACATCTGTCATTTCCCAACTTGTTAATTTTAGCCATTCTGACTGGTGTGAGGTGGTATCTCATTGTGGTTTTGATTTGTATATTCCTGATGCCAAGTGATGTGGAGCACTTTTTCATGTGTCTGTTGGCCATCTGGCATTCCCGCCAACAGTGTAGGGGGAACCCTCCTACACTGTTAGTGGGAATGAAAGTCAGTGCAGCCACTCTGGAAAACAGCATGGAGGTTCCTCAAAAAGTTGAAAATAGAGTTACCCTATGACCCAGTAATCACACTACTGGGTATTTACCTTAAAGATACAAATGTAGTGATCTGAAGGGGCACATACACCAAATGTTTATAGCAGCAATGTCCACAATAGCCAGACTATGGAAAGAACCTAGATGTCCACCAACAGATGAATGGATAAAGCAGATGTGAGATATATATATATATAGACAGAGAGAGAGAGAGAAAGATACATAGATATATCTATGTATATATGTATATATATATCTATGTATATCATAGATATATCTATGTATATATCAATATATACATACACATGCACACACACACACTTACATACAATGGAATACTATGCAGCCATCAAAAGAAATGAAATCTTGCCATTTACAGTGACAAGGATGGAACTACAGGATATTACGCTGAGCAAAATAAGTCAATCAGAGAAAGACAATTATCATATGATCTCTCTGATATGAGGAATTTGAGAGGCAGGGCAGGGGATTGTGGGGGATAGGGAAGGAAAAAATAAAACAAGATGGGATAGGGAGCCATAAGAGACTCTTAATCTCACAAAACAAACTGAGGGTTGCTGGGTGTAGGGGAGTAGGAAGAGGGTGGTTGGGTTATGGACACTGGGGAGGGTATGGGCTATGGTGAGTGCTGTGAAATGTATAAGCCTGATGATTCACAGACCTGTACCTCTGGGGCAAATAATACATATGTTAATAAAAATAATTTATAAAACAAATAAATCATACCAATCATGGCATAGAAAATGATATAAAATAAAGACAAAAAATCAAATGCCACTAGGGAAATAAAAATAAATTACCTTTAAAATAGCAACAATAAGTCTAAGCATTGAAATATTAATGGAAAATAATGGAAGACAAAAAAATGAAAGACCTTGGGGTGCCAGGGTGGCTCAGTGGGTTAAAGCCTCTGCCTTTGGTACAGGTCATGATCACATCCTGGGATTAAGCCCCACACTGGGCTCTCTGTTCAGCCAGAATCCTGCTTCCCCCTCTCTCTCTCTGCTTGCCTCTCTGCCTACTTGTGATCTCTGTCAAAAAAAAAAAAAAAAGACTGTTTTTCAGAGTCCATAGTCTCTCATGGTTCACCTCCCCTTATGGACTCTGAAAAACAGTCTGAGGGGTTTGAAGTGGCAGGGGGGTGGGAGGTTGGGGTACCAGGTGGTGGGTATTATAGAGGGCACAGCTTGCATGGAGCACTGGGTGTGGTGAAAAAATAATGAATACTGTTTTTCTGAAAATAAATAAATTGGGGAAAAAAAAAAAAGACCATCAAAAAGTGCAAAAAGAAATTAACAACATAAATGCTTTATTTATGGGAAATATTGTTAAAGGAGAAAAATAAAACAACAAAAATGAACAAAATAATAACTATCAGACTCTCATTAAGAAATATGAAATGAAATAGTTTAGAAAAAGAAAAATTACACCAGAAGAAAAAAAAAAGAGATGCAAAAATGTATGAACAGTAATATAAGCTCAAATGTGGGGGTTTACTTAAATGTAGTGCAACTGTATGAAATAGTGATAATAACCATTTATGCTATCTAAAATACAGAGGAAATGAAAATACAATAATAACAGGATATTAAATGGTGTTCCCATTTTTAAACATCTTTACATTGTCTAGGATGTGATAAAATACTAATTATTATTATACTTGAATAAAGCAAAGAATATTAATTTATATTATACTTGAATAAAGCAAAGATAAACACTGTAATCTCTATGACAATCTCTAAAAGAATATTGGTAGAATGTCTCACTCATAAATTAACTGGGGTGGAAATGCAATAATGAATAGTCATTAATATTTCAAAACAGTGAAAACGGTTGGAGAAAGAAACATAAAAGAAAACAAAGATGAAACCCAACATTAAAAAATAGAGATTTAAATAAAAATATATTGATATAAATATAAATATTTTTTAAAAAATTTTTTGAAGATTTTATTTATTTATTTGACAGATCACAAGTAGGCAGAGAGAAAGACGGTTGGGGGAGGCAGTGAGGGAAGCAGGCTCTCTGCTGAGCGGAGAGCCCAATGCAGAGCTCGATCCCCAGACCCTGAGATTATGACCTAAGCTGAAGGCAGAGGCTTTAACCCACTGAGCCACCCAGGCGTCCCTAAATCTTAATATTAATATTAAGCCAATTAAAAGTAAAGACTGTCAAACAAAACATTCAATAGAAAGCCAGTTATGCTGCTTAAAAATGATATACCTTGAATACATGGATACAGGAAAGTTGACAGTAAGAGACATGAAACAATAATCAAAAGAAAGATAGCTCCCTTTAATAGGAGATAAGCTGATAAAAGAGTGACAGGTCCTAGTGATAAATGTTAATATAGCAGAATGTTATAACATTCTAACTTTATATGTACTTATTACAAATAGACAAAAAAAGCAACAAAGGAATATATTTCAAAAACATAAAAATCAAGTTTTACCTATTTAACATATATGTAATTCTGTAACTATAAATACAAAATACACATTCTTTACAACTGTAAGAAAAAGACTCATCAAAATTTATTCTATACTGAAATATAGCACAAATTTAAATAGATTTTTAAGGATTAGATTATACATGTTCTCAAACTACAGCTGGACAAGGCTAGAAATCAGTAAAGCAAACATAATTTATTTTCTTCTCAAAATTAAAGAATGTATTTTTAAATAACTCATGCTTTAAAAAATAATTATAATAAAAATTTTAAATATTTTAATTGAAAATAAAAATAAAATGTATATATGTGTGTCATTCAGTCACAACCATGCTTAGAGGGTAATTGCTCTCTTTAAGTTCACATATAGGAAAAGAAGAAAACCTGAAAATCTGATTTTAGTATCCATCTCAAGAAGTTAAGGGAAAAAAAAGCAATTAAACCCAGAGGAAGATAAACCGGTATACATGGAAGAACCAATAAAATCAGAATGGTTCTATAAAGAAACTAGTGAAATTGATAAACCTCAGGCAAAATAGATCAAGGATAAAATTGAGAATTACATATTATTAAGATCTTAAAATCATTATTAATACTTCAGAGATTAAAAAAATGAAATTATATTTTGCATCACTTAAATTTTAAGATTTAAATAAAATTGACAAATTCTTATAAAAACACAATCAACCTAATGTAAAAATATAGAAAACATTCAGAATAATGCATTTATGCACACATTTTTACATATATACACACATATATACACATATATATGTACATATATATAAGATTCATAATTAAAAACCTTTCTACACACATGCAAACATATATCCTCAGGCCAGGATAGCTTTGCAAACACATTCTATGTATTTAAAGGAGAAATAAAAATGCTCTTTCCAGGGAATAAGAAATGGCTTTATACTTCCTATCTTATTTTACAAGGACAATATAACTTAAATAACAAAATATGAAAATAGTTGCATATATTTCTGGAATGTAATTCAGCATATGAACAGAATAAAACCTCTCAACTGAAAAAGAAAAATAACTATCTTGATCAAAAAAGAAAAATAATTTTATAAAATAATATTCATAAAAATTGATAAAAGCTTTTACCAAAACAGACATAAAAGATAACTTTTTTGTCTAACAAGATATATGGGCAACATCATCATTTATAGTGAAAGATCTAAGCTATAGATTACCATAAATCAATGTATATACATTTTC
This sequence comes from Neogale vison, assembly GCF_020171115.1. Taxonomy (NCBI): domain Eukaryota; kingdom Metazoa; phylum Chordata; class Mammalia; order Carnivora; family Mustelidae; genus Neogale; species Neogale vison. Next base: position 79,683,301 of record NC_058098.1, on the reverse strand, counting down.
ATGGACTGGAAGAATTAATAGTATACGGCTCTAAGGAAAAAATAAATATTTTCATTCTTTAGAAGTCTCCTTTTCCCAACCCATTTACTCCTCACCATCTGAGAGTGTTAGACAGGTGGTCTCCTTTATGGTGGAGCCATCTGTTTCTATTTAAAGAATAGGAAAACTTATCATCCTCTGGGTCAAATCCTTGTATCCTGGCATGAGCCTCTCCACCTTTCTTTAACAAGACAGAATTAATCTGCACTAAAAATGTAAGCTCTCTCTCTCTCTCTCTCAAGAGATGAAGTAACTTGTGTCACTGTCAAGCTTCTATATAAGATCCTAGATTCCTAATTTTCGGATTCCTCTTCTGCCTCTTCTACAGACCATGGTATACACATCTGACATCTGCTCCTGACACATCTCTTGAGCAGAATTAGAGGAAGGAAAACTGCTGTTATTGCTGTAAATAATAAGCTGGATCTCTTATTCAGAAATCTTGTGTTCACATTCCCAGCAAAAATAAATGTCTTTCTGAAAAGATGATAATTTTTAAAAATGGCATACTTTTTTGTTTGTTTGTTTGTTTGAGATGCCCTGATTTTTAATGTCTTATGCGGTACTTCCTATTTGATTTATTTTTTAAATATTTTCTAAAATGTTAATTCCAGTATAGTTAACATAAAGTGTGATATTAGTTTCAGTTGCACAATATAGTGATTCAGCAATTCTCTATATTAATCTGTTCATTGTGATACCTGTACTCAATCTCCTTCACCTATTTCGATCACCACCCCCCACCTACCTCCTCTCTGGTGACCATCAGTTTGTTCTCTATAGTCAAGAGTCTGTATTTTTATTTGTCTCTTTCTTCTTTTTTCTTTTGGTTTGTTGCTTAAATACTACATATGAATGAAATCCTATGGTATTTGTCTTTCTCTGACTAACTTATTTTACTTAACTTTATGCTATCTAGATCTATCCATGTCGTTGCAAATGGCAGGATATTTTTTCCTTTTTTTTTAAATTTTTTATTTTTTATAAACATATATTTTTATCCCCAGGGGTACAGGTCTGTCCTTTTTAAAATGACCTAATTTTTAAAATACATAGTACTGGTCATAAAATTTAATGTACCTGAAGGGTTTTTCATTCAAAGCCTTCTATTTCTTTTTTTTTTCAATTTATTTATTTTCATAAAAACAGTATTCATTATTTTTTTCACCACACCCAGTGCTCCATGCAATCCGTGCCCTCTATAATACCCACCACCTGGTACCCCAACCTCCCAACCCTCCACCACTTCCAACCCCTCAGATTGTTTTTCAGAGTCCATAGTCTCTTGTGGTTCACCTCCCCTTCCAATTTACCCCAACTCCCTTCTCCTCTCTAACACCCCTTGTCCCCCATGCTATTTGTTATGCTCCACAAATAAGTGAAACCATATGATAATTGACTCTCTCTGATTGACTTATTTCACTCAGCATAATCTCTTACAGTCCGGTCCATGTTGCTACAAAAGTTGGGTATTTCTTAAGGAAACATAGGTTTCATAGTCTCTAAGTTATTTTTTATCTTAGGTAGCAATGTCAGGATTACTATAAAACTTTTTAAAAAAATGCTTTACATTTTAATATTACAGAAACTTGCAGGTAATGTTCTAAAAGAAAAGTAAAATGCTGTATTTTGACTCAGATTTCCACTGAGAATGTTAGAGACTAAGTTGCAATGTGCCTTAATAGCACAAGTAGTCCAGGAGTATTCATTCCTATTGTTCTAAGCTTCTAAATCATAGAAGCTTAAGTTTGGAAAATACCTAAGGGTTTCTACAAGTATCTGTGACTTACCCTTACAAAAAACAAAAACAAACAAGCAAAACAACAACAACAACAAAAACCTTCACGAAATGATGGAAACATGAACTCATTGCTAAATGTACGTGGAAGAATAAATGGATAATGAAAATGTGATATAAAATGTGACATTAAAATTAGGTTCTGTTGGAAAAAAGCAATGGATGTAGCAGTAAAGGCAGAGTGACTAATAGTGTCTACTACACTCAGCTCAAATGTCCTTATTGAAGAAATAATATAATCTCTAATGATTTAGAGATATTCCAGCCAAAATATCTAAATAAATGGAAATAGCCATTCTTTCTTCCCTTCTTTCCTTCCTTCATTTTTGAGTAGGTACTGGGTTACACACGGATCAGTCTTTCAGTCACAGCCTGAACTGGGTTTGCATGTGGTTGTCTGGTATCCACCTTCCATTGCTTACTTCTCAGCTCTGTTTCTTACCAGATGCTACAACAATTGCATTGGACTTTAGAACTCACTTACAGTAGGATGAAGTAAATAGGTATTTCCACTTCATTTTTCAGTAGAGTTGTATTTAAATAAATACAAGAAATCACACATATAATAATTATTAGATATCTGTTTATAATACAGGCTAAGGGAAGCGTAAGATAACTCTAATCTCAGATGGGAAGTTTTTAATATGCTTTTGGACTTTACACCTTTACTATGAGTAATTAGAGTTTCATACCTTACTTTCTTCTTCTTTACCTCCAGTAGTAGGGCTAAGGACCAAGACGAAGGAGTTAAAAAACCTAGAGCTTATCTCTTCTCTAAATAGACAGTCTATCCTCTGAACTTATGACTTTATACTCTATCAAAGTAAGCACTTATTTTTTTATTTTTCTTGAGTATGCTGACACATAAAAATTAATTCCATTATTTATCTGTGTGGATAATATGCATACTAATTGAATACTTACTTTGTATATTCTGAAAATTAAAAAAAAATAAATCCTCCAAATGGACTGATATGGGAATACCAAGATTTCCTCAAAGCTACTGTTATCTATCTACTTGAAAAGCAGTAATTTTTTCCACTTTGAATATTTTCTGAAGTGGCAACAAATCCTATACAACTCGAAAGTGATAAATCTGAAATAATATAAGAACTCCGCAGATGTGCAAAAAATGTTCTTTGGACTTTTTTGTTGTTGTTGTTAAGAAAAACGTAGGAAATGATCAGATGTGTACAGATGGCTTGTTTATTATATAAAGAAATCATGCCAGAAACAATACAAAATCTTGGATTCAAAAGACTACCCTTATTTATAAAACATTTTACTCCCTTTGCTATCACAAACACTCTCTGTAATAAAATCTTCTTTTTTCACTTTAGTTACATAAAAAACACAGCCTAGGAAAAATATAGTAGAGTTTACATACCAATGAGTTCAAATTGTGCAAAAAAGAAAAATTAATTATACTTAGTAACTCTGACATTTTATTGCATAGTTTACTAGTTCTAGGATCACTACATTTGTAGATAAACATACATATGTCTGTATATTGCATATGTGTATGTATGTGTGTGTATATATATATTTCCAGATTTAGTAAACACTTTCCTCTAAATAAAGTATTTTCTTATTAGTAAGCAAAATCATATTCCCAGATTTAATTAAAGCCACAGAAATATTTAACTAAAATATCTGATCAGTCCACATCTTTAAGGTTCCTAAGTCTATGCTCAATGTCTAGCTTTATTTCTGGCCACATTAATTTAGTTAATAATCTACTTGGTCAGGTCCCTTATTTCAGTTTTGGGCCATGGATTCACCATACTCCAGTACTGACTCTACATCCATCAGAAAGAGAAGGAAATGTGTTGAGACCACATAGTTACCCAGTCTTTCTGATTGCTGAGATATGACTCACTGTTTTGCCTAATCTGTCACTTCTTCAATGCTCTCCAACCTTTGCTTAACTTCTGACTTCTGTGTATATCCCAGCTCTTCCTAAGAACTGATTTCCTGCTAATCTGATGCCATATTCAGTTGTGCCTCTCTTTTTATGCACTGGGCAACAACCTTATCATTATAGTCGCTGTGACCCATAGTCTCCCCAAGACTCACTGTGTTACTCATTGGAAGTTTGGCTCATCTGTCACAATATACTTGACTCAAAACTTCTATTTCAGGCCTGTTTTTGCCTGAAAGCTCTAGACTTGTATGTCCAATTGCCATTGGACACCTTTGTTTGGATATCTAATAGGAATCGCAATTTGACACTGGAAAAACAAAATTCCGTTCCTGATTTCATCTTCTTCACATTATGCTCTTCCCCTCTGCCTTCACCATCTTATTGCCTACCCTGTTGCTGAAGCCAAAAGCCTAGAAGTCATTCTTTATTCCTTTCTTTTCCTGCATGAAATTCTTTAGCAATCCCTGTCAGCTCAAACTTCAAAATATGTTCTGTGTCATCTACCTTTCTCTCAGTAATGCTTTCAGTCTAACACAAGTCAAAACCCTTTATCAGTCAATCAGAGAGACTCAGGTATCATATGGTTTTACTTACTTGTGGAGCATAAGGAATAACACAGAGGACATTGGGAAATGGAGAGAAGAGAAGTGAGATGGGGGAAATCAGAGGAGGAGACAAACCATAAGAGACTGGACTCTGAAAAACAAACTGAGGGTTTTGGAGGGGAGGAGGTGGGGGGTTGAGTGAACCCGGTGGTGGGTATTATGGAGGGCACATTGTATGGAGCACTGGGTGTGGTGCATAAGCAATAAAATTTGGAAAAATGAAAAAAAAGTTTAATTTAATTTAATTTAACTTAAAAAAACCCCTTTATCATGTGAGCACATAATTATTTTTCTTTTCAACTGGTTCTCTTGCTTCCTTTCTGATTCCTCTTCAATTTATTCTTCATACTGTATCAAGGATGGCCCCATTCTTTAAACCAAACTTTTATTTTCCTGGGTTATAAATTCTGAATGAAATCTAATCCTGATGGTTCAAGGTCTGCTATGAGGTGACTTTTGTTAACCATTGTGCCGTCTTTTCTTGCTACAATCCCATTACCATCTTCTCCTTCCCATTCCTTAAACATAAATTCTTATGAGGGCCCTCTTGATCTTTCATCTACAGTATCCCTTACCCAAACAACAACATATCAGCTCTGAATTTTCTTCTTTATTTGTGACTCCTCTTGAATAGCCTCAGGTGATAGTAAGTGTTAAAGAGCAGTATTTCTTTTCTTTTTTTTTTTTTTTAAGATTTTATTTATTTATTTGCCAGAGAGAGATCACAAGTTGGCAGAGGCAGGCAGAGCAGAAAGCCCGATGCAGGGCTCGATCCCAGCACCCTGGGATCATGACCTGAGCTGAAGGCAGAGGCTTTAACCCACTGAGCGCCCTGAATAGCAGTATTTCAATCCCAAATTTTACCTTGAGCTTGCCATAATCCAGTAATAAAAGTGTGGTACTTCAAACCTATGCGTTTTGTCTTGACAGCAATTTTTTACCAATCCAAGTTCTTAGAGTTGGCTTTACCCTGTTATCACTTGGAGATTCTACAGAACACAGATGGTAGACCTCAACCCCAAGCTCTACATTTAATTGGTTTGGACCATGCATCAATATTTTGTAAAAACATCCATAGGTGACTCTACTGTTCAACTATAGATGAGAACCTATTATCTAAACACAGTTATCATTTATAAAAAGTTTAGGTTAAGTGCCTAAAGTATATGGGTTTTAAAAAACCATGTAACCTAACCAATTTATCTCTACATAGTTGCTTTCCTTCTGTATTCCTGCTTTCCTTCTGTATTCAAGGTCTGTACATACCATTTCTTTTTGCTTACACATATCTTTATATACCACAAGATATGGACCTAATATTTCCTAGTTGTCACTAAGAATGGCATCTCACAATTTAATTGATCATACTGGTTAGTTGAAACTCTGATTCACAATGGAATGTTTTCTTTTTTTTTTTTTTTTGAGACTTTATTTATTTATTTGACAGAGATACAGTGAAAGCAGGAACACAAGCAGGAAGAGTGGGAGAAGGAGAAGCAGGCTTCTTGTGGAGCAGGGAGCTTGATGTAGGGCTCGATCCCAGAACACTGGGATTATGACCTGAGCCAAAGGCAGATGCTTAATGACTGAGCCAGCCAGAAGCCCCCACAATGAAATATTTTCTTGACAAAAAAATCAATTTAATTAACCTCCCCGTTAATAATGATATATATATATATATATATATATATATCCAAAAGAAGTACAGTTTGAATATTCAACAACAGTATGAAACTTAAATTCTCTTATAACCTTAAGAAAATTAAATTTTTACTACAAAGAAACTAATCAAACAATATTATCCACAAAGAAGACTCCAGAGTAGGTGGCTTCACAAGAAAATTTTACTAAACACTTGTGAATAAGTTAACATCAATCTTATTAAACTCTTCCAGAGAATGGAAAAGGAAAAGTCACCAGCTTGTCTTATTACTTGTTTATTTTCTTATAGAATTGGACAAGGAAGTCATATAAAATGATAATTACAGATCATTTTACTCAAAATCATAGATGAAAAATCCCATACTAAGTACTAATCAAAATTGTCAAAGGCCTAGAGCTCTACTTTTGCACCCAAAATTTCAAATACCAACATGAATATTTTTCATCTTCTTTCTCTTAATATATTAGCTTTACATGGGTAGACCTAGACATGGGTTTAGTGAGAAGGTTCAGAAGTCTATTTGTATCAGGTACTGTACTGACATGTGTTAACATTAAATCTGTGGAGCCAAAGGAAAAAAAGAATGAAAAGGAAGAAAGAAAGTGAGGAGATGCTTCAGTGACTGAAAGTTCAGGGGTAGCAATTATATCCAGTGCTGCAGTGATCAACTGGCAGAGATTATCCAAGTCAAATTAAATACATTACAAGCTGTGTTTAAGACCAGGAAACAGAAATTCAGATATGAAATGATGATATAGGAGGTGCAGGAAAAGCAGGGTCCAACATGTGGGTCCAAAAAGCCAACATGTGGGTCCAAAAAGACCCAATACATGGGTCCAAAAAGACCCAATACATGGGTCCAAAAAGACCAACATGGAGGTCCAAAAGACCTAAATTCTTAAGTGCTAAGAATTTGGCTGGGCTACTCTTTCTTCCATTCTTCCCATATAGGCTTTCAACCCAGACTTAAAAGGTATTGCTGTGGTGTCCACAGGGATTGCCCGTAACAAATTCAGGGTTTAGAAACCAAACTGATGAGCCTGGTTCTTGTGTTAGTCCTTGAATTCCTCTACATTCCATAGTCAGTGATTATGATCTCTAGCCAACCTACTAGATATAAACGATGTCGGATGGGAATGAGTGACTAGCACAGTTACACTGCCCCCAGTTGATGGATTCAAAACCACTCAAACAGTTTAAAACAGTTCCCCTACGAAGCTTGGGTCTAGAATAGCTGAAATGACATCGTAGGCAACCTCATGATCAAAGAGAACTTGTACTATAATTTATATATATAGTTTGTATATTATATATGTATTTTAATTTATATATAATTGATATATATTCTTATAATTTGCATAATTATTCCCTCTAAATTGAAAACTTCAATACAGATGGAAAGTTGGACAGACATAAATCTATAAATATACTAATATGTTTCATATTAGTATATAATAATATATAATTACATATAGCATTTTCTGGTGAACTATTGTCCTGAAATTGGTACTGAATTACAGTATGAGTAACATTAAACATTAAATTGACTTTAAATTATCTTCATAAAAAAAACCTGAAAATGTGTATACATGTGCATTTTGCATTTCTCTTAGGTTTTCACCAACTTTATGTGTTCAAAATTATTATTATTATTTTTAAAGATTTTATTTATTTATTTGACAGAGAGAAATCACAAGTAGATGGAGAGGCAGGCAGAGAGAGAGAGAGGGAAGCAGGCTCCCTGCTGAGCAGAGAGCCCGATGCGGGACTCGATCCCAGGACCCTGAGATCATGACCTGAGCTGAAGGCAGCGGCTTAACCCACTGAGCCACCCAGGTGCCCCAATGTTCAAAATTATTTTAACAGAAAAATTATTATCTACCTGATATCAGTATATCAAAGGCTACATAGGGAATTACTAATCTTAAAAGTAAGCAAATAAATAAATGCTTACTAGGAGATACAACGAATTATTTTTCATCTCTATGTATTCAATTGTTTCCTGACTATTCAACAATTTTTAACATGTTTCTTTTAAACAGTAACACAATGTCTCCAACTAACACAGTGGAAAAAGCACTGTATTTAGAAAAGAAACTAATTTTCTAGTTAAATAAATGTAAAAGCAGACCTGCTGCATTCTCACATTTATTTTATTTTTACTACTTTCCTATCACTTGGAAATAGGTGAACCAATTTAAACTAAATTTGAATTAAAAAAATAAAGCACTCCTGGGCTGAATTCCCATGTGCTAAGTTTCTGTCTCAGAGTCTGTTTTATAGCTGAGTTACAAATACTGAAGGAAATTTATAATGGAACCTGGGACAGCCTCATTTTGTAATGGGAAGTAGTGGTCACCAGAAATGAGGGAATATATTGTGCTTAGATGTCAACCTCTTTACCTTTCTAAAATGGTAAGTCCACAGTTTAAAAATCAATATCCATATATTTTGTTTCACATACCACTTTGTCATAACACAATATCTTTCCCTGCTGAGGTGTAAAAGGGTCTAGTTTAGTAATAAAAAAAAGGTGGGCAGGAATTGTTAAGTAATTTATAGCTTTTTCTAAAAATAAATTGAATTCTATTACCTATAAAGTACATAGAAATAAGAGGAAAGAGAAAAGAGACCAAGAGATTGAGTGTTTGCAAACTCAGAAAGTAAGAAATTGAAAAATCCAAAGTTTTGGATCTTTATATAGGCCAAGTATATCAAAGGCAAAGTATAATTTAAATACCTTTAAATCATTAGGATATCCCAGGTGTATGTATTTTAGTCAGATTTTTAAATATGTTATCACAAAGTATATTGACACATCTATAATAAACCATTTTTCTTGATAAAACAAAAATGCTATGATATAGGCTAAGCATAATTAAAGTAGTTTCAATATTAAAATACACAAACATTATAACATCTGTTAATGTTCATTTCATTCATCAGATATTAAACACCTGCCAAAACGCAGGCATCATCCCAAATCTATTAATCCAAGATGTATATCTGAATCTAGATATTTTCTCTTATGATATTATCCCCAAGTAACTCTTCACCTTTGGTATAACACTCAACTTCTTCATGGTAATTTTATATCTTTATAGGTTTAAATTATTGGTATAGTTGTGCCTTGGTTTTTACATTTTCTATAATCCAGTAAATTACCAACTTTTCTCCTCTTCTTAATGCTCACTATGGGAAATAAATGAAAAATTCTTCTCCAGTATTCCACAAAACAGTATTTCATAAAAATGAATTTCTAAATCCCCAAGCAATCAAAACTAATGTTGTTTGACGTTGGTGATTGAATTTATGTCTAATATGATAACAGTTGTTGCATGTTCTCATTAAGACTTGTCGTCTCATGTAATCACGTTTAAAATATGTCTTTAACTTGACCAGGTGATTGACTTTGCATTGGACAATGGCTTGCTGTGACGTTAAATTTTACCTCAAAATCCATTCGAGCATTTAGTTATGTAGTGAAATAAACTTCAATTGTATTGTGAAAAGAATCCTGGTTAATATAAAAGAGAAACACAGGGAAAAACATGCTATTTTCAAAATCTCTTTTGGCTTAATGATCATAAAACAGAAATCATCCAGATGGATTAGCTTTTCTTATGTATATTTACTTAATTTTTTACTCTCTGGAGGGAAAGAGAAATAATGTTCAAAACTGCCCTTCACAGGGGCACAGTTCTTTGTTTTTTCATACTGATGCACAAACTGAGTTATTTTAAGGAAGTAGTATGAGTCCCCCTAATATGAAAGCATGTATCTTTTAAAACAAATTTTCTTAGAATATGTTAATGTAAAGAAAAGTCCTGACTGGAGTCTTCTATCAATTTGCTTGAAATAGTCGAAATGCCTTCACTTGCTTCAGTCCTTGGTGAAATTGTGCAATGAAGACTTACTGATGCAACACACATTGTATGTATGTAAGTCTGTATTATGTATTTATGAGAGAGAGTGTGCTCGTGGAGGGGGAGGAGCAGAGGGAGAGGGAAAGAATCTTAAGCAGGGTCCACGCCCAGCGTAGAACCCAATATGGGGCTTGAACTCACAACCCTGAGATCATGACCTGAGCCAAAATCGAGAGTCAGACACTTAACTGACTGAGCCATGGAGGCACCCCAGATATCACACATATTTTAAAAACAGTTGATTTTGTTTCATTCTTATAATGTATTCCATTTCATTCGAGACATGAAAATAACTAAACTCTACAGATTAAAATTAGTATTAGGGCACATATTTATTTACACAATTCTGATAATTTTCATTTTTCTCTTATATTCTAATATTTTTTCTTAAAATTGCAGTGTACTTGGCACACAATGTTATATAAGTTTCAGGTGTACAACATAGTGACTCGACTTTCCTATACATGATGTTATGCTCACTAATGACATGGATGGAGCTAGAGTGTATTATGCTAAGTGAAATGTCTGTCAGAGAAGGACAAATATGATTTCACGCATATGTGGACTTTAAGAAACAAAACAGATGAATATAGGGAAGGGGAAAAAAGAGAGAAGGAGGCAAACCGTAAAAGACTCTTAACTACAAACTGAGGGCTGTTGGAAGGGAGGTGGGCAGCGGGGTGGGCTAAATGGATAATGGATATTAAGGAGGGCACTTGGGATGAACACTGGGTTTTATATGTAAGTGATGATTCACTAAATTCTACTCCTGAAACCAATATTAAGCTATATGCTAACTAACTAGAATTTAAATAAAAACTTTTTAAAAAAGATTTTTTAAAGGTTTTGTTTTTAAAAGAGTATATAACAAGGACATTTATTTTTCCGGTATCTAAGTGCCTATAACCAATACCTAGGTAGAGATTGTATTTTTACATTTGAGATATATATATATATGTTTAAATATTAATAAGATGTAGTTATATTTTGTAGTCTTATTTAAATTAATTGATTCATTTAACAAATATTCATTAAGCACTACCTCTTTTATTATTTTATTTTTTTCAGTGTTCCAAGATTCATTGTTTATGCAATACCTCTTGTAACAAGTATTCATTGAACGCTACTTCTTTGTGTTGTACGCAGTATATGCAGCCGATGGCTTCCTGAAACTTACATGCTAATGGTAGAGATGGACACCAATTAAATAATCACATGTATAAACATAGCAGTGAATGCTTTGCAGCAGAAGAGTGAATTGACACATGCAATCCAGAAATATGACTTCATCTTGGATGCAGAAATGACATAAAAGCTGAGACCTTAATGATGCACCTACTAGATGAAGGCAGGGGTAAATATATAAGGTAAAGTAAAATGGCATTTGCAAATTCCCTGAGGCTAAAAGAAGCATGAAATTGTTCAGAAACTTAAAAAGGCCAGAGGCGTTATATGCTGTGGTAAGATTTTTTTTTGTCTCAAAAGTAATTTGAGACACTGACTATAACACAATCAGTGGACGAAAGAACAGTACTAGCTTGCTCAGTGTTTTGTTTTGTTTCGACATCGGGTAAAAAGACCCCCTTAAACTACTCCCCATACTATTCACTAATTAATAGATGATTCTGAGTATAAAATTGACGAAGTATTATGACTAAGACTCATAACGAAGGTAAGAGTCAACAACTGAGAATATCCAGTAAAAACCGCTTGAATTTCAGCTATAGCAAATTAATCCCCTATACAAAGAAATACTGTGGCTCATTTATGGATAACCTTGTCCCATTGAGAATATGCATCCTGGTCTCTCCTGATACCACTGAAATCAGCTTATGGCAAGGCTATCTCTCCCTTGACTGAAAGATGATCTTGGGGACCATCAAGCTATGAAATTAGATCTTATTTTCCTTATCCTTTTAAAGATTTCTCCCTCTGACAGATGAAAGAGAATGAGACCTACCATCATCTAAAAGCAAGGTCCTTCTGACCCATTCCTGACTCTCCTTTTTTGAGCTGAAGGATGAAGAAAGAAATAGAATAAAAAGCAAGCTTGCTTTTCTGAACTTGCATATATGTGGGGTTTTTTTGCATATATGTGTTTTTTATCTTCAGCACCAATCAAAAGTAAAAGAACCTAAGATTGATCAAGAAACAGCTCTAAAACTTGAGTGACAGTTTTCAGAACCAACTGCAAATCGTATCTGTATTTTTAAAAAATGGCTCAGACAGCGGGAAGTGGGAAAATTGGAAGAGAGCACAAGAATATGCAGCAAGAATACTTCAGAGGCCATAGGAGTTGTCTGACAGCTTTGATTAGAGAAAGAGAGAAGCGGGGAGTAAAAGTACATGTTTTATTTTGGGTATTCTGAATCTGAAATGGCTTTAAGCATATAAGTGGAAATGCCAAATAGGTAGTTGCTTGTATGAAGTTCAGGGAATCATTTGGAACAAATGTGAATTTGCAGGTCATTAACATCCAGATGACCCTATTTTTTCCATACCACAGATTCATTCTCAATGCAATACAAGTATTAGAATGCATATATTTCCCACTTTTATATGAGAAACCATAAGCATAAAAACATAGACACAGACACACAGAAACACAAAAAGTGTCTTAGACACTGTAAGTGATCTAAAAAACCCCACTAAAACAGACGTCTGCTTGTCTTAATCTATACACACTGGTTGATAAACTATGGAAAAGAAGAATTTATTTTCACAGTATTCATATTAATAATAAAGAATGCTGAGAAGTACTGAGTGAGCTATTTAGAGTGTAACTGTGACTTTTAATTTAGAAGTACTAAATACATTTCATTCACTATGCAAAGCAAGGAGAACCTGGAAAATGCAGGCTTACTTGTACTTTTCTTTAAAAAGGTATTCAGTCTACTTTTACCCAAATGTTTATCCATGTCATACTCAGTTCATTGATTAAAGGGGAATTTTTATACATATCAAGCCAGTAAGTCTGAAATACTTTGAAAATAATTCCTATGTAATTTTCTGTCTTCTCTTATTCTTTCAGAATGAGTGACCTACTTCTGCAACACTGATTTTATCATGTAAAATAGAAGAAAAATAAAATCTGACACACGTTATTACTACTTTGACCCTTAGATGAGCTAATTTTAGGATAAATGTACTATATAGTATGCAGACCATCATCATTCACAGACTTTTAAAACTATAAGATTGGAGGAATCTGTGGCTAGTTTTCTCTTTAATCAATCTTCAGACTCTCTAAAAATTACTGTCTGCAAAAATCACCAAAGTCTTGTTTTCCCCTAGATCAGTCTTTGAGTATCATGATACATGGACTTATTTGCAAATATGGCTAGGAGGCTTCCTGTATCAGCTTCTCCCAAAAGTCATTATTGCACCATTAGCTGCCTGTGACTGAAGGTTATTGCAGCTGAAATGATTACTGAATTAATGAAATAAATCACTGGTGGAATTTTTAAATTTAACACACAAGTCATTTTTACATTTAACACACAAACTTTATTTCCTCAGTTTAAGTCAGGAAACCTGCAATTACTTGGAAGAAGATGTTGGATTATAAATCCAAGTATTTAATCAATTAGATCAAATAGATACCAATATCCAGCCTTGTAAATAGTCAATGTGATCCAATCTGAAATACAGGGACAAATAACCCCTTAATCTACTTAGGACAAAGTAACTTATAAAAACTATGGCATGGAATTTATCAGATCTTATTTTTTCTATCATTTTAAATAAAATAAATTTTCAGCTTATTTTTAGCTTTCTGTCTATTTTTCTGCCTTTTTATTAGAATATCATGCCAAATGATCTGTCTGGTCCCATGTTTGGCAAATATGAAGGATAACTGGGATGGTTCCATTTCCTGGTGCAATTGCTTCAAAACTGCCATATACCAAGGTGCCTGGCAAAGATGTATGTTTGGTATTCCAGGGCAAGAAACAAAAAGGATTCATTAATGGTTCACACCAATGCCACCAGATAGCTCAGCTAGATATAGATACAGATATAGATATAGATATAGATATAGATATAGATATAGATATATTGCTACTTTTAATGCGTTTTCTTTTCAAATGTGGACTGGCTAAGGGAGTTCATTAAATGCATTCTCGAATCACATGTTTAGAGCTAAGGAACGTATCAAGAAAAGAAGAGTGGCAGGAGAGACAAACAGGAAATAGACAAGTTTTATCAGCATGCATTTGGGACTGTCTAGAGCAGGGAGACATGGAACCTGGGGTTGTGACTATTAACAGACATTGAGTTAGGAAAATATCCTTCACAGGTGTTCAATTTCATTTACTTTAAACTGTGTTTACGATGACACCTTTTCTTTCTTTCTTTCTTTCTTTCTTTCTTTCTTTCTTTCTTTCTTTCTTTCGAGTGGGAAAGAGTGTGCACACATGCACAGGAATGGGAAAGGGGCAGAGGGAGAGGGAGAATATTAAGCATCCCCTATGTTCAGCACAGAGCCTGACACAGGGCTCAATCTCACAACCTCTAAGATCAACCTGAGCCAAAATCAGGAATCTGATGTTTAAATGATTGAGTCACCCAGGTGTTTTGAAAATTATTTTAGTATTTTATTTCTTGTTTGGATCTCATGGTACCTGAAATATGGTAATTTAGATGCATATCTGGCTGATGTGTATTAATTAACTACTATATACTAGAAATTGCAAGGACTGCTGATAATACAGAAATAAAAAAGAAAATGCCTACTCTCAAGAAATCACAATCTAAAAATGAAGGTAAAGAATAACTGGAATAGGGGATCCTGGGTAGCTCAGTTAGTTTATTGGCCAACTCTGAATTTTGGGTCAGGTCATGATCTCAGGTCCTGGACAGAGCCCCATGTTAGGCTCAGCAGGGAGTCTCCTTAAAGATTATCCCTCTCCCCCTGCTCCTGCCCCTGCTCACACATTCTCTTTCTTTCTATCTCTCTCACACTCAAATAAATAAATCTTAAAAAAAAAAAGAAGAAGAAGAAGAAGAAGAAGAAGAAGAACTGGAATAGAATTGAGATAACAATGTACAGTGTGGGACCAGGGAGCATAGGAAACTCTGGAAGCCACGCAGAAAGATCTTTCCCAGAAAGGTGTCGCATGAGATTAATAATGTAGTCCTGCTACTTTTATATGCATATGAAAAACATTTCCTTTAGAGCAAAATGATTTGCTCATTGTCCTCAAGCCATTTAATTAGCCATTATTTATCACTGATCCTGATTTGCTATGAAGGGTGTGAAATTTGGAGCCGCCTTCTTTTTTTTTTTTTTTTGTGCGTTGTATTATTTACCTAATGTTATATAACAAATTACCCTAAAACATAGCCACTTAAAACAACAAACAATTATCCCACACATTTTTTGTAGGTCGGGAAGCTGGGAATGACTCGATTGGTGGGTTCTGTCTTGAAATCTCTCATGAGGTTTTGGTCAAGCAAACAGCTAGGGCTACAGTTATTTACTGAATAGAGAACCTCTTCTAAATGCACCATGTGTCTGTTGTCAGGGAAATCTAGTTATTACCAACCCTCTTCATAGGACTTCTCATGGTCTGGTACCTCTCTTTCTCCACACTGAGTGATCCAAGAGAGAAAATGAGAGGGCACATCACACAATGGTGGGATAGGATGACACAAACATATGACTACTGAGACGTGTAAATCATTGGGAGCCATCTTGGAAGTGGCTAACAAACCAGTCAAATTCTTTAATACCATAAAGCCTCAAAGTCTAATTCAAACAGACTGTGACACAAGCATATCCTGAAAACTTTTTTATTTTAAAACTATGGATTTTGAATATGATCTAGTTATCATCAGATTCCTAGGGCAGTAAGAGCAAGTAAATAAAGCCTCATATTTAATCTGAAATAGTACTGGTGTGTTTTTACCATTTACCTTCATCTTTGCTTTAGTTATTTATACTTTGCCTGCTTTAAAGGAATTCCAGTCACAAATTTATCTCAAAAAGCAACTTTTGTACTCTCACACTTGATGACCTCTTATTCCTCCAAATAACTTAATATTCTAGCTCTGAAGATAATAAATTTATTTTATAAAATGATATATTCAAGAAAAATATATTTAGATATTTCAGGAAGAATGATTTTACTATTGAAACTCAAAATAAATTCTTGCAATAAATGAAAGCCCAGTTGCAAACATAGAAAACCATCATCTGAAAGATTCAGAGTAAGTCAATTCAGTTTAATTTGTTGCACTTTATGGAATTTTTAGAGATATCTCAAGATTTTATTGGTGTGACCCATACTATTCCTGAAGACTGACAAAAAATATTGTTAAGAAAGTACTTAAGAGAGATAGAGACTATAGATATATAATATGGTCTCACGGTTATATTAAATAAATCAATAATTCAATTCATTACATTTCTGAATATTTTTAAAAGAAGTAAATATCAGGAAAATTAAACTAGAACATTTTTATCATAAGCTCCATTAGAATGAGATATAATTATATTTCAAAGGACTTTACTCAAAATAATAGTGTTCTGAATTATTTCAAAATAAGCTATTAATTATAAATGTCTAGTTCTACTCATTATTCTAAATGCTGGACAATTTTAGCAGTAGTTTTCTAGCAAAGGAAATTTACTGAAACCT
This sequence comes from Neogale vison, assembly GCF_020171115.1. Lineage (NCBI taxonomy): Eukaryota > Metazoa > Chordata > Mammalia > Carnivora > Mustelidae > Neogale > Neogale vison. The sequence continues at coordinate 79,666,705 of NC_058098.1, read as the reverse complement.
CTGCTTCACTAAGTCATTTTAAAACATTACATTTTAGAACCTATTTCCTCCTACAGCTTTTTGAGATTTGTGGTAAATGTTCAATCTTGCATACTATTTTATAGCTGCAATCTATGAAACCAGTGATAATATGGGATTTCAAATACGGATGGCAAATGTCAGTAGGACACTATATAAAATCATGAACTAAAATGTAAAAAGTTATTTAAGTTGCATATAAAACATCACTTTACTGTTACATTGCAAATGTTACTTACATACCATGCAGTGTTTAAGAATAGAAAAAAAAGTAGTGTTTTTTAAAAGAAAAAAAATATATATATCTAAACCCATAAGGAAACTTTCAACTGTTGTGTTAAATTTATTTTCAGGATGCCAGGTATTTTAAATGAATATTATTTCTTAAGGAAGAAAAGCCACTCCACTCAACTGAATAAAGACACAAAAAGAAAATGTTTTCTTCCACAAAACTAGGGGAATTAGTTTTGCCCCACAAAAAAGGGGGCAGTAGTGGTTGTTATAAAAACAATGGCAGGAGAGCACATAGTAAGTAGAGGACTAGTTGCCTTCTTTTGTAAACAAAGACCCTGCCTGTCCTGTCCAAGGTCATGGACACCTTCAGGTATAGCATTTTTTTAAGACAAGGATGCAACCATCCTTCATTTTCTCCTAATATGAAGTTGTAGTTCACTATTTCAGTCTTAAATAATGTTGAAAGCTGAATACACCAATGTGTTCTGGTTGAATTTTTTTTTTTTAAATTACACAAATCAATACACATATAATTTAAAAAATGGTAAAAAGTTGTTTATTAAGTCACTCAGTCTCTATTCAATTTTAAAACAATTTATCCTAGTAATGAATAGTTGTATTAGCAGTTTATGAAACATATCCATGTATGTATTATTTTATTTTTTCAATAGTAATTTAACATATACTGAGCAATTACTATGTGTTAGGTAGACATCAGCTCTCAGTGCTTTGTATGAGATGGCCCTCTTAATCCTCACATCAATCAACTCTCAATTAGAGAGGAGGAGGCATAAACATTGAGAGTGGATAACTCAGTAAGGTCACATTGCTAGTGATGGGGGAGCGGGGAGCTGGAGTTCAAACCCAGGAAGACTGACTGTCCATGCTCCTACCATTTCAACATATAAAAATATAAGACTAACCAGCAGAAATTTTAGTTATATTGTTATTCTCACTTGAAAAATAAAGAATAGGGTACTTTAATGGGTAAAATGCAATGGCTAGTAGGTAGAGGAATGCAGACTTTAATCCCAATTTCCTGCCACATTTTCCCTTCAATTATAGGAGCTCATCTTTAGGGGAAACATACACAGAAGCTACTAAATATAATGGAATGCAATCAGTGATATAACAGAAGTACATACAAGGTACTACTAGATTTAAAAGAAATGAGATTACCTCTTCTGGGAATCAGGGACGTATTTTATCTATGTGGCCACTTGCAAGTTCAAGGAAAGTAGATATGTAATAAAACATGAAACAATTTGAGGGACTTTAAAAAAAAAAATCTTTCACTCTGTCCCATTGTGGTACTTTAGAATGCTTTTATTTTTTGAATTTTTAAATTTATTATTTTTTAAAGATTTTATTTTATTTTATTTATTTTATTTATTTGCCAGAGAGAGAGAGAGAGAAAGAGAGAGGAAGAGAGAGAGAGCACACAAGCAGGCGGAGCGGCAAGGTGAGGGAGAGATAGAAGCAGGCTCCCTGCTTGGAGGGAGGCCCCCGCCAACCCACCCATGCAGGGCTTGATCCCAGGACCCTGGGATCATGACCTGAGCTAAACGCAGAAACTTAGCTGACTGTCACCTTGGTGTCCCTCAAAATGCTTTTAAACAATCATTCTTTTAAATAGCTAACAGCGGGGCACCTGGGTGGCTCAGTGGGTTAAAGCCTCTGCCTTCGGCTCAGGTCATGATCCCAGGTCGTGGGATCGAGCCCCGCATCGGGTTCTCTGCTCAGCCGGGGGCCTGCTTCCTCCTCTCTCTCTGCCTGCCTCTCTGCCTATTTGTGATCTCTGTCAAATAAACAAATAAAATCTTTAAAAAAATAAATAAATAAATAAATAAAATAAAATAAAAATAAATAGCTAACAGCAAAAACTCCATAAAGTCCATACATGACACATTTCTTGGGGAGAAGAGAAGTTGTAAAAACTATATTTAATAATAATAACCAACATCATTTAACTCTTATTATGAACAAGGTACTATTTTATGTACTTCATAGATACTATATTTTCCTTAAGCCTCAAAACAATTTCTATTACAGCCATATAACTACCTCATTCTACAGATGAAAAAACTAAGACAAACCCTTCCCAGGGCCTGGTTGCCTTGGTAAATTGCTTCAGGTTCCTTTGAGGAAGACTAGGGAGAAATTCACTGTATGTATCATAGTGTTCTAGTGAATTCTGTCCTCCAAAATAGGTAGCCCTGTCTTTATTTAAGGTTCATGGGTTGATAAATTGCCTCAAGTCTAAAAAATGACTGAAGGCCCATAATTCTCAGATCTGTTCTTGCAATCTCAGATCTGTTCTTTGATTTGCCATATGTGGAGTGTTAGGATTATGTAAATTAAGTAAAATCTTAGAAATATATTGATTTCACTCTTAAGAATCCCACAAGCAAGGAGGGCCTAGGTAGCTGAGTTGGTTAAGTATCTGACTTTTG